>NC_139317.1:25202796-25767796 GCF_056507025.1 Lutjanus erythropterus
TACAGAAGAACATAATATCCCGGGGGATGTACACTTTTTTGTGATCAAATGTTTTTGAATTGTTTTTTTTTTTCAAAGAGGGAGGAGGCTGAGAGGAGGAAATGACAGCTAGTAGATGGATAGGTACAATTAAAAATATCCCTGAGGGTATCAAAGTTTAGGAAAACTTTTCCTGTGGTTTGATACAAGAAACATTAATTATCTGGTTTGTGTCTCTGTCCAGTGGGTCTGGAAGACATGGTACTGTCAGCTCTGGTACAAGAACAAGTGGAGGGAATCACCCCTGAAGCCATTTCCCTGATGACACCGAAAAAAATGGCAGTGAGTTTCACTAGTGATTTTAGGGCCATTTACTCAGGCTAATTAAAAGAACAATGGTTAGTTTTGATATATATCCATAAGAAGCACCAATGGCAAATTTGGTCGCATTTTGAGATACAATATTCAACATCTTTTCACACAGAGTACCACAGAATTAGTATATGTTTTGGGTGTGTGCCTGACAGGTGGTGTTCAGTGCTGTTCAGTTATCGTGGCTTAGCGCGGAGCAGGCGTGGGCTGTCACAGAGGAGCAGTGGGCAGAGCTGGACACTGAGCAGAGACACGCTGTTGGACTGGCTCGATACGAAGGAGACGTCCTGCTGGAGCTGAGAGGTGTGTCTTGAGAAAAAGAGGGTGATAAAATCTCATTTTAATAACCTCTTTCTTCGTAATGAGTCTGTTATAGTTATTTTATTTAACTGAGGAAAGATTTTGTGAGCACATATACTTTTATTATATAAATATAGTTTTGCTATTATGGTAATACTTGTTTCCCCTAACGAATATGATTTTATGTTGTGTTTATAAGGCGATGATGAATGCTCTGTTGTGTGCTTCCACAGGGAGAAACTCGGCTCCAGAGGCAGACAGCTTCACTGTAAACTCGCTGGCTCTGTGCCTATTGTTATGGCAACTAATTTAAAACGCTGGAAAGAATTGAATCGTCCCTTGACCTCCCTTGGTATCTTCATATTTGTACTTCAAATAAATATTTTCAAATGTTCTGTTCCATCTGCGTGTTGGTCCTTTAATTTACATTGCCGTTGACTGTGCTCTGCTGCACGTTTCACTTTTATGTGAGCTGTAAGCTTGACACAATGTACTGTAAATCTGTGTAGTAATATTCCTTTGCTAGAACAATCAGAGGAAGCAATGCAAACTTTACATGATGTGCAATAAAGCAAATAAACATGAGATGATATTTTATTGAATTTAATAAAATTTAAATATCTTTTCTCTTAAACTGCAGACACTGCAGCCTATAAAAGACCTTTGAAATCTTGTTCCCCATTTATTTATAGCTTCTTCTTTCTGTCTTGTTGACAAAATAACCTGCCAGCCATCGGGCCCTGGGACCTCTATAGAAACCTTCTTCCCTGCAGGACCTAATTAGCTAGTTTCACTCCAGAAATACTGCAGATTTGAAGGATGTCATTTCAAAATATAAGATCTGTCCTCTCTTGTAAAGTCTCTTATGCTTTCTGCATGTTTTATTGAATACAAAGAAGTATTATTTAAGCTTCTCTATGAGACAATATAATATAATGTGTGGTATATTTTAGAGTATAACACTAAATAACATTTATGGTAAAACTTTTTTATTTGATGGCATAAGAGATGTAATAGTAAGGGGTAATATTTAATATCACAATGATTTACTGGCTGGCCTGCTATATCTGTAATGCTGGGGATTCAATAATTCCCACTAATGCTCCTGCAGCAGGTATTTTTCATTTGTTGAAATGCTTGAGCTGCATTCCAGATGAGAGCAAAATGCAATAATTACAGTCAGCCTGTGCAATGGTATTACTGAACTGGTATCTTACATAGTGAAAATTTGTGACTTTATGGAGCTAAAAAATCGTGTACATGTCAAATTCAATGCAGATAGAAAACTGTTATACCAGATAACCAGATAACCAGATAAAGTTAGCAGTTGCCCAGGAGCACCACACTCCCACAACCCCAAGGGCTCCAGGTTTACTGCCTGTCAATAGTTTTTTGATAATTTGATTCACTGCACATTACAATATCAATGAAGGTGAGTGTGTAGTGTTAATTTTGTGGCCCTGTCTGAAAACATAGTTTTAATAATAGTTTTATGTATATATATATATATATATATATATATATATATATATATATATATATATATATATATATATATATATATGTATGTATTAGCAGCTGTTGTGCTCACATGGTGCATATTTCTTTATTTTTTTTCCATTTATGCCCTTATTAGATAGAGAAGTGAAGAGAAACATGACAGAGAATGGGAATGAATGCAAACCAGGAACATTGCATTTCATGTGAATCAACACCATCTGGCTGGAGATAATAGACTTAAAGATACAAGAGGAGCTCACTTCAGCAGGAGTTTTATCTCTTCTGCCATACAGCCCTGAACAAACTGCCTTACAAACCCTTTTGTGAGCTGTGATACTGAAGGGGGCATTAATGCATACATTTTATGTATGATATGTTAATATCTGCATGTTTCTGTGTTGCACTGGCTGTGAAAACAAATCTCCCCCTGGAGCAATAAATCTGAATCTAGTGGCCAGCAGGGATGCCCACATGGTGCGTATTTCTACTTACAGTTGGGTTTAATCATAAAATTATCATTAATTGTCTAACTCACAGAAATCTGGTGAGATAGTATTATTATAGCAGTGTCAGGAGTGGGCTGCTGGTTGGTCAGGGGAAATAATGAAGCTGCCATGTATAGTCTGCATTGTGCTTAGTGAAAACACACCGTACAGTGGGCAGGAGGAATGTCTGGAGGTCAAAAGGTCCCCAAAACTGAATTTTTGCCCAGGGGGCCAAAATCAGGTTACAGAGACAGTTCACCCCAAAATCAAAAATACATATTTTTTTCTCTTACTTGTAGTGTTATTTATCCATCTAGGTTATCTTGGTGTGAGCTGCAGAGTTTTGGAGATATCGGCTGTAGAGATGTCTGCCTTCTCTCCAACAGAAAGGAACCAGATGGCACTTGGCGCTGAACTACACCCACCAAACCATATCACTGTGCAGAAAGAAGTGTGCATCTTCTCATGGATGAGAGGCTTGTGCTTGTTTCAGTACAGGACGCAAACATTATTGCCATCCTTGGCTAAGCTGTAACCTCTTGTCCATCAGTAGATACTTGCTTACTTCTACGCTGTGATGCTAGACTTGAAATTGGATGACATCAACACACATATTACCCAGCAATCATCATTGTACATGTTATAACAAAAATACCAAAGAAAATAAAGAAGAATTAATTTAATTGAAGAGTTTTTACAGTTTATATATATTTTATTTTACCAAAAAAGGAGAAAACTATGACAGAAAACAGTTTGCCTTTTTGAGTGTATATGCAGCAAATGGCACCATTTTTAAGCTGATGTGAGTTCTTCTTTGAACAGAGGCACATTCCTGAGGCGGCAAACAGAATCATTCACACAGCTCTCTCTGCTCGAACATTGCTGGCCACCTCATGGGCCCCATACAACCACACTGCCAACACTATCTATATTTAACGCCCTGATAAACACCACTCCCTTGTCCCTTTAATCTGGCCCTAAGAAAGATGTTCATTTATTGTGTCTGTACAAGCAATAACATTTCCTGTCAAGATGTTTCTTGTTGTGCAGCATTCTACTGGACTCTTAAATCTTTTAGTTAAAGGCATTATGTGCACCATTTTCCAAAAATCTGTCTAGAAACATAATCCCTTTCAATCATCACTTATGACCCACTAGAAGTGTACAGTGGTGTGTGTATCTGCCTGTATTTTATTATTTTCTCTTTGTGCTCAGGACGGTTTACGAGTCCAACACGTCTGTATTTGACGTCCTGGACATGAGACACAACAGTGTTTTGGTGCGTTTATGAACAGCTCGGACAAATTCTACCTTGAATCCCCCCCCCCCATCGCCCCATCTGAGAAGAAAAATCTTGTCAGGCAGCTGCCGGTTCTCATCGGGGTGAACGTTGTAATGCAGCTCGTGACCAGCAGGTGGGGGTGTCGCAGCGCTGCTGGGCGGTAAGTAGGTGTTGCTCTAACGTCTCTCACTTTGTCCACGGCCGTGACGTATTTCCTGGGGCTTGTACGGACCACTCAGCGGTACACCAGAGGGGTATCATGACTATTTATAACCAGCAATTCTCTGTTATCAATTTTTCAGCCGCTTCACCGTGCTGTGGTCGCTTCTAACACCGCGCTGAAAGACGACAAGCAGCTGGGTGGAGCAGGATGTAAACAGAAGCTGGTAAGTTGAGGGGATTGTAAGTTTCCCGTCTGCCCTGGCTGCTATTTTTCACTTGTTTGGGCTGCGTGGTCGGTGAGTTTACCGTGTTCTCGACTCTAGTAGCACCAGGACCCCGGGACGGGACCGGACAGGACGGCGTGTTGTCTTATTGCTGTCAGTTTGTGTGTGTCGGTTAGGAGCTGGCTGAGGGGGATCTCTCTCTCTCTCTCACACACACACACACATGCCGAGGTGACGTCGACTGCGCCGCGTCCGGTTTCTGTGGCGAAAAAATTGTGTTCGTGATCCAGCAGCGCTCGGTAGTAAAATGTGAGGTCGGAAATGTTCGTCAGGGGTGGATGAGAGAGGGAGAAAAAGGGGGAGGCACCTGTGAGAGACGGAGGAGCAGGCAGGTCAGCCTACCGCGGCGTCGGTACAGTTTCAGACATATTTGTCAAGCGGAGGAGTCATCATCGGATCAGCTCCAGCCTGCTCACGTTATGACTAACTAACTGCGTGTTGTTGTCACAGACTGAACGCGCGAGGTGAGTCCCGTCAGCTGAGATATTTAAACCTCTTAACTTTGGCTCAGGAACATTAAAGTGTTTGGTGGTGCTGCAGGCCTGAGCGAGAGAAGTTTTCCTCCTTCCTCGACTCTTTCTGTTGTTAATCTCTGCTTTACAAACACTACGTGTTGCTGTTTGTTTACATGCAGTTTATAAGGCAACTTTTAATGTACTCGTAATGTTATAAGCATCGTTTATAAAGGCTGTGACACTCAGGTTCCTTTAGGAGTGACCTTTGAAATCAGAAGTAATCAATGCAGAGCTGCTAACACAGCTGATGTTTGTATTGCCTGGACTGACCTCCTGAGGTCTGCAATTTACTGCTGCACATAGTCAATGACTAACTTTCTGCTGAGCATCTTTTGGGAGGATTAATTTTCAGGTTTTCTGCAGGTCGTTAAAGGGATCGTTCATCACAAAATCAAAAACACGTACTTTTCCTCTTACATGTAACGCTGTTCATCCAATTAAATAGTTTTGCTGTGAGTTGCTGCGTTTTCGGTATATGGAAAGTAGCTATGTTTGCCTTCTCTTGAACATGGTGAGGTGAAGTCCCTCACCTTCCGGTGTGCCAGGTGAGACCTTACTTGGGGAAAAAATATGAATGGCAGGCAATGGTGAGAGATAAATATTTTTTATTTTTTGTTCCTGATTGAATTTGGCCTTGAATCACAAGTACATTTGTGAATTTAAATGATGAATTTTATAAGAATGTCACAATTTAAAGTAGATTTAGTTATTTTTTGTGAAACCACTCCGTGAACTACATCACCAGCACCAACATCTCTGTCCCTGGTAACCATATCTTACCTTATGTGTTTTATTCCGCGATCCCTGGTCCTTTTATCAGCTGGGAAATGAATGAAACCTGTTGCACGTGTGACTACATCCTGGTACATTAACATACAAATAAATGGGGCTGTCTTTCTAGTTACACATCTTCACAGTCAGATTTAGGACAAATTGTGACTTTCTTGAAAAATGATCCTTTCAATTGACAAATGCCATATGTGTTAGTCATGGATTACTGATCACACTATTTCAGGATATACTGTGATAACAATCTTCTTGAAGGTATGACTGAAATACTGAAAAAATGTGTTTGGTTTAGGACTCACAGTAGCTGTTCAGCTCTCCTTGTGGAATTTTTGGTTGTCCTTGTACTCAAGCAGGTGCTTCTGAAATTAGTCTCTGCCGTATTGACCCTTTTTGATGTTAGTCTTCTTGCACTTCTTACATATCACTGTGTTTCATTGTACACCTGAGCCACTTCCACATGAGTGAAGAGTAGACAACATATATGCTGATTCAGATACAGACTGAAATAGCTGTGACAGGCTAACAGCCGTGTTGTGATATTGGCCGACTAATATATCTGTGTTGCTATATTAATTTCAGTTCAAGTTTAACTGAGTCCAAGCTGTATCTCTTTAGTGTCACAGTAGATGTTGCAGAAAAATAAGGGTAGTTCATTATGGGAACAGGCCTCCTTCCTTCTGTTGTTTCTGTTTCCAGTATAAACTGTGATTTTACTTCTCCAGTGAGGCAGTATCGAGCCGCTGATCATTAGGGCTAAACAAGGTTGTCAAGTCCCTTGCATGCAGTTACATGTACCAGATGAAAACAATCAAGCACACCATGCACTTTATATGAGATTAGGTGTGTCTCAGGCAGGCTGCTTACGCATATAAGATGTTTTTGTTCTTGAAGATGAGTGACCACTGCCATTATTATACAAACATCCTAATCTTGTACTTGTAATCATGCACTTAGAACTGTGCATTGGCAAAAATCTGGCGATAACAGGGGTTATGATTCACTATATTGTGATACTGTAAGAAAGGTAATATATTACTTTTTTAGATTTAATTTTAGGAGATCTGTAATAGTATAAAGAACACATTACTATATGCATAAAATGTGAGTTTTTCCTAACCCGACACTGTAACAGATCACTGAAAATTTCTACCGACCAGCACAATTTTTTTTTTTTTTTGCCTGCCACAAAATTAAAATCTATGTAGAATGTAAAATAAGAATAGGCAACACCGTCTGTCATTGTTTGCAAGCACTCTAATTGGGCTAACTGGAAGTGAATCCATTAAACCTCAAATGGCTTTTACAGTAAAATTTTTTTTCTTGCAAAGATGATAGCAAAATGCACTCAGTACCTTGTGAACAACTGCAGTTGCGTCTATACCCTATTCCACAGCTGTGATTTTCTGTTTGGTCATGTTTACCTATTTTTAAAACAGTGAAACTAAGTAGCAAGGATACAGAAAAGCAAAACAGTGAAACCCTACACCATCAGAGAGAAGTGAAAATTGCTCCACTCCACTCCTCTTATTAAAAGCCTTCATCCAGGAGGGCAAACACAGTGGCAGAGGAGGTGTTAGCCAAAACATGTGTTTTTCTTCTTTTCAATATCCTAAAGAAAGGCTTTTATACTCACAGTTGTTCAAGGATCTGGATTTGTATGGCTCATAACTCTCCAGAGGTGTACATTTCTAACAGGTTTTTTGCCTCTTTGAGCACCTGTGGAACTTAACAGAAGTCGCCAAGCTCTCACAATGTCACTGTTTTAAAAAATATTTTAGTGAATAACACATTGAATCTAATTCAAAAGCAATCTCCATAAAGGTAAAAATATTTAAATGTAATGTCTCCTGTTTTCTGTGTGTTAATCAGCTTGTAGTGACAGATTTGTGTCATCTAAATACTTTCTTTAACATGGACAAAGAGAATTGTGCAAATGAGAAATGTGTTTATAAAAGATTCATGTATTTATCATTCTACAACACATGATTGTATAATGAAATGATAGTTATAGTCCCTTTCAGCTACTCGCAGAATAAAAAACATATAAATGGCAAACTTAAGTTATAATGAAACTTTTTTTTTTATGGTTGAGGGCAAAGGATGAGTCTGTTCAACCTGCTGCCATCTGGCAAGATGTAGACTGTGGCTGGAGTGGGTGCTGTCTATTCTCTGGTATCCTCTGGGCTCTGCACAAGTACTTCAACACTACAGCCACAGTGTCCTCCTCTGAAATATCTATTCCACTCTGGAACTTGTGTTATTATTTGCCTGTTTCATGTTTATTAGAGTTCAAGTTAATGCCAAATGTTTGCCAAATGAGTTAGCGTCTGTTTATGAGCCATAAGAAATCATTAATCATGTTCTAGCAGGAATAGATGTTTATAACGGTTAAATTGGGCAATATATTAATGGAGTCTGGCAGGTAATAAGACAGGCAGTCAAAGGACTTCAACTCCAGAGTGTGTATTTTCGCAGCAGTGGGCTTTTGTTTTAAGGATAAGTGGCTTAGCTTTACATTGATGGACAATTAACTTTAATTAACAGTTATAAAAAAAATATCAACTTATAATGTAGGATTCATCGTTGCTTGTCATTGTCAAAGTATAATTTTGCACTGTTCCTGCAGTGTCACTGCAACCTGTCTGAGCTTCCTCAGGTCTGGGGAGGAGGGAGCAGGGCAAAACGACTCACTTCAACCATAGACTCTATATTAAATAGGATTTTAACCTAATTAATGTACACGCTATGTCTCTAACTCCCTATTTGTACTGCAGCACTCATTTTTGGACAGGAATTGTTAAATTTTTCTCCCTTAACAAGGACTCGGCACAAGAACTTTGCTTTCTTGACTTTCCTTCAAGGCAATTTCTGAGGTTTCTTTACCAGGATGGAAATGTGTGATGTCTATGACAGGTTCTCAGTGTTGTGGTCTTGTTTGCCTAAATGCTGTGTCTTGCATGATAACAGTGTTTTTGAAAATATTAGATTACAAATACAATCTTAATGTCTGAAATACTGTTCACAACAAGGACACAATCCAGATCTGTAGTCCCACACTCTTTTGCTGATATGCTCCTTTTGTAATTCCAATTCTCACACCTACTTTTTATACATGTACAGTGTTTGGGAATAATAACCGGCCAACATGGTTAAGATTCAAAACATGTGCTTTAAGACACTTATCTCTACTTATTAGAAATTGCCTTTGCTGTGATGCAGATTTGCAGATTTATTTAAATTTACATTCAGATACTGCAACCTTATGTGTGGATAAACAAGGCACACGTGGAAAACCTAATTGAGAAACTGAAAGACCAAACAATGAAAAAAATTAAAGCGTACTTTTTGTGATAATAATGGTCTTAATGCTAGATTAGTGCTGGTAATTACACTAAAGACTGTATTTTATAAAGTAGAGGCCCGGTGAAGCGATAGCTTCAGCGATCTGCTGTGCTGATTTCTGCTTCTGCAAACACAAAGGAAAAAAGTCTTGGATTTGGCAGCAAATACAGTGTGATTTTAAGTGTTTATGGCATGTTCATGAATTAGCCTAATGCTATCAATATCATTATTGCCACACACCCACAGCGCATTTCCCAATCACTCTGTGGCCTCACTGACTGATCCTGCAATGAAATATTGATTCCTGTGTGTCACAATGTGAGAACCTGCAGTAATAACAAGATATTTGAGCGTGGGCAAAAGCCTTATATGGACTGAAAGCATTTGAGTTCACTTTATCTCATTAAAATGTAAATAATAAACTGATGAGGTGTAAATTGTTTCCTTTTTAAAACGTCCTGATGAGTTCGGTAATGAGGCTGGTATTATCCTTTGGGTTTAATGATTCTTGGCTAATTATAATTTGGTGTAGTTTTTTCTATTATAACCTCTGTTATCACAGTCTGACATATGGTATCATTTACTGTGGTAGCACTAAAGACCACTCACAGCGCAACGGTCGGCTTCTCCTTTGTCTCTTGCGAACAGTAAAGTAGTCGGGCAATTGTTTTGTCATGGCGTGTGGGTTTCACACTGACGTTAACGAAATTGAGTGGTTGAGGACCCAGATGAGGTCATAGGCGTCTGTACTTAAAAGTCAGTGTGTGCCTGGAAATCAAACAGTGGTTTGGAAACATTCACACTCCATTTACTTGTTGCATCAAAGGACAAGAGGACAAAGTTGAGTGAGTTCTGGCAACAGATTTATCCATCTCTTGTCTTCCCTATCTTTCTTGTTTGCTTATTTTCATTGTGCACAGCATTTTAGTATTTAAATTTGATGAATACTTTTGGCAGATACTGTCTTGAATAGCCAGGGGTCACTTTTGAGCCTTTTAAAATGAAATTCAGATGGAAAGTAATTTGTTTGTCTTCAATTTCAGTGGGAACCGAGATACAAAAAGCTAACGCAATTAATTCTGGGTGTGGATCCACGCTACTTAATTTTGGCTGATTTTTATGTGTTTATAAAACAGGCTTAACTGAGCAGGAAGGAAGAATTAAAAGGGCGGCAGTGGGATTTGGGTGTCACTGCAGGTTGGCAGGCACATTTAAAACCAGTTCAACTTTGAGAGACACTTGTGGCAGCTGATTTGTTCTGCATGGTTTAGTATACATGCTTGTTTTATATATAGATGTCTCTGTCATGAAGTCAGCTGCTATCCAGGTATTTATTTATGAAATGAACATCTACTGTTGAAATACCTGACATGGATTAGCAGCTTGTTATTATCACGCTGACCCAAGTCTATCTTAACCCTTTAGACATTTCTGTTAAAGTACACCAGTGATTTTCAGCAGTCTCAAAAGGATTGTTCTGATTATTTGAAGTATTACCTACAGTAGTTATTTTAGTCATCTAAAAGCAATAAGCATGCTATATTTTGAATATGTTTACTGCTTTGCCATCAGACTGTCTTTTCTGATGGTAAATTGTTGTTATACAAACTAAATATCGCTCTTTCCAAACTAACCAAACTCCACAGGTGGAATTGGTCAGTTTACCTCGCAGAACACAGCATTGATGGTTGATAGTTATTTTTGTTGTTTGTGTTATTGTGAGATTTTGGCGAATTCAAACTGTCATTTTAAAACGTTAAAATCACATAATAACACAAACTAACAGAGGACAGCAACAGTGGACCAGGAAATCCAGTGTTCTGTGATGTAAAGTGACTGATTTTACCTATAGGGTTTGGTTGGTTTGGAGAGAGAGATTCTTAGTATAGTGTACTGTACACTTAAACTAATATTGTTTTTTTTTTTTTTACTTTTCTGTGACAAAATACCTTTAGTATCTCCCATGCTGGTGCCCCTCTCTGCTTACTGGATGAGTGCAAACCGGCATCTACTGTAGTTAATACCCTGACTGTTGAGTACCTCATACAAACACACATCAAATAATTTTAACTATCCCTTTAAATTTCCGGTCTGAGATATTTGAGGGATGTCTGCAATATCACTAAACCTGTATAGGTGAGTTAAATGTATCAACAACATAATCCATCTGTTTTGTGTGTTGTCTGTTTGTTTTAACAATGTATGCCAAAGCGGAAGTGGTATTATCGAGGGAGTTCCTTAAACTTCTGATTTAACAGCCAGATGGGAAAATTATTGTCCAAAGGGATTTTTACAGCAACAAGAGTACTTCTGTTACGACCATTTTAACCATATTAATGAATGCCAGATGAAGATCTACGATAAAACTAGCCTTTTCAGTATACTTTAATTAGTAAACATTTTATCAAAGCTCAGTGTGGAAAAATGTAGTTTTTTTTTAAATCCATGTTTGCCATTATTTAAATGTAAATACAGAGTAGAGTAACCCTACTCAAACAAACCAAACACGTATCTGAAGTTGCACATATGGGAAAGTACCTAATTTAGACAGCAGAACATCAAATTTTAATGAGAATAAAACAGATGTTCCTTTGAAAAGGTATGAGAATTTATTAGTCTATGTGTCGACATCTAGGCGAATTAATTTAGCCCACTCATAATGTGCCTGCAGAATTAACCACCCATATAATATAGTCCAGAGCAACAGTAACACTAACACTAACTATGACCCAAATAATAAATTATAATTATACCTTTCTGCCAATGTCACCCACAACTGAACTTTATAAGCTTTTTAAAGAGAAAAATTAAGGCAGGGCTGTTGTATTGAATTGCATTACATTGTAAACGTACTTAATAAAGTGGCCACATGATCAAAGTTGATTTACTAGGTAAAGAAACTGATGTGACAACACACTAAAGGTGTTGGTTGTGATGAAATGCTAAGAGACACAGGCTGGGTGCATCAACAGTGTCCATTGAGGGTTACTAAACAGTGGATAGATGCCAGCTGGCAGTAAGTGACAAGAATTATCTGTACCTAAAAGTATTTTCCTGAAATCAATGTAACAAGTACCCCCAAATTCCTTCAGTTGTAGACATATTTGGTGAGACTGAGCTGTATAGGCAGCTGTTAAGTTGGCAACACAGACACAGTCTAGATAAGAAAAATAGACAAAACACTAAATCTATTGAATTAAACATTTAAAATTATATTTAAAAGTATTGTAATATATTTACATTTGTTTGAAAATAATTCATGTTCATTTTAATATGAGGTGGTTTATCCGGTGGCTCAAATTGGTACTGAAGTTAATTGGATTTGTGGAGTATTTTTAGTGTGAAAGCCTGGCTAATGGTATATTAAATGACTATTTGAGTGCACAGCAGAATGTCCAGCTACCTCACATCATCAAACATATCATTCTTGCTTCATAACAAACTATCCAGGGAGAGTTTGAGGAGCTCGTTTGCTCATTTGCTGTTTGGCGTAATGGCACAGTGACTTCAGTTTGTGTATTTTGTTCATTGGATGGGTAATGCAGGAGAGGGGGCGATTAGAGAAGACTGTAACACCTGCAAAAAGCTGAGATTGCCTGTCCCATAGGAGACTTCAAATGGGCCATATTTCAGAAACATCCTGTCTTAAGCTTTAAGTAAAGATAGGGTGAGTCCAAGATTGATTTTTCCTAATTTGGTATTACAGAAGCAAATCGTAACTCAAGGAGTCCTAGACATCACATATCAACTTTTATGTCCGTCACTTAGAAGGACTACACAATCGAAACACAATATGGCCATGGATGAGATAAATTGCAATCTTTGATGAAGACTCAAGTGATGCAGAGATGCCCTGATCTGTGTTTTGCACAAACCACAACAAATGTCACACATCATAATGATTTTTAATATTTTAAAATTGCAAACTTAAACTCTCAGCGATGCATCATGGGAAATTATCTAAATGAGAGCCGTCTCTCAGCTTATTATGTGAATGCCACAAGCCAGAATCCTACAACACCCAACAATGGTTTAAAGGACACCATTGCACAAGTTACATTACACAAACTACACAACTTTTCCAGACTGAGGGCCAGTTTCAGCCTCATGTAATCTCACTACTATTACGGCTAATAGTAATAATTGTAAGTAATCATAAATATCAAGAAAATAAGAGCGCTGGTATTGGTATAGTATCAGTATTGATATCCAAATTCAGATATTGCTTTGGACCTGTATCAAGACATATCTATGTGTAATGCACTTTTCCCGTGGCTTTGCTTATTCCTAACTCAAGTCCTAACCCTGATTGCCATGGTTACGAAACAATTAAGATAAGATCTGCAAGTGAGGAGCTTTGTGTAATATAGCCCCAGAGTGAAAAAATGTGACTGCAAACAGTAGGAAACACAGAATAGCAGCACTGTATTCATTGCAGTCCAGTCAACTCAGAGTCACAATAGAGTTAGCACTTTGGATAATGGTCTCAAGAGACTAAAGGCCCAGCTGACACGTCTGGCTCGAAAACAACAGTTTAGCAGCAAAACTGTATCAGCAAACAATTACGCCATGAGCTGAGATCTCGGTGGCTGCTGTAGCTATACTATCATATGATGTATTGCTTTGTTCTATTCATAAGATTGTGTTTTAGATGTTTGTGTTTTCTTATGGCCTGGTGATAACTTATCAGTCAGCATAATATAAAGAAATACCCACAGTCAAGCCAGTATATTTGAAATATATGTAGTGTAGTGAAACATTTTTCTCCGACACTTTACGTGTGTATGTTCACTCCTCGGCCGCAGCTGGTTCAGCGGCTGCCACTGCTGCCTCAAGCATTTAAACTCCACCTCATAGTGAGTGAGACTCTGCAGTGATCTCTCAGCATCCAGGGCGTAGTCTAGCTTTCCAACCACACTCCTCCACCTCTGCTGCCAAACAAGTCTACCTAAGCATTTTCCTTTCACAATCTACCGTATCCTCCCGTGGGATTGTAAAACGCCTAAATGTGTTGCTGTGTGTCTTGCCACAACAGCGGGTCTGGCCTTGTCGTCCTGCTTGCTTGCGGGATTATCAACCGCCTCTACTTAGTTGGGCTGTTGTATGTGTGCTCCAAATTGCCGTATGCCTGCTCCATGAACAAAATGCATTAGTATATATTTTGTGTTTTGTGTTCAAAGTTCAAAGTGTGTTCTTACACATCACATTTATTCTGCTGTTCCTGTTTTTGTTCCTTATTCTGCCAAATTTTGAAGCAGCTGTTAAGGGAAGTGATTTTTGTTTCTGTGAATAGTTTATTTGGGGATCTTGACATGTCGAGTGCATACAGTCTATTTTTCTGTTACAGTTACAGGTCATGTTAGATCACAAGGAATGCTCCATCAGTGAAATCATCATCAGGCTTTCCCAACTTTGCACATATGTGAACTTTTTTTTGTCAGCAAATTGGTATTTGCAAATAGTGCAAAAGTGACAGATAGAAATAAGGGTTTGGTAATATATTGATATACATTGATATCTTGATATTAGACTAGATATTGTATTAGATTTTGTGTATTGTTAGGCTATATCTGAATATGGTATAAATGTTGTCATTCCTGGCTTTAATGGTTTTATTACAGTAAAGTGATGCAATTTTCTTAAGTTTTTATTTATTTACCTTTAACAAGCAAGTCATTTTATCTACATTACTGGTTATTATTTACCAAAAATCTCATTGTGTTAATATTTTGTGACCAGTAGTCACCTCTACAATATTGACACAATAAAGTCTTTGGTTGAAAATAAAGTGTGATATTTTATTTTTGTCCATATACTCCAGCCCTACTGTCAGTGTTTTACATGGTTTATACATCAGTCCCTACAGGAAGTTGCGATCA
The DNA here is from genome assembly GCF_056507025.1 of Lutjanus erythropterus. Classification (NCBI taxonomy): domain Eukaryota; kingdom Metazoa; phylum Chordata; class Actinopteri; order Lutjaniformes; family Lutjanidae; genus Lutjanus; species Lutjanus erythropterus. The sequence continues at coordinate 25,217,686 of NC_139317.1, forward strand.
CAGCAATTAAGGCAGATTCACGTCATTAATGTCTTTCTTTTATTCTCTCTTTAGCAAGTTGTCTTTGATTTTTGATTAATTCTTCAACAAGAGAAAAAAAAACTGTCAACTTATTTTTTTCTTTGCAATTTTCACTAGCTCCCACAATATAATTTAAAAAAACACCCCAAAACATCATTACTTGCATCACAATCTTTTAGAAAAGCTGCTGTGAAAGCGGGCAGTTTAGGCTGCAACAGTCCCAAAAAAAGACTTCAAAATCGTGGAGGTACTGTTGTATAATGGTTTGGATCAATATTACAAATGTTATACTATAAATAGGTTATTTCAACTTCTTGGGTAGTGTAATTTACAGCGAATCATCATATTCTAAAAGATGTAGAAGAATGTATGTAATTTATCATGGATAGCCTAAAAATATTGACATTATTTATAAGCCATATTGCCCAGTCCCTTCCTCATCAGTCGTTGTACCTCCTCATTGCAGTATCTGTCTTAATAGCCCCCAAAACAACCCACCTGGGATCTTACATAGACTGCTCAACCTTTAATAGCTGAGAAAGTGTTCCTTTGTTCCTGACCTCAGGAGCTTGTTCTTTATTTGCGCTGCTGCATGTGACCACATCTCCAAAGTGGAAGATTTTGCTTTGTTAATTCGGGCAGTACAAACCTCAGGTAACATGATGTCATGAAAATATGTTTCAGATGTATAAAATAAACTTGCTGTTTTCTTCTTTTCTTTTTGTGTCTCACCAGGTGAGCTGTGACTGTCCCCTTCTTTGTCTCTCTCTGTGCACCTGCATGCACCGCGAGCAGCCCCGGCCTGTCGGAGAGGCGCCGTGCTCAGAGAGTGTGCTGCACTAGGAGAAACCCATGGCCCCTTCTGGCCCTCCATCTCCCTCTGTAGGCCACAGGCTCAGGGTGCTGGAGTTGTTACTCGGGCCTCTGTTGGTCTTGTTGGTGTCTGGGCTGGGACCAGTGCTGGGTCAGAAGGTCTACACCAACACATGGGCTGTCCACATACCTGGAGGTCCAGAGCAAGCCGATCAGATCGCCAGCAAGCATGGGTTCATCAACCACGGACATGTAAGTTATAGCCTGTTTTTCTTCTGTATGTGCAGTGGAATAATGTTACAATGAGTAAGAGTTGTTAAAACCACATGTATTTTGACATTGCGAATATGCGACTCTTCCGCATCCTGAGAGGTTGCATAAGAGGTTGTGAGCTTGCTGCTGTTGTACACATTATGCCCTTGCAGTGTGTCTAATATCTGACTTGTCAATTTCTGTCATCATTTATGATTCTTGAGTTATTTATGATTCTTCAAGTTCATTCCATCCCATTGGCTCTGCTGTCAGAGAGCATAGTGCAGTGCAAGATCACACTGTAATCTTTAAAAAGTGTTATAATAATTACAGGTCTTATTTCTGTGATTAGTCAGTTGGAAAACTAATATTTAGCCTGGTGTGTGTGTGTGCATTTGTGAGTGTGTATGTGTGTTTGTGATGTGGCCCCCAGCTACAAAACACCTTGTCAGTGCTTCACTGTCATAAAAAGGATCTTTGACAGCTTGTTCAGATGCATATACAGTGTTTCGTGACTGCGGTGTTGCAGGAAGTATCATGTTTTTGTACTGATGCACTGATCAAACATACATGTTGCAACACAAGATTTCTTTTTCCATCCGTGTTGTTTGCTTGTTGGTGAACCGGTTATAACAATAGTCTAAGTCTACAGTCTAAAACTGGAACAGACCTGAAGCTTACTGAATCCAAAGGCTAGACAAGTGATTAATAACTTTTTGATTTTCATCAACATTATGCAGTACATTTAGTGTTGACAGTCAAGAAGAGGCACATATTAAGCAGTTGAGTCAATACTGGACAAAACATTGAGTGTTAGATATAGCAATGTAAGAACTATGTCCCCAATTTATTGTGAAAACAAGAATTTTTACTTCAGAATGGCCATCTCTTAAAAAAAAGAAACAAAACAAAACTGTTAGACGCAGTAGATGTAGGCCATGTGTGGAAAAAAACATTTCCTGTGTACTTCAATGACGTCTTTCTCTTTTATGACTTCCTATTTGACCTCAGTGCAAACTAATTAGCTAAGTTATCCTTTAACATCATCCCGTCCTCTCATGAAAAAAGACCTTTTTATATCATGTTCGTCCTCAGAAGGACATTTTTAATCTGTGGTAGCCATATAGTCTTGTTTGTCTTGTGCACTCTTCATAACCCAAATCTTATTGCGTCTAAGTGTTCAACAGTCACTTATCCTGATAGGAGAGGTGCAGGTAATGTCAATCATGTAGCAAAAGTGCTTTTTTGGCTTTTTACCAGCACATTTTGAGGAATGAATGTCTTTTTTGGTGTTGGATGTACTTACTTTGTACTTAACCTTCCTTCTTTCAATTGTGAACTCTTTAAATGTGTGTCCTGTTGACCTAATCTCTGTAGATAGATGGGGAAAACCCAACAGATGTTGTCGTTGTTCTCACTGATGATTAGTGATCAGCTACTTCAAACATAAGTGCTAACGTTAAGCAACATTTTAGGATAATCTGTTCCTCCCAGCTTATTAAATGCATTTAAACAGTGGAGCTGTAATTTATGGATTTCACAATATACCTGTAGACCTTTAATTACAGTAGTTGTGACACTGCACTGAATGAGGTAGGTATAATGTAGGAATGTGAGGATAGTTTTCATGCTAAATGTGCATTTGCACTTTTTCAGCCAATGAAATACAAAGAATAATGGATGAACGACTAGCAGCTCTTCATGCAGATGCTTCATTCTATGGTCTCACCATTTTTCCAGGGATCTGTGTTCTGTTTTGCACCATATGGTCTTACTGGTCATGACCAGGAATGTTATTTGTTCTGTGAATCACAGCATGCAGACTAATGAGTAATCCTACACAGTAAATCCTTAAACTATGTATTGCCCATGGACAGCGAGGAATCCAGACAAAGCAATTACACCCATGTACTTACAAAACTACATTCCGGAGACAAGGGGCTGTGTGGTTTGGCTGATCCCAGCAACTTTCTTAAGACCAAATTATGATATTTTGAGGGAGTGAAAATTGACTATTGTGTCTGACCAGAGCTAGCTTGATGAGTTAGTCATGACGCAGCATTTAAATGGAAAAATGAACAGGGCCTGTCTAATGAATAAACATAGCTGGATAAACGCTGAATAAAGCCTCGAGCTTTCTCAAATCTAAAACATGGACTCAAGTAAAAACAGATGTTCCAGGTGTTTACTATACGTAGGTATTCTTCTTGTTAAACCTGCTTCACAAGTTAGATCCCTGGTGTGGCATACATTTTTGTGTTGGAGGAAAAAGTGGGTTAAGATAACCCAGTTGAGACCAACCACATCGCCAAGGAGATGAAGCCAAAAAAAGGTTGACCTGACCTGTTAAGTGTTCTGTAGAAATAGCTATAGACACATTTTTGTGCTGCTAAGGCATCCAGTCATTATCTGTGACCAAATGTGCACATGTTGACCTGCTAGCACCAAATGGAAAAGTCAGTTTGAAGTATCAAACAGAAATGTATGAGACAGATACCTATTCAGTTCCAAAGAGAAGAAACACTTTGTATATGTGCAAGTTTTTCCCTATTTAAGGACGCTCCTCTAGTACTAGAATGAAAAGTAGAATAATGAATGAAGTACATCAGGTTAGATAAGTGGTCATTGAGAATGACCTGGTTCTGCTGCACTGATCTTTGTACCCCAGGAATTATGTTTGAATCTGCAACAGTCAGTTGATTAATTGATTAGCCGATCAACAGATGATGAAATGGCAACAATTTTATTGATGTATTCTGCTCTGCCACGGAAGTCCAGCCAGTTGTTCTCTACACTTATATCTGAATAAAAAACTCAAAATCACCATAGGAACGAATCAGTTTTCATTATTCTTTTAGTCATTAGTTGAATTACTGTTTCTAGTTTATTTCTAACAGTTTGATCAATAAATGCATCAGTGTAAACTGTAGTGCAAATGCAAACCTGTTTCTGATTGGTTAATGGCATTGGAAATTGACATACACACTATTACATTAAAATGAAAATTAAGTTTAAGAACACTTGCAGTGATCGGCAGCGAGCAAAACCACACAAATAGTCCTTATTTTCTAGATCTGGGTACAAAGTGGATCGAATGCGGGTATTGTTTGACCTGGATAAGTTTTGGTACTGGATTTTTTTGGTCAATACCTTAAAGATTTCCAGTATTGATACAAAGCCGTAGTTACAGCTCTAATTTTGAGACTGATTTAGACACTAGCTTCAGGAGGCTTCGAGTGCAAAAAGCAACATGTCATGGCCATGATAAACCTCAGAGAAAATTACATGAAACGGCCACATCTGTTAAGCCCTCAGCATGTTATTCATGCTTTCTCTCTGTTCATTAACTTTGAAATGTGAGGTATAACCACAAGTGATGACCACCCAGACTGCATTCCAGTACATCGCTGCTCATTGATTAAAATGAGGCCATTACTTTAGAGCTGGGAACAAACAATTCTGTTAAGTCTGTATTTTTTGCCTACAGCTGATGGGGAAATGAGAGTTGCTTTGTGAGCTATGTGTGGCCAGGCATGGCGAGTCGGAGCTGTGGGGCTGTGCGTGTCGCTTTGCGTCTGACTCTGCTGCTGTGTGCAGGTGTTGGAATCAGGCACAAGAGCTTGAGGGGAGGATCAAAGACTGCAGCTGGGCAGGTTTTACAGCTCTGATGATGGTTGTTTTCATTCTTCTCGCTCAATGCAGCCACACTCCCTGTATTCAAAACATGTCAGATTTTTGGCTCTTCAATCATGACATATGAAACATGAAACCTCACAAAGGTCAGCGTGTAGGCACTTTTTCGTGAACACTAATTAAAAACAACACAATTTAAATTGTACTGGTGTTGCACTGTACATTGCACCTCACAGTACTTGAGTACATCATAGTTTTTTTTAAACATGATTTTGCTTTTTGATGATAAAATACTTATTTTCTCTAATGCAACATGACTTTTTCAGTCCTTAAATACAGAATTCAGAAAATGGTGATAAATGTCCATCACAGTTTCTTGGAGCCCACACTGACATCTTCAAATATAATTTTCTTGTTTGACCAACCATCCAAATCCCAAAGACAAGGCATGAAATAGCATGAAAATTTTTATCACAATTTGGAGAGCGAAGACTTCTTTTTAAAGAAGAATTTGAATATTGAATCAAACATCACATTGAATGGTGACATTAAAATAGAAAATCAAATCTTGGATTTGAAGAATTGCAACACACAGAATCATGATTATAGTGACCAAAATTTTCATGGTTATCAGTATTATCTCAGTATTGTTAAAATTAGCCTAAAATGTTTAAGAAGTACTGATACACACACTGAAATAATTAAAGAAATTGTTGCTACCCTCGCACCTGCACCTGCAAGGGTATATCTTTGGTTGATGTTGGACAGTATTGACCGTGAGTTTTTCAAATTGCGGCAATGAAACTTGGTTTTAATGATAATTAAAGTTTGTAACGGTAATATTATCGCCTAAGAACGTAACTATAATTTTAAAATGAGGAAAAGCAGTAAATCCTCACATTTTTACTTAAAAACTGTTGCTTGACAAATCGATTTTTATTGGGAAGTGCCTCTTTATTTTCATTGATATTGAATGTTACACTGAAGGCCAGAGGAGTGAAAATGGTGGTCTTAGCTTGTAACAAATGTACAACATACTATGTGGCCTAGATACAGGAGTTTTTCTTGAGTCAGTTGATGGCGCTCATGAATGGACAGTTGTCTTTTGCTGAGCTCCTGTTTATTTTTGCCTCTCTCAAGTGTAACGTTCAGGCTACATGTTACGTCTATTTTTTCATGCATGATGGGTTGGTAAAGTTGATGATATGTTAATTAACTGTGAACACTGGAAACCCCAGTACCAGTGTGGATGTGTCTTCTGCTGTGCATTCTGAGCGAACTCAAACCCAAACTGATGCAAACTCATCTCTTAATATAAAAAGATAACTTGTTGAGCGTGACCCATTACTTACCCCGTGGCCTAAAGGCTCTGCCACATGATGCAAACAGTTGTCCTCCGGCTGCTGCTGGGCTGTTATCTGTGGCTGCCTGTTGTCTTTAGTTTTCACAGTGTGTCTTGTCGGCCCTCGGGATGCTTTTGTTTAATTCAGCGTGTTAATTCAGTGCCAGCCTTCCCACTGACTGGTCATCTTAGGGAAATAGTCTTCTTCAACCATTCAGTGGGGTTTGTCCATATTTTCTGAGTAGCAGTGGCAGAGCTAGTGCGTGGTAGAAGTTTTTGACTGTTCAATCAGATCTGCTGTGACATGAAAATGGCTTCCTAGTGTATTTTCTTTGTTTTTCCCATAATGTTTTTAAGATTAGAAGCACAGACGACAGGCTGATGTGATGCATCTGTCCATCTTTGTGGATGCTGCTGGTTTGCTGTGTCGGGGGCCAAAAGTCACTTGAAGTCTATTCCCTGTTCTGTCACTACTAATCAATCAAGGCGAGCTAGCCAGTGTGACAGTGGGGTTGGTCGTTTGTCAGTGAGGAAACTTTAAGGCGACGTTGTCTGACAGCAGCAAATCATGTAAAACCCTGATGCACTCTAAGTGCACCAACTGTCTCAGCTGAGTTACACCCCCTCTTTGCACTATCCCTTACTTAGTTGTCACATGGCTTTAAAATTTGTCTCTTTTTTCCCTCATCTCTTCTTCATTGTTAAAGTAGATGCAATAGATGATGCCAGTGAGGAATATTAATATTAATGTACCTGTGATGGAGTGGACTATCCGCTTGAAAAGTAAAAGGTTGCTGTGACCAAGTGGTGTGCAAATCGATTACACCTCTCACTTTGACTCCACTTCTAGATTATAGGGCCATTTTAGAACGAGGGGAATAATTAAAACTAAGTTAAAGTAATAAAATTAAGAAACGGCTGACTCACACACTGGTAAATGGGTATTAACTGCCAACTTGCATCTCCGGATGGTTATTTTACATTTTAAAGACCTTTTCTTGCCCACATCATCAGACTTGCGCTGCAGTTTTTCAAGGGGGGGAACTTAAATATTTTGTGCTACATCTGGTTCAATTGCACCTTTATTACACTGGCATTTAAATAAATAGTGATATGAGATTAAAGAGATTGCCATTAGTACTAAGAAATGATGTGATAAGCAGGACTGACACAAGTTAAATAAGAATCATTATTGTATAATCTCTGAACCGGATCAAACGGCCACAAGATCTGAGGCTCCATTTAAAAATGTATCAGTTGTGGTCACAGCTACAACAAAAACAGACCTCTTTTATTTGATCTGTTAAGCTTGACTGGTGAGACTGCATAAATAGGTTTCTTTTTATATTTTTTAGGTCACTCCTGTTTTGAAACGCGTCTTTCTGTCTGTGGCCTCAGGCGTTCACCATCTCTCCCATATTGTATGCAGCTGATGAAAGTTTCCTTACTGGCGATGAGGCTCGCCGTTTCAGCATCTAACTTGCTCTTTGTAATGTTGCCTGACAACTTTCTTGCTCTACTTTTTGTAGAGCAATTAACTGGCTTATTACAGTGTAATTTACTGTTTAAAAATAACTTATTACATTGCTGTCATTGCACAGGAGTAAAGCTGTAATGTGGCTAATGACTTTTAACTTTAGCGAATAACTTTTAGTTTTTACTGTTGGGGAACCTAACTAAGAACATTTACTCTAGTGCTTTACTTAAGTAAAATAAGTACTTGAAAACTGTGCATGAGTATTTTCACCTTCAGCTACTTGATACTTCTACTCTGCTACTTTTTAGAGGAAAATATTGTAGTTTTTACTTTACTACATTTATTTTGTAACTTATAATATAATATAAAAAAGAAATAAACTAATAAATGATGATGTAATATTACAAATTAAACTACACTGAGCCTCACATGTACCAGATTCAACATTAAAGTGATGATCACATTAATGTATCAGATAGTACTGCAGGCAGTCTGCAGTTTATATCAGTGTTGTAATGTCCAAGTCTTGAAACAAAGTGATCACAAGAAGAAGATAACTAAATAAGATGCATTTATTGCATAAAAATAAGTTGTGTAACCCATGACCTTTGCAAAACAACAAGCGCATCATTAACATAGTGTGCGTGACTCATTGCTACACATTATCTTCCTTGGCTTGGAGAAGAAAAATCACCATGGAATCCTGATTATGGAAATTTTGCCACATTAAGACTCAATTATAACAAAAATGTATCCAAACACATTTCCAAACATTTTAAAATGATGTGAGATCAACAAATTGGAGCTTATCATGTGTAGTCTGGTACAACGACAGGCTACATTTGTCTTGAGTCCCAGCCATATTTTTGATGATTGCCCTTATTTTTTTTTGTCTTGTTCAGCTTCAGTTGGACCAGTGTCAGCAACCTTTATGCTAACTTTACTCAAGCTCCCTCGCCCCATCTGCCCATCGTATTTATCTCTCATCTGTCCCTCTCACTTCTTCCAAATCTTTTTTGTTTAGCTCCAGAGTTTTGTAGGAAAAACATTAATGTATTTGGTTGTCCTTCCCCAGTGTTGGGAGCTTTTAAAGGTGTCACTCTAAGTGGCTCTATGGTCACGTTAGCTAACCTGCACCCCATATGCTCATGCTTCGCAGTAATTAGAAGGACTTGCACAAGCATCCAAGAGCTTCACAGACAATGACACAGATCAACTCATGTTTTGGAACAGCACTGCAAAAGTTTCCCCTAATGAGGAAAGCTTGTGTTATGAGGAAATAATGCATAAAAAGTGTCAACAGCACCATTTCCAATAAAGTCTTTTTGTTTCCTTCTTCCTTCTCCTGGAATATGATACAAGTTGCTGGTCTTCATTTAAGAAAAAAAAGAGGGCACTATGTTCAAGGATGGAAAAATAAATGTCTTATTTTCCTGAGAAACTAGCTTTGATTACGCACAACCAGATGCGTAAAAATAGGTGATAAATAAATAACTCATCTATTCCTCGCTCAGTTCAAAGTAAAGTGTTTCTCAGAAGCATGTTACTTCCCTTCTTGTGAACAGTGGTTTCCGTTGCTGATGTGGTGGTGGATAAAAATGTCTGTGTTGCTTCGTCTGGCTGCTCTATTTGGAGGTCAGCTGCCTTCATTGCATCTGAAAGAGGATTGTGTTTGGCGTACTGTGCCCTTACTGTACTCCATGGCACGATCTGGGACCATTTCTGCTATCTAATGTGCTGATTTCTTCCCTCCTTTCAGAAGTGGTTAGACCCTTTTATGAAGATGATTAATATTCTGTTCAGCACAAGATTAAAGAAGGAGCAAAAGAGATGGATATTATCTGTAGTTCTGATGAAGTACATGAAATGACACTCTTCTATCTGTAATTCATGACACAGCACTGCACTTAAAGGCAGCCCCTTTAAAAAAAAAAAAAAAATCAACTTTAATCTAGCCCAGTTTTTCAGTAGTTCAAAAGATGTGGCAGAGGAGTGAAGTTCTAATCTCTTCTTTCCACATTTGGTTGGAATTTCTGTCTGTTTTTACAGGCTACTTTAAATGGAAACTCCCCTTAGGGCCTCGCACTATCAGAAATTACACTATCTTTTACCAAATGGCTTAATATTCACATAATGTGGCATAATTAGCTTGTTACTTTTAGACAACGCTTGAAATAAAGAAATAAAGGATGTCCCGTTGTCCTGGGGTCAATAGAAATAGCCCCTGGCACACCAAGATATGGCGTCTGGGACAATTCTGGGACAGGAGAGAAACTTTTCATTACAAAAACGTCCATGCAAATTTCCAAATGGTTGTTATTTGGATAACCTGACTACATATTGGGAACCTAAATGGTTAATTTAACAGCTGAAAAAATATTATACATTAATGAAGTTATGTATTAAAAGACGTACATTTAAATGTAAATGGCTGCTGTCCGCCCTTAATAATTTCTGTCATGACATGACTCAACATCTGTGTGGTTTAACATCATATGATGTAGAAATGAAATGTTAGTTACTCATCAATGCTGCATCTGTATATGTTTAAATTCTTATTAACTTTTTGATGAATAGGCAGTGTTACGTTTTGTTTCATGTTTGTGCTATTTTTAGCTCAGAGAAAGTGTATCCATTAAACTCGTTTTTTGCAGTATTGATACTCCAGTGCAGCTGCATTTTCTTGCTCTCTCTCCTCACAAAATAGTGAGTTAACACACACAACAGCAGTGCCTGTATAGTCCCACCTCCTCTCAGTCACCAACAATGGTGTCGTCTTATTGTCATTTGTCTCATCTGCTATATCGCTTGTTTTAGACGTGTTATATTTATCTTTAAATAAAAATTCAAACTTTTATGCCCTCAAAGTTGACTTTAATTTTTTGCTGTGGGTTCAAAATCAGAAATTCTAGTATTGTGACAACACTATTGTGAATAAATGTGTTCTTACATGCCGTCAGTCCCAGGCAAAGTCTAGTGCAATTTTAGAATGATTAAAAAAATCAGTCTGTATAGTTGAAAGTAGAATTTTGGACAGTTGAGTGACATTTAGGAAAACGTTTATGTCAAGCCCTGCTTGTAGACAATATTTACATGCAAGAGAAAAATATTGTAGTGTTTCTCTGTCACGTGGACATCAAGCAAACAGCTTCATCATTAATTTCCACAGTATGACGTGTGTGTCCTCTCAAGCTGCTATATTATATGATTAAAATATTTACTGTGAGGCTTTGACTTATTGACTCGTGGTCAGTTTTTGTTTTTCTTAGGTGTATCTGTGTCACACTTGCACAATATTTGGTGGATCATGATTACAGAAGTCACACCCCATGGACACGAGTAATTATAGTTTGTTCATTTACTTACCTATGTTGTCAGCACTTAAGTTTCTTCTATTAGTTTAGTCACATAAAGTGGTTTGTATATAGTTTGGGTGGAGACATGTTTTTTGTTGACTTAAAGCGATCATTTATCTTTGATACATTACAGTGCGAGTGTGAGGAGTGTTGGTAGCTTGTTTTAAGTGTTGGTACTGCAAGTAATCACATCAAGTATTTTACAAACACTGGTCATCTTATTTCCATTCTCCCTGCTTGGTTATGAAGTTGTTACTTTTCATCTCACCAGCAAAAATCTGTAATTGTTGTTGAAGGTCTCACACTGTCCTCCTCGCAGTCAGACTTCAACGGAGATCTAATTGTGTAAACCGCAACACCACTATTTAGAGGCTGCACTAAACTAAAGGGATCTGTGCCGCCTGATAAGGGCTAAATTATTTCACACCCATCTCTCAGTTGAAGCTCCTTTGCAAGGTACAACCACTGTGAATTGGAAAACACCAGAAATAAGAGGCTGAAGGTATGGAGTCCATAATTGGACTCTGGAGAAGTGAAGCAATTAACTGTAGGGAAATAGGAGGGTTGAAGAAATTTGTTGGAAAATCTTCAGAGAGAATATGATTGGCCTAGAGATGATGGGAGAGAAGGCTGCGTGCTGACTGCTGAAAGGAGCTTCTCTGCATGATCTGTACAATCCCACACAGGTGCTTCCACTTTTTTGTGCTGCGTTGCCACCAAACACAAGTTATCTGCCAGAAACAAGTTGCGTCAACACCTTCCTAAAGCCCTATCAGGGTTAAATCTTCACCAATTTACTTTTGTTTCCTACTTTGTAGCAAATTATGAGGTGAACTTTTTGAAATGTCACAAAAACTGTGACTGTTTTTTTTCTAGCACATCGAGATGAATAATAAGGTCTCCTCGGAAAAAATGCAGCCGTTGTCAGTAAATCCACCCACATGAAAAATGGAAATAGCCTTTCAAAAATTAATTAATATTGAGAAGGTTATTGCTCATTTATGTCAGCTAATATTTGCTATTTTTTAATCCCTGAATGTGAAAGAAGATGTGCTTTATGATATTCTAATGTAAACATAAAAAGAGCAATAAACTAGGGAAGTACAGCCCATTTAATATATTGGGGAGATGTGCTGAACAGATAATTTAAAGTCAGCCTTTGGAGCAAACATTACTTAATCATTATGAATATGATGAATGCCTTTCTCATGTCTGTACATTAAACACTTCCCCTATTGACAAAAGAAAACACCCACAGCAAGACTAAGAACATTTTTTGCAATATTAATACAATTTTTGCTGATTCTGCCCTCTCCATTCACCCTTTTTAATCATATATGATTTGTAATCCACATCTCACACAAATCTGGATGGAGACCAACTATTGAACCAGCATCAGCGTTTCTTTCACCCGTGATATCTTACTCCCTGAGGGCCTTTCCAGGGTCCTTGAGTCAAACATGTGGCTCAGACACACCAGCCATATAGATTGCCACCTCTAAATATTTGATTATGCTTAAACATGTTTTGAGAGCTGGGTTACTTGTGCAATATCTTCATTAATCTTTAACGCACCCCTCTGTGTGTGCACTGTGGCTCTGGCCTACTTTAGCCAAAGAGAGCTGATGGCTCTAGTGGACTGTGCAGCCCTGTAGAGCTGGCGTAGCACGTCCCTTTAGAGATGGTGCAGCTTTGAAGTGCAGTAATGATAATGCCGCAAACACGGTTCACAGTCAGAACTGTTGGATGAGGGCCCTTGTTTGGTACGGACCCATTAAGAGGCCAGGCTTCTCATCCACAGAGGAATGTTTCGTTTATAATCAGCGGCAGCAGAGTGGTGCATCTCTGCAGCGCCTCTGGTTCTCGTGTTGCTGTCAGTGAGAGAGCCTCCCTTTATTCCACGCTCTGCGACCTCTCTCTCTCTCTCTCTCTCTCACTAAGCAGACCCAGATCTCACTTCATCTCAGCTGCTCTTCTTTGAAAGTTAATGAAGTGCAGAGATTGTCTTATCCCTGGCTGCTCTGCTGGAGACTTCTGTGTTGAGGGGAAGGACTTTGGAGCCAATATACCTGAAATTAAATCCTAAACCGTCACCACTGCAAAACAATATAACTGATACACTGCATTAGAACCATTTTATTGATCAATCCAAAATGAATTGTTAAACTACACAAAATAAAATGTTCTTTTTTTTTTTTTTTTTTATAGAACATATGAAAATAGCAAGAAAAGCACTGGCAGAAGTAAAGAGACTAATCTTGCTGTGAAATCTGTCTACTCTCTTTGTAATTCAATTTATAGAAGAAATCATTGCAAATACTTTTAGTAAATAAAAAGATGACATTGCATTTCAGAAATCCAATAACTACACAAGGTGATTGTGCTGAATTGCCCATATATTAACACATAGCAGTTTTACATGAGCAGATTTTATTTATTTATTTATTTAAATACACAATATATAAATTCTGCATCTGAGAGTCTCTCTCACATTAGAACAATAACAAAAGATGTTGTGAAGTAGCATGGGATCATGGAGATTGTTTAAACAGCTCCCATAGCTAATGAAAATCTTAAATGCCTGAGGCAAAATGCATTTTCATGGATGAGGTAATATTGAAGTTTTATTTGCCTTAAGGTTTTGCGACTTCCTTACTCACTCTCTGACATATTTCGACATACCCTGTGTTTTCCTGGAACTTCCAAGTAACAGCAAGCAGAAAATGCCCCTTGAATGAATTCCGCATTTCTCTATGAAACAATGACATTTTAAAGCAGAAATGATACATATTATAGCTTTAACGCTGTGGGGAAAAAAAGTTGTACTGAAACTTAAAACACATCCCATCTAAAATGCTCCTGCCTTCTTTGGAAGTCACTACAGTAGTTTTCTTTAAGCGAGTAATCTACCAGTTATTTGTTCGTTTTTTATTTAATGAAGTGTTCAGTCTATTTAATTAATTGTTGAGTTTAATCTTTGTTTAACAAGGTGAAAAAAAAAATAACAGTTGAGATAAAAGTTATACATTGAGTGCATGTCAGTACAATAAGAATACAAGACAGGACGTTATAAGTAGTACAGAAAAAAAAAGACTACTGTCCATGCATCAAATCAACATAGAGTGTGTTTGTCAAAAACTTTGGTAGCTTTTGTTTAAACCTGGTTGGAGAGATGAGGGAGGTTAGATTGAATCTAGTGTGCAGTTCATTCCAAAACCAAGACGTTGTAATAAGATGGACTCCTTTTTCCAGTGTCAGTCTGCACTGGTGGCATGTTTTTAAGTCTAGCCTATTGTTGGATCTAAGAGTGTAGGTTTTATGTACAGATACAAACATGATGTCACTGTAGTGGCATTTTCAGATATATTTGGTCATGATTGAGACATTTCATCAACATCCGGTTCATATGTTGGCCAGAATCTCCAGTGAGCAAGATTTGTTTGTGTGTTTTGCAGTTCAATCTTAAGATTTTACAACCAGTCTGTAATTGGCATGTATGCCACATTTTATAAGATGAATGCATACATGATGCATTATTCAGTAGCTGCATACCTTTTAATAGCATAGCTAGAAAAGAGATGAAGAGAGAGAAACAAGTAGTGAGCAGTACTTCAGTCTGCATGCCATCATCCTTCAGTAGCAGCTTCACGGAGTCATGGAACAAAATAGACTCACGCCTACACACTTCTTACAGCTGCAAAACAAGTTGGGTAACCAGAGAATTGTCTTAAGATCATGTGATTCACCTTTTAAACTTGATATGTTTATGCAAAGAAGGTGTCATATCAGAATGCGAGGGAGAAAAAGCTGTAGTCGTAGCTTCATCAGGTCCAAGAATGATGGTTTTTTTTCCCCTCTTGTGCCCCTCAACCTTCCCGATGTTATGATAGAAAGGATTTACTGGCCACTCCTTTAGGTATTTTATTAAGCAACATTTTCAGGCAATGGGTATCTTTAGTCTCAATTATACTGATACTAACTAACAACATGTTAGTGCAAAACATCATATTGCATTAGAGCTGCAAGTAATGACTTTTTGCGGTCATTTTCTTGATTAACTGAATAGTTGTTTGGTTCTTAAAATGTCAGAAAATGGTGAAAAATGTTGATCATTGTTTTCCAGAACCCACGGTGGCCCCCTGTTGTGTCCACAAACCAAATATATTCAGTTTACTGTCACAGGGGACTAAAGAAACCAGAAAATATTGACATTTACGGGACATTTTTGGTAATCAAAATAGTCTGCAATCAATTTAGTAGTTGACAACTAAACAATTAATTGACTAATTGTAGCTCTAATTGCAATTTATGTTACTATATGGGTAGATATTACATTTCTCTAAAAACAGTTCTGTCTCACCCCCAAAAGTTAGGAAAACAATATCTGATGCTGATAGCCTGAAACACCTTTCACTAAAAAAGAGATTTGTTCTCTCAGCTCTATTTGTCAGTACTTTCATTAAAGCTGATAACATTTTGTGACCCCCGTATGTGTTTATCTTTTTAGATTAGGTTATTAATCAAAAGGACACAGCATCGGGTCAGACCAATAATTGCTATCTTGTGGAGAAACTGCTAGTGTTGTGACCCGCAGTGATAGTACAAAAGGCCAACATCCTCAGAAGACAAAAGCAGCAGTGCATGAATCAGTGTTCCTGGAGACGTATCCTCAGGATGACATAAATGTCTGGATCAAGCCACCACTGGCTTCAGTCATTCTCTTAAAAAAAAAATCATCATTCTGAAGACAAAGATGGAAAAAAATAACAAACTGGTCAGCAGGAGGCCATCTCCAGCCTAGAGCAAAGGAGTGAACAGCCATGTTGCCAGGGGTCCTGGGAACTACAGCAGCACTCAGTCATTACTCTGCTCTCCCACAGAGGAGGGATGGGGGCTGGGATGGAGCAGAACCACACACAGGTCACAGGGGCTGTAACAAGAGCCAGATGTGCTGAGGGGACATGAAAATACATGGACAGGCACCTCGCTCTCAGCTTTTAAATATGAGCATGCTCACATGTACGTACACGCACACACACAGGGAGAAGGTTGAGGTATTTGAAGAATGTCAGTACTGAAGTGGACAAAACTACTTTTTAATGTTCATATGTGTTAATGATAATAGTTGGAATAACAGCAGTAGGCTATTATATCACATTTTTGCTCAGTTTTTCTAACAAAAAAAAACTTCACTTAAGCACTTCAAAACAACCTCTTGTGGGTTCAATATCTACTTGTTAAATGTATTATATATTATGGCAATTGTTTAGTACTTAAAGATACTTAAACCTGCAGGGGAGTCGTCCTCTAGTGATCAAGATGTCTTGATTAAAAAAGCTGCAACAATTAGTCTAAAAAGAATCAATTTAATTATCTAAGTCATTTTTAAAGCAACAATTATGAAAAAATGCCAGAGAACAAAATCATTCAGTGGCTCCATCTTCTCCAATAAGGATTTGCTGTTTTGTGG
Source organism: Lutjanus erythropterus (assembly GCF_056507025.1). Lineage (NCBI taxonomy): Eukaryota > Metazoa > Chordata > Actinopteri > Lutjaniformes > Lutjanidae > Lutjanus > Lutjanus erythropterus. The sequence continues at coordinate 25,234,050 of NC_139317.1, forward strand.
GTTGTACTGGGTCCTCAGCAAAAGGAGAAATAGAATATTTTAACTTTTATCGCATTTTTTTTGGAAATTGGAACAACAAGGGAAGAAATAGGGTTTGCCATTTTGATTATAATTCATAGTGATCTTTGGTTGATCACTGACTGACCATGAGGACTCCATTATCTTCAAATCTAAAAAAAAAATCTGTTTTCTTTGGAACAAAATCCTCTCAAATTGGGATCTGTGGCCTAATGTGCCAACTATTGTGGGGTCTGTGACATGAAAAGTTTAGAAACCCCTGGTTTATTCCCTCAGCTAACCTTTCAGTAACAGCATGCCTTCTTCAGAGAGCCTCTACAAGTCTCTCTTGCAAGTTAGTATACTTGTTTGTTACCTAAAGATGATCTGTTATGTGTTACAATACATAACATATATATGTGTGTGTACAATTATATCTGTTCTGGTGTCAGCGTTCCCCTCTTAGTCCCCCTCGCTCTAGGCTTGAAAAAACGTCTTCCTCCCGGTGGTCCAAAGCTCCTGTGGTTGTGGTGAAAAAACACTCCCCTGATGCTTTGAGTTAAGTCAGTCCCAGTCAGTCAATAAGAGTGCTAACTGTGTGGCTAACTGTGCTAAGTATAAATTTAAGTATGCCAACAATATTTTCTCATTAAGAAATATTTAAAGCAGCATTCTCATGTCCTGGTGGTCTGTAGATGCATATCAACTTCAATTAATGTAATTCTGGACAAGAACCTTTGTTTTATCGCTCCAACTCCTCTCCCTGTTTCTCATTTTGGTATTATTCAACCATTGAAAATGCTAAATGAAGGCTAGGAAAAGCATATTAATATTGTCATTAAATTCCAATTCGACTTGTTTATAGTTTGACCAAAATAGAAGCAGTTGGTGAATTTTAAATGTCCTCTGTTAGGGAGGTTGCAGAGTGTGCTATAGAAACCACAGGTTTAAAGAGGCAGGTCACGAACTTGATCCCTGGACTAACAGTATAAATCTGGGTGGGGAAATGAACACATCGCTTTACAGGAAGAAGCCAATTCATGGGACCGTTAAACAATGCGCTTACCCATCTGCTCCAGTGGCCATGAGATAAGACTGTGGTGGTACTGGGCGGCTTCCATGTGAGGATGTGTTACTATTGCTGAAAACCAACGTCCTTGCAGAATGGATTCACACAGGATTTACGTTGGTTCATGCATTCATCCATCTTGATTAATTTCATATGAAGCACTTCAGGTCTAACAGATATTCCTCTGTTAAATTGTTAAGTTTCTGGCAGCTCAGGCAAGACACATTGTTCACAGAGAGCTGTGTTAGAGGTAACTGACCTGTCTGAGGAAGTAGTTGGTTCTGGCTTGTATCTCATGTCGTGGAGCACGTAACAAGGACAGGACGCTCCTGTCTAACCAGGCCTCCCTCCTCATGTGGTCCACACGCTCTTAGACATGCGCACACATGCACACACACACACAAGCTGATTCGGGAGGTGGAGCAGTCGTTTGCGGTCCAATTTGAAAAGGGTAAGGGCTTAGATCTGATAAGCCCTTTTACAATGAAAACAATGAGGTGAACGTTTAAAGCCTGTAACTATTCTAATGGAGGCGGCACTGTCAGAGAAATGCAGCATTTGGGTGGAGCTCTTTTTTATGATGCCTGCAAGTGATATTTTTTTTCTTCTTTGTAACAGGAGTCCTGCTAAGTTGTATCAGATCTGCAGTTTTGAGCTGTTTGGTGGTGCTGCAGTGTAGCAGAGATGCCGGATTTAGATTTCAGATCAGGTGTCATTATCACACCATAGAGGTAGTTTAGCTTCACAGGGACTGCATGCGGTGGAAAAACAGGTTTCTCTTTCAAAGGCTGTGCGATGCTGGTCACCATGAAGATTATATTTCAAATTATGTGTGATAATTATTAAAGACACAATGATTAATTGAATAATCAATTAGTTGTCAACCATTAAATGAATCGCCAACATTTTGGAGTAATTATCTAAGAAATAAAGGCAACTTTCCCCAATTCTAGCTTTTAAATGTTAGGGTCAGGGTCTTTAGTCCTCTGTGACAATGGTTCTCAACCAGGAGGTCATGAGATAATTTTTGGGGGTAGGCAGATGGTTGTGGAGAATAAAATACAATAACACATTGTGGCAAGCAACACGGAATGAAAGCCAGGAAGCAGGTCTGAGCAACACCAGCCCCTTAAAAGCTTTTGACATAAGAGACAACCACTCATGAATATGCCAAATACTGGCCACAAGAAATGCAACAGTCCCCTCACTAATGGTTAAAATTTTAACTAGTGCAAAAAATTACAAACACAAACCACCATGTTATGAAGGAACACAGACACTAACAAAAATCAGCTTTTGGGTTTTGCAATACAAAAACGCTAACCCAAAAAACTACTTGGTCCAAGCATGATGGGAAATGATGGAAGGAATGTTTTTTTACTTTAGGTTGCATGTACCAGACGACAAGAGGGTCGCGAACACCAACCTCATTTTTCTCAGGGGTTGAGACTAAAAATGTTGCTGCTGCTCTGTGACAGAAAACTGAATATCTTTGGGTTGTGAACAAAACAAGACATTTGATAATGTAATTTTGGGCTTTGAGAAACACTGATCATCATTTTTCACAATTTTTTGACATTTTATAGACCAAACAACTGATGGATTAATGGAGAAAATCACTGACAGATTAATGACAAAAATGAAAACACTGAAAATAATCATTAGTTGCAGCCCTAATTATTACATTGTTTCCTTGTTGTGATGACTCTTATTTGCACAGTATGTTTTGTGTACTTGCCAGTACACTGACGTATTTGCAGTGTTGCTAAATGAGAATCTAAGGAATGCCTTGTTGTGTATTTTCTTTTCTTCTTCAGTCTGAATGACCTCAAGATGTCGATACATTTGCTTTTATTCACATGATTAGTCGGCCTTGAAAGAAAAATCTTGTCAAAATATTGCTTGGCACAAAGTGGCTGATGAAAATATCAGGCAAACAAATAAACACCTCTCTCTCTCTCTCTCTTTCGCTCTCACGCTTTTTGTTGCACCTTAAATTCATTTTCAGAGCTTTTCAGCACTTCCAATCATGCAGCAGGCTGTTTCCTCCTCGCAGCGCCGCACTCTGAGTAGGTGCTTATTTGTTTTTGAATGTTTCCAGTAATGTTTTGGGAACCTGCCAACTTGGCAGAAAAGGTTCCTAAATACACTAGAGGTGGAGTTTTTTTTCTTTTTTTCTACTGATATCCCTTTTTTAAAAGGAAATGTTTGCTCTTCCAGGTTCTGTTTTATTGATGTGACAGCCTCATCAGGTCTCTGTGGTCCTCAGTTTCTGAGGAAGTCCTCAAAGTTTAAGGTTAAAAAAGGCTAGTTTGAGCTTGACAGTCGAGTGACACCAGCTCTGAAACACAGGATTTCTTTCTGGGTCATCTATCCATGTTGCAAAGGAAAGGGAATTTATCACGACTGTGTACAGTATCAGTTGTTGGTGTGTGAGTGTGTGTGTGTGTGTGTGTGTTTGAGTGTTGATGAATATTTTATTGCTGATGTAAGCTATGCATCAATGAGTTGCAGTCCCCCTCTCCCTCCCCCCACCTCATCAGATGTTTGTGAAATTGAATCCCTGGATGCCTGCTATTGAAGACGGAGCTCATCTTCTTTATTGTGTGTGATGATTTTGCTGACTGAAGCCATGCTGACTGAATTGGATGCCTCATACAGTCGATTTTTAACTGTGGGGGTTTGTGGGATAGGGAATAATACAGTATACATAAGTGTTGGCTGCTGAAAGGAACACCATGCAGTTACTGTATGTTTGTTATGCTAAGAAAAATGTCCACGGCATTATCTTTTGTCTGTTAAACCACATTACCCTGCCTTAATGTAAATCAGTATTACAGCATTAATATGATACTACTTAATTTACATTTATGGCAAATGTACACAACTGAAAAAATCATTTTCATTACTGATTAATCGTTTTTTAAAAACCAATCTATAAAATTATATACAGTGAAGATTTAAAATGAAGAAAAGCAGTAAATCATTGAAGGCAATGGATTTTCTGTCGCATAACTAACCTGTTAATCAACTAATCTAACAGACTAATCATTTCAACTCTAGATAATTATAAGCTGTCTCAAAATGGTGAAAAATGCCCATCACATTTTTTCTGAACTGAAGGAGGCATGTTGAAATTGCTTGTTTTGTTTGACTGGTTGTCCAAAACCCAAGGACATCCAGTTTCCAATGATCTCTACAGCACTTGGTGCTGGAGAATGGTCTGCCTCCACACATGATCATTCTCCTACTGGGGAACAAAGCTCTGTTTGATTGTATTTCTCTTAAAATATCACAATCGTCTTGGGCGGCGCTAAATGCACCTATGAAATGCACCAAAATGTTGTTGGAGGGGAACTTCTTGTTTTGTTGGAAGATTTGCACATGGGGAGATGGGTCCAGCACCAAAATGTCTAAATCACTGCAAAAGAAAAGGTAACAGCTACAAACTTGTTAATGTTTGTACTGTTAGCAACCGAGGTGCTAATTCAGCATGTAGGTTGCAGCTCCGAGGTTGTTGTTGTTGTTGTTGTTGTTTTCTCGGACTTTGAAAATGTTGCTGCCTGAATCAATTGTCCATTGGCAGGCTTATACCCCCAGTGTATATATGGTAAAATAAAAGGTTCAATAAGTTAATTTATTTTTAAAAACAACTGGCTTAGAACAGTTAATTTAGACAACATAAGTTTAACATAATATATCATCCTCTCACACAATGGCATTGAAATTTGATAAATAATTGCTTTACATTCAATCACACTGTATGAGATTGAATGCCTGTACACCTCCTCTATCTGATTTCACTGAATTATGGAAGTTATTCTTACTGAACATATATGGTTGTTTAAAACCGAGAACCCATTGTTAAGAAAGGCTGCTTTTATTGCTTAATTTAAACTGCAGCAGAGTCCATGTATCACTGTTATTATGTACTACAGCTGATGTTGAACTGGGCTCTCACAGCCCCAAAATGGCCAGATTCCTGCCATAATCACAAGAATATGCAGGAAACCAACTGCACAGGAAAGAGTGAAGAGGTTGTTTTGTGAGAAGTGTCCATCTGTTTGGATCTGTTTCTCTGGAGGCTGCTTCAGTTCAGGGAATGTTACCAATGTTTTGGACAGGATACTGTGGTGGCTATAGTTGGTGTGCCTCAGTAACTCGCTCTCATTCCCAGGGCAGCAGTCCAGACAACTTCAACTCAGTGAAGATACTGCAGCTCACAGGTTTCTTTGGGAGTCTAGTGCTGCCATTCCTTGACTTTCCAATACATAAAGTAAACCAGGAGAGCTGCAATTATGGTGCATCGGAAAGAGCTGAGTCCTGTGCTGAGTTAAGCTCTTCCCAACAAGTGGGTTCAGTGTTTAGTCCACAGAAAACAGTCAGCCTCCCACTGCTTTCCAGACCTATAATACTAGCTGTTTATGAAAGAATCTCTCTCCCCCTCTGTCTCTCTTTCCTCCCCCCTAAACACGCACATAACACAGCCTGGAACCTTTTATTATCCTTATTTTGGCACCAGGTTGGCTTGTTCGTCTATTTTGGGATTGTTCTCCATTTTTCTTGCTGTGCCAGCTTACAGTAACCTCAGAGCCTGGTGCAACTTGTTCCTTCTAGTTACAGGAAGCATGCAGTTTTTTATGCATAGTCACAATTACTCACTGAGAGACTTACTTTTACTGCAAACATTTTCTGGTGAGAAACATGGTATTTATCCCCAATATGGATGAATATTAAGAAGGATTAATATTCATTTAGGGATGGTGACTAATTTCTCTGTCAATTTAAACTTCAATTTAAATTTAGTCTTGTTGACTAGTCCAAAAGTAAGAAAACACTCAGAAAACAGTCAAAATTGAGCACAAATTATTAAACAATAAGGTTAAACATTATCTGAAAAAATACTGCGTGCAATGAAAGCCGTTTGAAGCCATTAAACTCATTCTTCAATAACCAAATCGTTCTTTAAATGACTGAAAAGTGTGGCACTATGCGCCGTGCATTCTGAACATTGCACATTATCCTACAAAACATGACAACAATTTACTAAATGCATTTTCTTTCAGACCAGGCAGGATCACAGCATCTGTGGGTAAACAAGGTCATGATATTGTAATGTACAGTAGCTGCCATACAGCGTGGCTAATGTTAGCAGCGCTAGCATCAGCAGTGCGCTGTCTCTGCAGGTTAATGTCCCCATGCCTGTGTTGAATTTGATTACACTTTGCTCTCATCGAGCAGTTATATGCAGCTTCACTCTGGTACAGCCTACATACATCCGTATTTTAATTTTCTAGATCAAGATAAAAAATTTAGCTGTGGTGGTTTTACAAGATGTTATCTGTCCCACTTTGCATAAAATATCTGTAATAAGTTTAACTGACGAATACTTCTGATTCAGGCTGTTGAGGGTAGTGATGTTTAATAATTTAGCCGAATGAAGATACTGTTTGATAGGACTGAGTATCATGTTGATGGTGTTGTTGGACTTTAGGAAATGGTTGTGGTCAGCCTTCCTGTCATTGTCCCAGCCACCGTGCAGCAGCAGCAGCGTGGTTTGGGCAGCGCTGAGTCCAGCAGTTGTGGCAGTCATCTGGACACCGTCAGTTTGTTCAGAGCTTCAGAACGGACTGGACTCTTTAAGAGAAAGGAATGTTCCCCTCTGTGGAGTAGTGTGACCTGAAATGACACACACACTTATCGGGAAACATGGCACACAAAGAGGACAAAAAACAGAACACAACTTTGTGTCAACATCAAAAAGTTCAAGTGAGAGATATGCCAGTGTGTTATTGGGTAATCAGTTGGGTGATTAAACATGTTTCTTAGTATTCAAATCAGCTCTACAAGTCATCATTCTATTATATTTTGAGCTCAATAGAAAAGGTGTATTTTTCACATCCCGTTTACTGTTACGGGTAGTGATGGAAAGGAACTAACTACATTTACTCAAATACTGTACTCGGGTACCTGTACTTAACTACAGTATCCACTACCTGACATTTTGTAGTTTTATTCCTCTATATTTAAGAGGAAATATTGTATGTTTTACGCCACTGTTTTCATCTTTAAGCTCACTACAGTAATTTGATTTTTTTTTAGTTACACTGGGAAAAATTTGATGCCACCAAACTCTATGATCAGATAAGATGATAATGGGTAAATCATCTTGCCTCAACAAGTACAATAAAGCTAACAGGAGAGTGAGGGAGCTGTCAGTCCAGCACTGTTTGTACACGCCAACACAGTCCTGAGAAGAGGCTGTAACCTAAGTGAGAAAACAGCTGTGTGGGTGGACAGTGGGTCTGGAGGGACTTACACACGAGTCCTGCCATAGATACCGTCTGTGCAAGTTTTGATTTATAGTACGGTGTCAGATGTCACCCATTGATCCAAGACGCGATCCTAGACACATGTATTATACATGATCATGCAATATTGTGCTTTAACTATATTCCTCAAAGTAATTGAGGTTACATTCAGTCATTTACTTGCAGAGTAGAGCAGTGGTGGCTACATCTGGATAGCTTCTATTTCACCTTGTCTCATTACTGAATAAGAGACAATTCCTTTTTGTTTAGTAATATTGAATTATGGATTATGATGATGTTATCTGTAGACAATCCTCTGCCTTTACTCTTACATCTCTATATTAATTTTATCACTTTGCCCAATGATTTATTACTAGTGACAGTTGTACTCATCATTTCATCTTGTATGAAAAGGCTGGGTGGGCATCTCTAACACCAAAACGTGACAGGCATTAGTTCCTGTTTATTTATAAGGCCCTTAATCACAACTTGCCATCATAAAGACCTGACTCATCCTTATAAAATTGGTCCTGTAGTCATTATTTGACTCATTCAAGTGATTGGCTAATGCTTGAAGTCACATTTGCAAATACTAAATTTGGCTAAACTGGGGCTATATTGCAGAAATGTCCTATCTTAAGTAATTTGTTTATTTATTTATTTTCACAATTTGGTATCATTAGAAACTAATCCTAACTAACTTTAGGAATCCTGCCTTACTTCATTCTATCTTACCTCAAGTTAAGGAATCCTAAAGACTCAATCCAATATTGTTTATCTACTTCTATCTACGGACACTGTTGTGCTCGTCTCACCAAGCTAAACAACTTTGTAACCGTTGGTTTTTGTCATTCAATTACACTGAAACACACACTGACAGATGAAAAAAAAGGAGCAGAGACTATTGTGTGCAATTAACTTCAACACAGATGAGTTAGAGGTTTTGGCAACGTCTGTAGAGAAAACCAACAAATGTTCTTTTGGGGCAATTTACCATAATTCTAAGTCAGAACACAGAAGAATGAGAGTCTGCTAAGTTAGTAGACATGGTCTTGGCTATATATTAGGGGATTAAACAAGTTAGCTAATACATACCTGATGGAAAAGTGAAATGTGGGACAGCTAAACGGTTATCCTAAAGTTAGGATGTTTGTATAATATACTTTTTCCTGTTTTAAGTTAGGATAGGAACATTGTAATGTCTTTTTTCCCCCCAAATTGGGTCCTCACCCTAATTACCATGGTTACCAAACAGTTAGATAGAATCTGCAAGTTAGGAAGTTTATGTAATATGGCCCCTGATTTTCTTTTTTGTGTTGCACACACTTGGAACATTTTACAACACACATTAAATTTAATCCAATTATGCCTACAGGTCAAATTTAAAACCAGGATTACAAACCGTTCTGTCCCTGAATGTAATTGTTTTAAACTGTGTTCTGTTGTTGTCATTGAAAAAGAGAGAATGGCCTCAGTGATCCCTCAGTTTAAGTACAGATTGAATGACTGGATGTACTCTAGCAGTATATTGTGCTATGATGTTGTGACGTACTTTGCACAGTGGGGGCCGCTGAGTTTGAGATTTTGATTTGAGTTTTGTCTGTGTGTCTCCATGTGGATGCTGTGACAATCAAAACTCCCTCTGGGAAAAAATAAAGTATCCACGGGATGAATTGATGGTGCCGTGAGGTCACTGCTGGTACCCAGCCATTGTGTTATGTGTGGCTCCGTTGTTTTCACTCTTGCCTGCTGTGAGTGAGATTGAGGAGGAGGTGGGGATGGAGAAATGCTAGGAGTCTGTGTATTCAGACAATGTGGAGCACATCCTGTTTCTGTGAGGACCAATACAGTGTCTCTGTTGTCCCGTGCTGTTTAATGGCCACCTTTCCTTGTGTCCCATTTAGACCTGTGCCAGACACACTTGAGACTTTTTTATTGTGTTATTGCGACTTGTTTTGTCCTTCCAAGGTGTGTACGACATAATATCGTACTGAAGAAAACAACATGAGCACAGAGGATGGATGAAGCTGCCAAGTTAACTGTTCTTGCCAGTTGAAAGTGTGTCGGAAGCTTCAAGCCTCCCTGTGACAACAACATCCAAACAGTGCTGTAACAACGAAACAGCTGGGGAAGTGAACATCTGTGCATTTTAATTGATCAAATCAGGTCAAGCACACAGCCGCCTCTCCCGAACGGTAAAACTCATTATCTGTGCTCACTTTTATGGGAACTTCAATCTCTCCAAAACAGCTGGTTACAGAGATTGTTGGACTGAAACATACACCATCCACAAGACATAGCTCAATTCAGATGTACCCACTGAGTACAAATCTTGTGTGGGGCTGGGACAATGCATTTATCTCCCAATTCGATGCTGTCATAACACTTGGGTGCCAATTTGATATGTATCTTAAGCATTGCAATTTTACAAGTATTGCGATTCAATATTACGATTAATTGAGGTTTTTGTTTGCTTTTTTTGCATCATACACTTCTAGAGACTGTACATCATGATTTATATTTCCAAAAACAATGCACAACACGTCAGTCAGTCTTTGACTTTTATTTCAACCGAGTCCTTTCCATACTGCATAGAAAACTAGAAAATAAAATACTTTTCGAAGTAAACATTAGCTGTCCCTGCTCATCAAACTAGTGCCATAACAAAATAAGGAAATGGAAAAGATGAAAAATTATGTTTGGTTAAAATGAATAGAGTCCCAGAAAGCTGCACACAATACAAATGTGAGCCTTAGTCTTTAAATTACCATCCTATCATTCTTGGGAATTCAGAGTTTGAGTTTTGACCCTTTGAGGTTGCTGTAGTTGGTCAAACTGAGTGTTGAAGCCAGAGTAACAGATTGAGTTAACAATGTGAAGTCAGCAACTGTCAGTTTGTTTCCACAGATCATAGAAAATAGACATTTGAAAGTCAGCATGTGAAGTAAAATGGATCTGTTTGCTAAGATAATATTAACATGATCACATGATGCTAATTTCTGTTAGTGCACTAATGGGAAATCCCATTATGTGTTAGCATCAAGCTATTTAGAATTGATTCAGTTATCCAAAAATCGATTCAGGAAATGTAAAAAAAAAAAAAAAAAAAAAAAAAAAATCATGATACTTAAGAGAGTTGGTGTTATTTCTCCCCACCTTATCTTCAGAGGGCCTGTGGTCTGACGTTGAAGTTACTCAATTGAGCGAGATGGATGCTATACTCATAATTGCTTTATGGTAATTCATCTTGCACGCACAGCTCCCTCACCACTCATGTTATGTTACATAAACTGTATTGATGTAGGACTTGACTGTGATGTTTTCTGTGCCAACATCGCATATAATATGCAAGGCAATATACACTGTCCATACACTTTCCTCTGTCTGCAAGGAGTGTCTGATTGATATCATTTTTGTGCCGGACCCCGTGCAGCTTTATTTGACAGGCAGCTGAAATAAAGGCAGTCGTGTCATATGAGTGTAATGTTCCTTGACAAGCCAGTGACTGCTTTTCATTCCCATAATGTAGATGAGACCCGAGTTGTTTTGCTCTGCGCTGCTGTCTACTATGAATAATTCTGTGTTGTAACTGCATTCAATATCTCCCCCGATTGCTGAATTATTTGGTTGGAAGAGCTCATTTGTTCATGCTGCCCAGGGAATGGAAATTATGAATAATTTTGTTGATCGACATTCACCCACATAAATGAACACATCAATTTCAGATCAGGGGGAGCAAAGCGTTACGGCGTGTGCGGCAGAAGTGGCGGCTGCAGCTGGACCCGGTCTGCGTGTGACTTCAGTGTTGATTTGCTTTCATAAGATTAGAGAATGAGAGTAAAATAAACCGTGATGACCCACTGAAAGCCCAATCCAATTTCTCTCAAATAGACCCACTGCTTTCAGCTAATTTCAGTTCCACCTAATTGCTGTTGACAGTATTTTCACTCAGCTTCATTGTAAATAAAAGAGCACCATACTGATTAACGTTTGCTCATTATTCCCAGGGCATTACTTGTATAATACGCCACGCAGCCGTGATCCAAGCTGCAAGGACAAACTGCACATTATGTTTCATTAACTCTGCTTCACTTCTGCGACCATTCTGCAGGTTGCACTGTGGAGTTTTCTTGTGACAAAAGTTTGTTTTACATTGAGTGTTTCTCACAAAAATGCGTTGTCCGTATCCTTGAGGTCTTGGAAAGGTGTTCAGATAATTAACCTCCAAATAAAACATTAATGAGAACATTTGTCTTATATGTTTGAGGCCTGTGTTGTTTACATCCATGTTTAATTGCTGGCAGTCTCCTTCCCTGCTTTTGCTGCATTTGTTGGTGCATTACTGCCATTTATTGATCAACGGAATAGTGTGAAATTATTGGTCGGACTGTGTATGGCAACTTCCAGCATGCATATGTCTTCTCATTGTTGGAAGACAATGCTGGAAAATCCCGCCATAATCTATGATAACCTGTCATTTTAATTTCCATATTTTAATGATAAGGAGACATGCCCTATTTAATAGCTTTGAATTTTCAAAACAATTTGATCATAGTAACAATTTAATATACAGAATCTACTGATTTCGCATTTATAAGGGAATGGAGGACAAAGATAAATAGCGACCCTGCCTGTGTGGTCACTTGTCATGTCAACACCACTGGCAGCAGAAGAATTTTTTTGTCTACAATGAGAGCGCGGCGCACTGAACAAGGTGGGCATTGTCCCTAAACAGGCAAATATGAAAGAAATAAATACGAATGAAAGGTGGGATTTCCCGGTTCTTCAAGCGCTTGCTTTACCGCGAGGAAATCCAGCAGCATGCACACCCTTCTGCACAGGGGGCTCGGCTGCACCTCTCCTGGCTGTAGCTTTTCTACGTGCTGTCAGTAGCTGGATGGTCCAAGTGGATTTTTTTTTTTTTAATAGATTTAGTTACCTCTGCAATGTCTTCTCTTTGATAGTGTTGTGTGTGAATTACTTAACGTTACGATAGATCGCCATCAGTGTTTTTATCTGTCAAAATGATGGACGGCCTTCAGATTTTTTCTGTCACTGTTAAAAAAAAAAAAAAAAATCTGTCAGTGATGGGGAAAAAACCCACAAGCCAAGGCTCCTCCCCCACTGAACTTGTCAAAGTTTTATGTCAGCTTTTTTCTTCGCTGTTGGACTTACACTTGAGTGCTATGCAGTGTACTGCAGGAAAACATAAACCAGACAGCAACCGTTTTATAGTCATGTCTGAGAAGTTAGTGTATTGTACTCAACAGTGATTATTATTCTTTGAATGTCAGAGCTAAAAACAGATTCTGCAAATTCCTTATCAGGTTGAACCGGGCACTACGTGCTACATAAGACCTGGGTGTAACATGCTTTGCCTGTAATGCCTAGTTTAAAGATGACTGAGATATTCAAGGAAATGATCCTTTACTTACAGGATGTCCTTTGGTTTCCTTTAAGAGATAAATATCGAAAGTGTTTTCAGAAATGGTATGTGGCTGTTTCCTGGTACCGTTCACACTTGTAATGCAGTTCATTTATGGGAAACTTTGATATCAGTGCAAAGTGCAAAAACTGTACAAGGTAGCTGGAAAATGGGTGTGCCCATAAGGTGCGTTTATGTACCGCTGAGTGTCTGTCACATTATGCAGACTACCCTTCCCTCAATAAGGGTAGGCCAGTATTAGAAAGTATTGTAGAAAAGATATTCATTTCTGAGCCTTTTTTTAACCATTGGCTTATTTTAGTGCTTTTATGTGTGAGCAGTCACAGGATGAATTTTTGGCAACAGCCATTTCTCGCCTATTGCCACACGTTTATCTGTGAAATTGATGGGGGGGCAGATTTGAGCAGGAGGACGGGAAAAATTGTGTGCGTGCTTGTGTCCATGAGTGTGTGTGTAGAGGCCTATAAGACACCAGTTACTCATTATTGGATCAAATTGACCATTAAGTCTGGAGAGGAAGCAGCAAGAGGATTTTGTCCAAATTAAGAGCTGTGCGATAACATTATAGAAGCAGAAAGCTCCAGCTTGTAGTCTCCTCTCGAGCAAGACAATAGCAGCACAGATAAGTAATGACTGATGAGACACTTGCCCATTCAGCCAGAATGACGGGTTCCACGGTTTTTCCATGATAATGTAAATTTAGTTGTACTTATGCATACCATACCAAATCTACATCAGTTTTGTCATATTTTGAAATGGCTTGTGACACTGTAAAAGAATACGGGACGTGAGAAAATTTGTTTTGCCTTGCTCAGGATAATCTCTTGCAGTGTTTTACCATCGAGTGTTTTGTTTTTTTTTCTCACTAAAGCAAATACTTTATCACAATCTCTTACAACATACCACATTGTCAACACTGAACCTTAACTGATCTCCATGGAAACAACGGTAACAAACAGTCTTGGTGGGCTTCCTCTCTCCCATCTGTGCGGTGGATCTTGTTTTGTGATCTGTCTTTCTTTCACCCCACTTCACCTAGAGTGAAGAGAGGAGGAGTACAATGAGTCGGGGGCTTTTTGTCGAGTGAGGGGGATCACAGGCTGTAATGTACTGTAGCCTCGGGCGCTGGCAGCAGCAGGACGGGGTTGTGGCTCAATTTTATGTGAGTGGTTTGCAGCAGGACATGTTGGAATAACTAAAGCAGCAATAATGAGGAGAGGGTGTTTTGACATACAGTATTTGTGGAACATACAAAGTTGACAGATGAATATTATCCTGGTCAGTTTGTTCCATTTCTCTCTTTTTATACAAATAAAAATGCCAAATGAAATCTCAACTGTAACAAAAAATAGGGATGAACAATTAAAAAATTATCTAATTGTGATTATTTTGAGTGACATTGACGTTGAGAAGGTGTGTTACTCTCACTTTCATTGAAAAACAATATATTGAATAGCACAATTAAGGAAGTTTAAGTTCTCCCAGTATTCCATTTTCTCTCCACCTCTGTCTGCTCGCTGTGTCCAGCACATGTCCAGAGAAAAAAAGAACAACATTTCAAAGACGACAGCGTAGCTTAACAGCTGTTATATCACACTTGATACCACTTGAGACTGTTTGACAGTTGTCAGGGCATAGAACCAATGATCTGGTTTTGTTTTTTACAAATCAAAACACCATCGTGTAGCAATGGCATAGTCACCAGTGCTGCCTCAATTGTTTCTTATTAAATCATGACCTTAAAACCAATTATAATATCTATTTATTTTTTTTTATAAAGGGACTGCAACTGAATGCTGCATTGTTTTTGCTTTAAAGTTGTTCAGACATTACTCTGCCATTTTTTGCCACAATTCATGTCAATTTTTTGGACACGCCACGGTTATGGCTGGCTACCTATTATTTTATTGAAGGAGTGCACTTTAAATTGAAGTGAAAAAGAAACAAAAAGAGCCTGTACACATCTGGTTTATTATATAATAATGGTCATCTTTCTATTGTGGTATTATCATACCCTGAGTATTTGGTATTGTTAGGCCTACATCCCTATTAAAATGATTATAGTGGAATTTTTGCACCGATTTGTACTAAATAAAGATCTTTTAACTGTAGAATATAATGTGTAGGACTGGTCATTACTGCAGTGCGACAATATTTAAATTAAAATGCTACTTTGACACACACAACAAATATCCTGTAAGTTGAAAATTGAAGTAGACCATATTGCGAGTTAAATTGTTCAGCCCCAACAAAAATATGTTTTTTCTATGCTGACGGCACTTTTCATTAATAGAGAAAGTCCTTCACCTACAAATGTGGAAGCATTATGTCCTCCTCTTGTGCTGCTGTGCACCTTAGGGAGACCATGTTGACAGTCCATTAAATTGAAGTGCAGATGGGTTGACTACCTGTGGTGGGTGCAGAAACAAAAGTGCCCAGTCCTCTGTGGAGCAAGAGGACAGTGATGGAAATGTTTTAGACGGAGAGTTGTTAGGAAATTAAGAGAGTGCAGCTTCCTCAAATGGCCCCTGCGGTCCTTCATTTGGGGTTGGAAGAACCTGTTTGGTATTTCTGTCCAGCAGCAGTCCTCTATCAGTCTGCTGAGAGTAAAGAGGGGAGATAAAATTAGATGCCAGAGTTAAATCTTATTAGCCCCTGTCCCACTGGCAATCACCTTTTGCACTGTCTTGTGTGTGTGTCTGTGTGTGTGAGTAAGGGATTATGGGGAAAATGCAACAGGTTATTAATGAGATGTTATATTTGAAATGAAGAATCTCACAGGTACGTGTGTCCTTGCACTTTTTTGCATTTATGGCCCAGGAACTCCTTCGCCAGTTTTAACACACTGTTAAGTTTATAGACAAAGCTTCAGATTCAGCTGTCAAACTCATCGTCAAGGACATTACCCCTGGATATACCTCCTAAAATGGGCTTAAAAATCGCCATCACCCCGCTTAAAAACCCCTGAAGTGATTCATTTTTTAAATGAAAAACAGAAATCAGGTGATGAGGCTAACAAACTTCTGCCTCATCATTTAATTCAGGGCGGTAATCTGTGGCTCTGCTCGTATTTTGAGACTCACCGACCGCTGTATTAATATCACCGCTCATGCTTATTCATCAGTGCACATTAATTCTGTCCAGGCCGGGATTTTATGCAGCATGCTTTCATGTCTACTTATATAATGGCGTTTATTCCAGCACTCCTGGCAGGGGGCCCCTGGGGCTGGGAGGCAAACTACCTCAGTTGAAATGCCAATGAATTCACGGTAAATCTTCTCCGTCTTTCTCATCACTGTCACTCTTTACTTTGTCCTACGAGGAGTAAAAATAACTTCAAGGCAAACACAATCCTTGGATATTCTATGTGCATTAAATATGTGCTTTCCAGGAATTGTTTTTTTCTTGA
Source organism: Lutjanus erythropterus (assembly GCF_056507025.1). Classification (NCBI taxonomy): domain Eukaryota; kingdom Metazoa; phylum Chordata; class Actinopteri; order Lutjaniformes; family Lutjanidae; genus Lutjanus; species Lutjanus erythropterus. The sequence goes on from NC_139317.1 coordinate 25,250,282, forward strand.
AGCATCATTATCCAGGGCTTAACAAGTGTTTTTCTGATGTTTGTTAGGTGATGTGGTTTATCTTGATATTTTTAGGCAGTGGTGCATTATGCAATATATATCTTAATATACACATTTAACAGCAACATAAAGTCTCAAATAGTGGCCATGGCTGAATATTTTTGACCAGATACCTCGATATTGATATTATGGAGATGACTAATGTTGCTTTCACAAATTATTAACATAATGAATTTATAATCACTAATGTGGATAGAAAGACTAATCTGGTAAAGGCGAGTAATATAACTGCCAGAACAGTCTGAGAAATTCAGAAATTTACATCATGTAACTGTAATGCATCCATAGCTAGCTGGCAACGCACACTGTTTCCTGTTTTGGTAGAGTATTGAACTAAAGGCAGCAAAGGAATCAGGGTATTTGAGGAACTGTAACATTGTGTTGACATACAGTGTGGGGATAAAACTAACTGGGATATCATTAAAGACCCAGTTTATTAAAAGTGCGGATTGGGTATTTTCTAAAAAATTAACAATGCCAGAAATTATTAATAATTAAATTGATAGACTATTTAAAAAAAAAAAACTTGGCCAAAAAAACTTTGGCCATATATCCAAGGGAAGACTTAAAAAAATGAAAGTAAAGTTAACTATAACCCATAATGCCTCCCCAGTATCTCCAGTTTCAAAGAGTATATTTTATTTTCCTTATGTTGGTCATTTTTACTGTACTGTTTAATAGAGATTCAACGCTCAGATTAGATTTAGTATTCCCACATGGTGTCAAAAGCAATCATACAGTTTGCACTCCCTGTGATAGAACTGCCTCCCTCGTGATAAAAACCTGCTTCCTCCTTGTCCCTCTCCAATTTCCTCCATCTCAGTTTAGCTTTCTTTCTTGCTCACACACGCATGCGCGCACACACACACAAACACACGCACACGCGCGCACACACCCACAAACACACGCACACGCGCGCACACACACACACACACACACACACACACACACACACACACACACACACACACACACACAGTTACTGGGTAACTAGCGATGGATACAGTTGAATTCCCCCACTAATGAGGATGAGCTCATCAAGGCATCTGCATGAGTGTCGACGACGTGTTTGGAGAGATTATCTTTGAACTGTTAATATGACTCTAACAGGGGCGACCTTGATTTTCAGCATACTGATCATGAAAAGTTGTTCATTTCTGCCTTCAACAGAATCTCTAATAAATTTGTGTGATTAAAGATTCATCATGTTGGACGTTCTGTGACACTGATCACACAGCAGACTGTTGGACCGGTTCTTTTTCATTTTGCACTTATTAATGATGGGTTGTCTTTGAATGTCCATAAGTTTCTCTTAATGAAAAACATCTGAAAATTTCAATAGACTTGCACAAAAAAAAATCCCTGCAGCTCTTAACTCTGTGTAAAGATGCGTGAATTTCTTGTAAACTAGGACACAGTGAGTGGAGTCATTGCATAAGTGTGGCTCAGGCTCTTTGTAGTCTTTGAAGGGTGAGATGTGTACTAAGTGCTCATAGTGTACAGTTAACAGATATTTATCTACGCTGTATAAATTAACATACTTCATTTTTTAAACCAAGAAAATAGATCTGATGAAATCTGAAAGAATTTGAAAATCTGAAAGGCAAACTATCCATCCGTTTACTACAGGCCTTGGGTTCTTTTTTCTCCACACATACATATGGTTAAATTAAACCTGGGGTAGGCTGTTTATTTTTGGGGTCACTCAGCAAAAGTGCCATAAAAACCTTTAAGCATAATGTAATTCAAGTGGTCTGAGATAAAACTAGACTTTTGCTCTTCCTCTTGGCTCTGTTTTCAGACATTAGAAAGTCTATCCCATAAATAGTCTTGCATAGCCAGACCTATCTTCACAGGACTCGGCACTGGAGAATGGTCTGGCGCCACACATGATCATTCTGCTATAGGGGAAGAACTCTCTGGCTTGTTTGTATTTCTCTAAACCAATCACAGTTGTCTTGGGCGAAGCTAAGACCAGGATGCGGCGGCGGTGCCCCTGTAAAATGGGGTGGTGGAACATTTGCATGTCGGGATGGAAGTCAAGCATTAAAGTGTATAAATCTCTGCAGGAAAAAGGCAACACCTGCTCTTAGAGACCCAGGGGTTAATTTGGCATTTTTAGCCTGTAGGTTTGGTACCTCGGAGGTTTTACTGGTTGTTTCCTGGGGACTCTGAAAACACAGATACTGGATGCTGTGACGCTGACTGAAACACATGACCAATAGTGGACCTACAGCCACAGAGCACGTCTGGTGAGTCAGACAACCCTGTGACAGGAGACTGGCAAATCCCAAATCATTAAGATAGTTGACTGTTCATTCACAAAACGCAAGTATTTAACAGTTTATAAGGTTGAATGGACTCAACAATAAACCGTCTTCGAGTCATCAGTCCAAAGTGTAATTTTACGATCTGAAAATGAACCTCAACAATTAACTTTTTTTAAAATTTAGAATTATTATAATCTCAGTTTGATTAAGAATTTAGCTTTAAAATGGTGTTTATTTTTAGATACGTAAGTTTTATGAAAATGTTTAACTTCAGCTGGAATAACAATTGTGCAGTTGGTTTATTGGTCAGGCTATTGGTCATTATATAGTCAGGCTATACACAAAGCACACAAGCTTGAGTTTTCCTCCATTATTTAAGGTTGAAAGGTTCAATCTTTCAACTCTCTTTTGAAGACTATATGAATTAGATTTTCTGTCATTCTCTGAACAGGTTACGCCTGAAGACTTAACTACTAAAGGACATTGTGTTGGAATAAGTGCAGTGGTTTTTCAAAGCATGCAGATGCACTGCAGTGGCCTGGGAGGTGATTACAGAAAAATAAATTAATCAGTTTTAAATATTAATGACAATAAAATGTTACTTGGAGCGCTGCTGCCATCAGAATTAAATAAAGCAATGCACAAAGAAAGGCAAGGTGTAGCACAAACATGGATTTACTGTAGTTTCGATAGGTGAGGAAAAACTAGACTCTACATTTTCTGTTACTAGTGGAGACTGTGGCCTCTTGTACATCAAAACCTTCAGCATCTGACATTAGAGATTCAGGAGGCATTTGAGGGTAGAGCTACAATGATAACTCCATTGGCTGATCAAAACAAAATTAGCTGTTAACTATTTTGATAATCAGTTGATGGTTTTGGCCATTTTTTAAGCAAAAACGTCAAACATTTGTTTTCTAAATGTGAAGACTTGCTGCTTCTCTTTGTCATTTGTGACAAGAGTCTTTTGGTTTTTGGCTGATAATTGAACAGAAGAAGCAATTTTCACAATTTTTTTGACATTTTTTAAATGAAAAGATTGATCATGAAAACAATTGGCAGATTAATCGATGATGAAAACAATTGTTAGTTGCAGCCAAACTTCAGGAAAAGCCTGCGCCCAAAGTTCCTTCTTCTTTAGAGGAAAGGTGACAAATATCAAGACCTGCAGACTAATGCTTTGAAAGCCACATCAGTTATAGTTAAAACCTAACTTTCCTTTTGCAAAGTCACCCGTCTCATTGGACCTCCACCAAATTGCGTATGATAGCTGAGGAATTGATTCTTCCTTGTGGGATGGATATGGTGTCAGTTAAACCGAATGAAGCGAGTAATTGATGGCTGTCTTTCTTTCTAACAGCTCTGTCTGAAGACACGTAAATGATGTTCCAAATGATTTAGGGCCCCGCCTCATAGAAACGATAGAAGTCCATTAGTGTAGAAGTGAATAAAGCACCACGATCACGACTATGAATACTTTTTTACCTCTTTGTTGAATTGAATGGTTCAAATGTGACCAGAGCAACATCTGACTCGAGCTTTAACACACTAGAATTTTATCTTGGAGATGCTGCAAGAGATCGAGCCAAATAAACTGAATTTATTTCGACATGTTGAAGAGTTCCCCACTGATCACAGTTGCCTCTTGTCTAAAGGAGCCCATCTCTGCGCTGAGAGGTTATTCTCAAAAATACTCCTCAGACTGAGGTCAGAGTGACTCGGTCAGAAACCTCTTTCACTGCTGCACCTGCTGATTGTAGCTCTGCTCAAGACGGACCAATTTTTTGAGATGCTGACTGACTCAACCCTGAGGCTAAAGTTCACATCTCACACAGTCAGTTGGTTCTCGTCTGGTGGAGGAGGGAGACTGTTCAATCATTGGCCTCAGGGTCATGGCTATTCTTTCCTTTCACTGCATCAATATGTTGTTTCACTTTTGTCAAAGACTGATATGAAGAAAATCAAACATTTGAGACTAAGAAACTAAAGGGGACAAACTTGACTGAATATCCATGACTTGGCTAATCAGGTCACCAGCCATGTTTCCAGTGGGAAACAATAGAGCAGACTTCATGTCTACTTTTCAGATGTATTGACTTTTCTATAATTGATTTTGATGCTGTATGAAATCTGTACAACTGTGGTGCTGTGAGACCTACACAACTGCAAATGTGTGAAGTCTTGTGGTTATATGACTTTACCCTCGAAGCACCATAAAGACCTGGCAGTGGAGAGTTAGTCATCTGAGGACAGCTCTCATCGACCCGTGAGCTAACAGCCCTGCAGCAGTTCTGCCATGACACTGTAAACTTTTTTTTACACGCTCATCCACTCCATAAAGTCGAGGTGTGCTGCAGTGGATGAGGTGTTGTGCTAATGCAGAGACACAAGGAGGATGGACACACAATAAGCTGTGATTTGTCTGTTTATTTTTATTAGTGATTAGGAATAAGCAAACAAATAATATTTATCTCCTGTCCTCGTAGTCTTTATTACTATCACATTTGGATCTCAGAGGTTCAAGCAGCACGAATGAGTGTTTTATTTGATTACCTCAGTGTTTACTCTTGGGACAACATTGACATTTACTTTGTACCTACAAGTTAATAAGTAGTAAAAATGTCATGGGGTTTGCCAGCATTGCATCACATCACCATATGATGTCTGTCAACATTAAAGCTCAGCCAGTGCTGCCAACAAGTAAACATCATGTTTCCCTGATACTGTGCAGGGAGCCTTTCACCAGAAATTAATAACATTTCATCAAATATGACAGATAGTGTTGCAACACTGTATCTTTCACCCCACCTCATAAAACATGGTCCATCATCTCACCACCCCCACCATTCAGATAGATAGTCTTTACCACTGCAGGAACTTAACATAATGACAGACAGACATACATACTGACATAATGTGAATAACACCACACACAGCCAAACACGCTGCTTCCCCATCATAATTATTATATCATTTTCGTACAGGCAGGGGACTGTAGGATTTTTTTTCAAATTGATTAACTAAATACTTAATGCAGTTTTTTAAATAAAATAGGCTACAGACCATTTAATTGCCAGTTAAGTTTCATGTTGTATTTCAGGTAAACTAGACCAAGTGACTGAAAATTGTGCCCCCTTTTCTATTAAGTCAGTTAAAAATGGATTCTGAATCAAACCAGACAAAAAGACCCACCCAAATGTAACATATACATCATGTTAAGTTCTAAACTTGGCTACTTCTTGGTTTTTGTGAAGATGGCAAATAAATACAATCCAACCCACACCCCATGGCTTAAAGGTCTAACATTTTGATGCATCGAGATGCAATGAGAATTGTTTTATAATTGATTCAGAGCCTTTGAATTGTAATCAAATTGTGAGGTACCCAGAGATTGCCACTCCTACCCCTGCTCCACCTCTGTGGATCAGCGAGGAGTTCTCTGTGTGTCAGGCACTGCCAAGGTGGCAATGGCTGGAGCCACCACAGTAAGAGCTCTTCAGAAAACTATGATTGATATAAAATACGCTCCACCCTTATGGTTCTGCCTTGTTTTCTACTTTTTACTTGTTTAATAAACCAGAAAGTTTCAGATAATTTACCTATATATTGAAACAACCTTCCACCAAACATCAAAATACACGTCCTGTATTATTAATTGTGACATTTCTCTCCCCTGAAACTATCTAGTATCACCTCCCGAGCAGTGGTGAAATTTAGCTTCAGGATTTCGCTCACAGGGCTCGTGGAGAACAGTGGAAACAATACCAGGTCCTCTGACAATAGCTACACCTTGAGTTCTTGTAGTAGAAAGTCAACAAATTGAGAGAAAATTGGGTTGAATGATTCCTGAGTGCCTATTCATAAAATAGTAAAAAAAAAAAAAAATCATATTCGTATTTTTTGTCATTGTTTTCTAAATGTGAGACAATAGCAAGGTCAGGGGCAATAAGAAGGGGGAGAAGTGGAGCTGAAGGGTTCTGCCTGAAAATAAAAGGTCCTCAGGCTTTAAGACTCTACAGACTTGACCTGAGAGGGGAAGGCTATTTTATGGGAGGGAGCCAGGATGGTGCAGAAATTGGTACCACTGGGTGACTGATAGCAAGGTTGCAGAAGTGGGAAAGCTAATCATGTGCAAAAAGCAGAGCACATAGCACAAGGTAATCTGAAATAAGCAGAATATTTTTTTTGCTTTGCACATCAACAATATGGAATAAAATTTCAGACTGTGGAAGATCATTTTGTGAACTGAAGGACAGCTTCAAACCGAGGGATTATTTTTTAAATAGGGCAAAAATCACTAAGCAAAAAAATATAAAAGATTCATTTAAAGGTCTGGAATTGTATTTTATTGTCTGCTGATGGAGACATGATAATCACATGATAATTAATGATCCCCAGTAGACAACATTGTGACTTTTGTGAACTCACATTGTACTGTATGTTAGAAGGGCTTGACCTGAGGCCCTCTGGCTGAATGATGGACTCACAATGTCAACTTTCTGTAGCTATTGAAGTCATAGGGGTATTTCCCAGCTGTCCTGCCAACTCAAATGCCTCATATTTCACCATCCCATTTAATCCACTTCTTTTTGTCAACACCATTTAAAGGACTAATCTCACTTCTTCAGAACAATCAAGGTAAACGGTGGACTGTGCCAAGAATCATAATCTTTATTTACTGTATAAACACAGTAGAAGAATGTGGCCGGCAGCTTGTTGAGAATGAACGGTGTGTTGATAAATAAGGAAGCTTGAGTTTGCCTTATATGGATTTATAAACTTAATTGTTTATCCCAAAATGGTTAGGATGTTTTTGGACACATTTTCTGCAACCATCTCACCTGCATCTGTGCACATCTCTGTAATTTAAAGGCTACCAAAAGTGTTGATTTAGCTTATGGTTCTTATCAAGCACATACATAACATAGATGCCAAATAAAAGTAAAGGTTAATGAGTGAAGAGAGACCGCATTACTGCTGTAGGCAAATAATGAAGGGGGGGGCAACAATGGGGAGAGAACATGTAATGAGTGTAGTTTGGCAGAAAGGGCAGGCCAGCTGTGCAAACCCATTTTCAGGTGTGTGGGGGCAGCTCGGTCGGCTCTGCCCAGCTTTAAAAGAAACTGTTGGTTACGTCCAGCTGCCACTGTGGTGCTCTGTGCCCCTGTCCTACCCATTCATTGCACTGAGTAATTAGACTCCAGCCTCATTATATAAACAAGTTGCTGAACTATTTTAGGAGTCTCATTTTCTCAATTTATCTGAACCCGCTGATGCACAAACAAAATATGATAATGTTTTACCTCCTGATGCCCCTAAATCAAATGCAGTTAAATGTCAAACTGAGAGGAAATGTGTCATGATTGATGTGTCCGGAGCTTAACAACAATAATGGCCTCCCCATGAGCAGAATTTCCCAAATCCACAGGCTTTGTTCTTGGCTTTCAGGGCCTCATATGGAAAACAGTTTCGTATCATTATACTGCAGCCCTCAAACCTTTTTTCCCAATTTGTCTCCAGACATTGTTTGGCTCTTTGTAAAACATAATTGTGTCAACAGTCACAGGAGATGAGACACCAGACCTTTTTGATAAGTGCTTTCCCACAAGGTAAATTTGGCAGGCGAGGAGGGAGCAAACATGCAAACAAACCAGCAGACAGTAATTTTCCACTGTCTGTCACCGTGCATTTTAATAAGGTTGATGGATTAATGCCTCACTTCGGTAATAGGCCACTCGGAGAGCACCGGCTAAGCCTGTTGTGCTCTATCAGTGGCCAGCTTATCATGTCAGTAATGGTCACTCACCAGTCCTGAGCTGTCTGGTTTCCACGTCCTTTTTCCATCTAAATGTCTTTGTCGTAAATGGGCTTCTCTTTTTTTTTTCCAGTGGAAAGCAGTTAAACCTCACAGAAACAATGTGATCCTGAGACTTAACGGTTGAAAACATGAGCTCTTAAGTGTTGTTACTGATTGCCAGATGATAAGTGAGCTGCAGGGTGGACATTTATCAGGAGGGGAATGCGCTTCATTTTGTTAAGTGAAGTGAGTATGTGTGCGTGTGCATATGTTTGAAACAGTTGAGCTGTTTTTATTTTGAGGTGCCCTTAGTCCCTGTGTGTTTGTCATGCATATGTATTATTTTTTTTGTCTGTCTTTGAGCAAATCTCTGTAGAGTCTGAGGTTGCTCTGTCTTGATCCGTACTTGTAAGGTGGTTTCAGTAATTGTTGCAAGCTGTTGCAAGTGTCAATGCAAACATTTCTAAAGGCCATTTTCTTGAAGAAATGTGGACGTATATATTAGTTGGCCTAGAAGTTTTAAGAGGTAATCATACACTGTTTGTCAAGTTGTAAATAAAGTTACCCTTGTCTACTGGACATTTTTGTACATCCCAAATATGTGATATACAGTTATTTATACAGAAATTCCCCATCAGGTAGTGCTTTCCTACATTACTCAGCGTTACTTTTGACAGCCTCCAGATGTTTGCTTACCAGACGGCTATACTTAAAGGCAAAGATGGTAATTAGCAGAGAGAGAAAGTTTGTTTTCCAGTTGACTAAAAGTAAAAGTGGCACTGTTGAAGACAAACCCAGCATGTGTGGTGGTGGCTGCATTACAATCTGTTGATGCTACTGCCATTGGAAATGTTGAGGTCTGTGTCTCGACGAATTGCATAATGTAATTCCTCACTGAATGACAAATTTAGAAAAGATGTTTCTCTTTTATTCTAACTTTCTGACACCCAAATGTTTGTCTGCTCTATTAAAAAAAGATTCATCAAGCTGCTTTGTTGCTGCCCTGGAAACTGACATTTTGTTGTCTATGGAATATCATCAGAAAATACTGAATACCATAGACAGTGAAGCTGCCTATAGTGACTGTGATTACAGTTATTAACTCCTTTATGGATAGAAAGCTTGGGACAGTTTATTTTGTACAGTAATTTTATTGTTTTACATGATGCTTTGACTCACTGTAACCATTGGCTTCAGGCTGGCCTCCTAAGGCTTGTGTTGCATGTACATTGAAATCATGACAGGAAACAGAAATTCAACAGGATAGAGATTACTAGAAAGGCAATGTACAATGGAGGGCCAATTTCACCTTTTAGATATGAATATAGCAGCTAAGAACATTAGCTTTAGCATACCTAGGTGCAGAGCACTAAAAGAAGCACTCTGGTGTTTGGCAGTTTCTGGCCATAGTAGGGTAAAGGATAATTTAAATCACACAACAGTCAAATTAAAGTTTTTTAAAGGTGCTCATTTGTAGTGTACTTCATTGTTTAGAGCAGGGGAGCTTTGCATATCAAATCCAGCCATATTGTTTAATTGCTTCAAGTTTTACTGCCACCTACTGGACTGGGGGAGCAGAACAATAGACTGCACGTAGACTATAAAGAAAGAAAAAAGATCAGTTATAATAAATATTCACTTATAGTGGTCAGTTTGACCTGAACAGATGGGATCATTATAAGAGGTATGTGCTGTATCAAAAAAATAGGCCCAGAAATTTGAGATGCATCACCAATCACTTGCTTAAACTCTGATAAATATCTTTGTAAACATCTGTTGAATCAGTCGTTTGTTGATTTTGAGTGTATATTTTCATCTGTGTTAATACATTTAGAATTGCATAATGGATCCTGCCACTCTCCACCCATGTCTTTGATCAGTGCCCCACCTCCCAGCCTCTTATCTGGGCCATGGGCTAACACAATGGACTCAACTACCTGCACTGCTTCAGCCAAGGGACCGTCCGGTCAGCTAATGCTTTTTGAATGTCAGCATTTCATTCCCTTTTATATGCTACATTTTCTCCTTGGTTCTCTTCTTCTTGAATGGTTACATGTGCACGCACACAGAAGTTGTGGTGGTGGTTCCACCTCTGAGCTGAATATCGCTGTAAAGTGTGTCTTCTTTCTCGGTTATTGCCTCCCTATTGTCCACTGGCTTTGTGTGCAAGGGCTTTTTGTGTCAGCCCGGCTGGAATCGGCCTGTTTACTGTGATTAAATGGGAGCAGAGGAGGTATGGAGACTGAACCGTGACTCTTCTTAGAATGAAGGAAAGTTGCAGTACATGCTGCAGTAGCTTAGCTCTACATCGACCTTTGCTGGGACAAAACGCATCCCAATCTGTTGACAACAATGCATGTTTTTTTCTCTTCTTTTTTTAAACACCGTATCTTTGTGTATGCTTATGCTGCCTATAATTCTGTTCTCTGGGCATCTACAATCTGTATGCAGTGGTTGACATTGTTTACAACTCTAAGTCTAATTGCATTTCCCCGTTTTGTCTTTAGTGAAATCATTAATTAACATTTTAGAGCATATGGTGCTGTTAACACCACCTGAGCACCTTCATACTGAAAACATGATTGTTTGCCAGCTAAACACTTAAATGTACTGAATGTAAAAATGGTCCTTAGGACTCATATTTTCTTGTCTGACAGCCACTCTACTATGTTCTTTTATTATAGATTAAGCCTGTATTTAACATTTTCAATTTAATAATCAATCTGTAAACATCCCAGAGAATTAAAACAGTGATATAAAGTAGCCTAGAAAAAAAGCAAGGCAATCCACCCATTGGAGAGGCTGTAACCAGCAGCTGTTACTGTTCCTTGATTAAAAAAAAATATTAATGGTCATCAGATTGTCATCTCTGTCTGTCAGTTAATTAGATATTTGTTTAAGCATGTCTGTTCAGTAGATTCACACATCGACTTCCCTCTGAAGCTGTTTGCTGTGATGCTTTTTTTGCTCTAACAACATATTATTTGAAGTAAAGTGTATCACTGCTCAATATTAATGACTTTGATTACACACTGGTAACAACTGGCCTGAGCACAGAGGATTATGGGTCATGTGTGGTTTCCCACAGAGGAATATGTTAGTCAATGTGGAGGCACCAAGAGTTGGAAGGGTTTCTTAGGAATGAAAATGTAAATGGGCTTCTCTAATTGTAAGCACAGCTTTTGCGGACTAATGCAGCCCAGCAGCCTCACTTGGCACTGTGACATGCAGAAAAAAATGATTTACAGTCATAAGGATGAGGAAGGATTTGTTAAAGTCGTATCACCTGAGTAGAAGTATGCTGTATAGAGAAATGGGCAATCCATAAATCAAGGCTTTCTGTAACTTGAGTCCAGTAAAATGATGCTTCTAAAATCTTATGGTGATCCTGAATGATCATGCTTCTGCTCAGTTGGTGCTGAGGTAGGATTGTGGTTAATACTGCTGTGGTCTCAATTAATGAAGTCATCATTTATGCATTTACTGTATGTATTTATTTATTTAATACATGTTTTGATCCAGACAGCACAAAAGTCAGATGTCTACACATTTTTCTCTCAGGTCATGTCAGGTAGCCTGGATTTGATGGGTCTCCAGTATCCATACTAAATGTTTAATAAGACAAGTAGTTGTATTGTATGCGTTATTGTGGTAGACAAAAGCACAGTAAGCATGACCGGAGTAATTTCATACTTCATTGAAGCCGTTATCACATGTTGCGGCCTAATCAGATTACAGTGAGGAAGAGATTTGAATGGCCTTCTGTGATAACTGATCATATCTCTTTGTCTTTTCAGGTATTTGGTGATTATTATCACTTCCGGCATCGTACAGTGGTGAAGAGATCGCTGTCAGATCACAGGGGGACACAAGTCCGTCTTGAAAAAGATCCCAAGGTAAGACATTTATTTGTGTGTGTGTGAGGTTACTTGATGAATTTGTAGTGTCATCTATGAGTGGTGGTTGTGGTGTCGCTTTCTTTTCTTGGCCTTTGGGAGGAAAATGGTGCCTATTAGAGATCCGCTGATTGCAATTTTCTTGAGTCCAGTATAAATATAAATATATGTGTGTGTGTGTGTGTGTGTGTGTGTGTGTGTGTGTGTGTGTGTACATATATACACACACGTTATTTTTTAAAAATTTTTTCTTCTTTTCTGAACTGCCGATTCCAATTTTGGCAGATTCATGTTTGCAGTCTTTTTAACAACTATAATTGACAGATTAAAATTAAATTGGATGCTCTCAGTGAAACACTGACTATTAAATAACTTTTACACTTTCTTTAAAAGTGGTCCAGGTTACAGTCAGGCCTTATTATATTATAATATTCAATTTATGTACCAGAGGGGAACACGATCTTGCGAGGTCTTGTAAGAAGCCGATGTAAACAAACCAGAGACTGATGCTGATGTGCAACAGTTTGCTGTAGCAGTGCTTTGCATTGAGAAAAACAGGAGAAGTTAAACGAGTCTGATTGTGAAAATGTTTGAGGAGACATGTCAACACAGGTTGTGTATTCTTCAGCCAGAACAGGAGGTGAAATTTTCACTGTCAGCCTGTGAACAGTAGTATGCTGCTGGCTAACATTAGTCTGAAGAGCTAGAAAGTTTACCATTGTTGGGTAACACAGTTAGCTGCTCAGTTGCTCCCCGTAGACCATCTGTCTTCTCTTTATCCTCTTCTTGTAATCTATCATTAATGCTGACTTCATGTCAGCATGTATCTGAGTGTGTGTGGCTGTGACCAGCACTGTTGTGGCCACATTATTACTAACTGTTGCTGCACACATGACCATGGTGCATGTGTGTGAATATGACTAATACAGAATTGGATATGCGATGCTGACCGGCTGGTCACCAGTCAGGGTTAGTCATGCTGAAAACACCGCTTTCAGTCTCCGGCTGGTCAGTTGGTGCATCCTTAATACTTATTCAGATATTTGGTGTGCTTGTATTTATTCAGCATTTGACACAGTAAACAGGGGTTTTAACACAAGTAAATACTACTTTACATATAAAGTTATTTTATTATCACTTGCTGTTGTTTGGTTCCAGTGTAATCTTGTGAGATGTCTACATAAATCTTGTGCAGTGAGGTTTTATGACAAACTTGAGCTCCCTCTGCCAAAACTATAAACTGAGGCAGTGATTATTTAGCCATATTTTTATGACAAACATGAAAGAAAACTATTGTGCTTGGAACATGCTGAACATTTCTGTGGATATTGGAGAAGTAGATTATGCTGTTATAGAAACATCTAAATTTTCTAAAAATTATTTTTGCAATGAAAAGAGATAAATTGTTCTTGCAGTTTATAGAGCTTTAAAAAAGGTTTATTTACTCATTACTGTTTACAATTGTGTTTTTATTGCAATGAAATATCAAACTATTTGAAAACGATATGGGATTCATCAATAATTTAAAATTTCAGAAAGCTGTTGCATCCAAGATGAAACTTTTTTCTTTGACCCTGTAATTTTATTGATGATTTTAGGTTAATTAGCTAATCAGTCCAGTAAATGAGGAATTTATTGCATGCGGCACAGGAGGAGAAGCATATTAGAAAGAAAGGGCAATACTGTAAGCTAACAGGACAAAGAAACCAGACCCTCAGCTCTCATACGTCACTTTTTTTTCTTAATAACCAACCACATCACACTCCCTTCTTTCCTTTTGCCTGAGTGCTTGAAGGTGAGTCACTGCAGCTTCCCTGCCAGCCCTCCCCAGTTACATTCACTCCTCCATAGATCTCTGTGAAATGAGTTCCTCCTCCCTGACTGATCTGAATTAAAATTTCACATGTCTGTATTTTCTCACAGTCTTGTTGGAGAGTTTGAGGTTAGTTTGAAAATGAGTGCCCTACCCCATTGGAAAGGACAAAGGGAAGAGTGTGAAATTAACATTCATAGCTGTGGGAATAAAATGGGTGTGCAGCTGAGAAAGTGGATGTATGAGTACTTTTTTTAAAGAACCTCCCATCAAAAAATCCTCCAGCCTTTTAAAATACTTTTATAAAAATGGACTGACTGATTAGAACAATATAAAAACCTTAACAATGAATGGGGTAGTTTGAAAGGCCTGATGAACTTTGATTCTGAGTCTACTTAACTAACTACTGACATTGAATAGCTCACGGTATTAAAGTTAATGTATCTGAAGCAAAAAAACAACCTCTGCTGTCCTGTAGACCCTTTATTCGGGTTAGCAAAAACTCCCTGAAAAAACTCTTTTGACACACAAAATATGGAAGAAGCCTCAGGGGACCCGCAGAGGGGAAATTTCCCTCTCAGGATGGACAGATGTGCAATAGATGTTGTATGTACAGCACACCAAAATAACTTTTATTGTGAAGAATTTATAGGATGTTGTTAGGAAATCATTCTTACAACTGCTTAACTCTAGACAAGTGTGTTATCAATTAAAGACACACGTATACGCGGGGTAATGGTGATGCTCAACTGATGCGTCAGGCCAACCAAGCACACGTGTATGGAAAAGTGGCTGGGGAGTGTTACTCTGTTGTTGTTATGACAGGAGGGTTTGGATTAAGTTCAGACAGCCTCTCTTCATCAGCAGTAAAATAAAAAATTAACAGTTGACGACAACAATTCAGAGCAGCTCTGTACCTGTTAGATGTCGCAGAAAACAAAGACAAAACAGTCACTTTTCAAAAAAAAAAAAAAAACCCTGAGCGGCCTTTCTAGCATCGCTTGCTGACACTTGCTGTCAATGTGAAGATTATTAATTGGAACTTCTGGCTGCGATTTATTTATTTGTGCTCCACCGAGGTTCACTGGCTGACAACTCTGTGCATCAGGAGAACATTTAAGTGTTTTAAGAGAGTGCAGTGGGAGCTTTTGACAGCTAGCATACCCAGAGCATAAGGGGTTACAGTCAACAGTCAATCTGAAATGACCAGGCTTTTTTTTTTTATAGCTAATAGTGATCAGTTGTGACTCCCAACACTGACGCAGCAGATTGGCTCAGGCTCATCTAATCTGGAGCTGAGTTGTCCTCTGGTTCTTTGTCTCCTCCCTCATCTTAGTTCAGTCTTATGTTGTATTTTTCTCTGTCTCTTAATGATGAAGCCCACCAGCACTTAAAAACTGTGAGAAAATATTTTTTCCACATTTCTCTGTATTCTCATAAGACTGCATTTTCTGCTTTCTCTGGAAATTATATAAACATGTTTACATCTGAATGTGCACAGTTTTTTTTTTCCAGTAAATAGACTTTCAAGGACAACTGTAGGGATTTAGATGAATCTCAATATGAAGTGCAACTGCAGAAACATTATATGCGTCAAAACTAATCTGCTGCCTTTAATAAAACCTGCCTTAAGGTATCTCTGGTGGTGCTGTCATGCTGTGCAGCTCTACAGTACAGGTGCACACTGGGAATAGAGCAGCTTCTGCTGGGTTTGTTTGCGTACATGGTAGAAATGGTCCACCTCCCTCTTTGGGATTTCCTTGAACACTGCGGCTCCACTTCCTGTTGTTGAATTCCTTTTTTCCCACAGCACCTCAGAGAAAGAGGAAGCCACTCAGGAGGGGTCAGGTCAGCTTGTCAGAATCTACATGAAGTTACAAGATTTTGTTTTGTTTGTTTGTTTGATTATTTATTAAAGGTCAAACGTTGCAAATGCTGCAATAGCTTGCAATTTTTTTTACCAAACCCCCTCTGGTTTTATGCATACACTCTCTTGTATCTAAACATCGATACACTTCTGTAGCTGTGCAGCCATTAATAGTCTGATCAAAGCTTTTATAGAAAACAGCAGATCATTGCAAATTTGATTCATATTTGCATCAGCTGCACGTTTTTAATGAAAGGGGAAAACATTGCAAAAATATTCTTAATAAGAGGAACTTTGAAATCCTACAGAGACTGTCCCCGCAGCTTTTTAACTGGTTGAGATGAAGCTTGAACAAAAGGCTCAGTAAACTCTCTTTGAAGAGTGTCTAATTACTGACAAAAGCACCTGGACCTCTGCCAGATCTCATAGACTGGCTAACAGAGCCCTGTTAATAGGGTCTATTGAAGATTTAAAGCTTTCAGTCTATCTGCAACCTCCATGCCTTCTACTGTCCTCTGTTTTACTCTTTTGTTGCTTTGTATGTTACGGGCTTTTCCTCGGTGTGTTTCTTTGGTTAGCTGGAAAGTAATAGGACAGACATAGCAAAGCAATGAGTGCTTCAGAAACATTGAATAACTATCATTTGTGGTCGAGGTTTTTATTGCCAGTTTCATTACTGTGACAAGAATAGAAGCCATTGCAACATAAAAAAAGCTTTTGCATAAATATAAGTGACTTTGCTACAGTTCTGTACTATAATTGGTATTGTGTTCCTCTATGGTAATGATGCTTTATTTGAGGTTTTCATGTGGCCTCAGAGGGAGGATGCTATGTTTATATAATGAAGAAGGACAAAGCAGTGGGTGGGCAAAATGAGTCGGGTGGTGAATCTATTTGTTGGACAGATAGGACTCTCCACCTAAACATGAACTGAGCAGTCTGCTTGTGAGCATTAGTTCTGCATTGGATCAGTCTGGACGCGCGAGATAGACACCGTTTTCCATTTTCAAAGCTCATTTATAATGAAAATGCTGTTTGTCAACTTCAGGGTTCTGTGTTCAGTCACAGACTATTAAAGAAGAATTCCAAAAGACTCTTCACATGAAAATTGCAAAATAGAAAATGGAAATGTTTGCTGTTACACCGCTGCCAAAAGTAGGAAATCTGAGCAATATGAAATATGAGTTTGGCACTGAAAAGTACAACTTCTATTGTTTCTTGTTCCCGTTTACTCTGAATGTTGAGAAGGAGAACTTTTTGTTAGAAATAAGGACTTTGATCTCAAGTTTAGTTTAATATTCAAATAAACATTATTCGTTTACAGAATAATAACTGCATACTATGAGTGTTAAGTAATTTAAGGCTGCTATCAAGGACATATATTTCTGTAATTCTATATAAAACTGACCAGTATCCTCTGCTTAATGATGAATTTCAAGCAGTTTATGCACTGAAATAATGCATTTCTTCCCACAATTGCCACGTACTAAAATGAAGATAATTACTATACTAATAAACAGCTTTCAGGAAGTTACTTCTCTCAGTGTTGACTGATTGAGAATCACTGTTGTCTGGATATTTTGTGAACACACCCAGGCCTCTAATCTGAACCATCATTTCCTCATGAGTGGGACTAAAGCAAAATTATATCTTTGCTGTTTTTTAATGGACAGTCTCAAGAACTTGTATGTGACATTAAAAGTGATTAGTAGGTGGGAGCTAATGTGCATGTTTGCCCAAAGTACATGAGCTATGATTGAACAGTCATATTATTACCTCGTTCTCAGAGGTGTGTGAAAGCCTGACCCTGTGCCTCGACCGTAATTGGCAAGTGAAAAGATGTCCTTTTTGATCAACAAGGACATATTTAATGTTAATTATTGAACTACAGTTTAGATAAGATTTAAATTGATGCATTTGTGCATTTCTAGTACCAAATAAGACTTGTTTTTGATGGTCATGTCATAATAACAAGAGTAAACCTTTGGTTGGTATCACAAGCTTTTCCAGTCACAATACAACAGTATTGCAATTTTAAACATATTTTTTGCAATATGTTCAGTATTGCCATAACATGTATGGTGAATATTGGACATTATTGCCATCTTTCAACTGCAAATTATGACCCCAAAGAAAAACTTTGTCAACTGTTTCAACTACAGCCCTGATTACAAAAAAACTGAGACTGTGTAAAAATCAAATAAAAACAGAATGCAATGATTTGCAAATAGTTTTCCTATATTCAACTGAAAAAAGTAGGATAAGACAAATAAGTAAGACAAGATATTTAATGTTCCAACTGATAAATGTGTACACCTATTCTGAATTTGATTGCCTTCTGTTTTTATTAAAAAAAAAAAAAGAAAGAAAGAGAAATGGGCAAGTAGACAGAATGACTAACACTGTCATAAAAAAAACTACCAGTCCTGCTGACCCTGACCTCACCAGATAAAAACACCATCTAGTGGACTGAAAAAGCAATTGATTTTATTGTTCTAGTATCAAAAGGGTTATGATTGATGATTCATATATGAAAAGATCAATATGATCAATGGCGTCTGTGTAGTAATACCATATTGCTACGCTATCAATTTTTCCCTTGTCCCTAGTAAGCATAATCTTAGTTGTGCCTGTTGTTTTAATTTAAGAGTTGTTGTGCTGGTCTGTCTTGTTAGACCTGGTAGCAATTCTGAAATATTTTCCACACAGCTCAAGTGTGACCTGAAGCTGCCACGTTGTCAAGAAAGGCGTGCACAAGACTACAAAGTTCTTGTGTATAATGTTTTTGTGTCTAGTCTACAATACAGAGGGAATTTAAAGTTACACCATGTTCCACAGTGATAAAAAGACAGTGTAATGAGCAGATTTACAATGCAAGCTACACAAGCTATATGGTGCAGTAAACAGTCTGTTCCCTTGTACATCATACATGACTTTCTCTGTTGCCACAGAGGGCGAATATTGCGCAAACATTGCATCTTTTTACTTCAGAATCCTGTCAGATTTAAACTGTCAGCATGTTTGCCACAGCAGATACCTACCCCATGTATGTGTGAAAACAGGAGGGGTTTCAAACAGGATTTCTTGTTTGATTGAAAAGCAGATGAGGAAATGGAAGAGGGGAAATCACATACACCGCCTTATGACGCAAGAGAAGATTGTCTGCTTCTATCTGACTGAAAATCACATGGACTCTTGTAATGAAGTCAAAGTTGGTCCTTGCATACAACTGAGTCTTTTCTACCCAGACTGTAGATATCCATTCTCTCTTTGAGTCAATAATACTGACATTTTCTCTAAAAGAAGCCAATATCAAAGCCTGACAGAGAGAAGAGCATCAACAATTGCCTTTCTGTCTCTAAATCCCTCTGAAACTAATTGGATGAAGTAATAACAGGATATATTCCTGATTTTGATGCTTCATAATTAAAGTTTTTAGATAACAAAATAACAAGGGGCGAGAAGCGTTTCATCAGTGAATACATACCTTCAATTGGGTGCAAACTCTGCTGTGCTGGGCTGACTCAAGCCAAGTGGCACATGTGTACAAAAAAGGAGTAAAAGAATCACAGCAGTTACCAATGGAGGTGAGGAGCTTCCTTGGTTTGTGCTGAGCAAGGGTGAAAATTAGTGTGCCCACCCAGGTGTCATGTTTCTATCACTGCCGATTGGAGCTGAAACCGATAAATACCCGTGACTTCTGCAGAGTCATTTAAACCAGGAAATAATGCCAAATATTCTTTTTCCCATTGAAGACGAAAGCCAGATGTTAGTAGGTTTTTTTTGTCCAGTGTAAAAGGAGATCTAGTGACTTCATTGTTATGAGGGAAAATGTCTTTGTATTGGGCTTAATGCCGAGGCGCAGCTCTCAAATGGAGTTTGAGTTTTTAGTTTGTTTTTCTGCATCAAACAGGTAAATGAAAACTTGGCTGACTGTGACTCTTCTGACCCAGCGATGTAGACAACTGCTAGGGGACAGCCCTACTGAAACAATTGCAGCCACATCCACCTGATTGTTAGCAGTAGTTCTCTGACTTTATGTCCCAAAAATCCTGCACAGTGCTCATTTTAAGTATGAAAAAGCGGTCACCCAGTTTTTGTGTGTAAACTGCCACAGCTGTACTTAACGGCTGACCTCATCTTACCAGTAAGAATCAGATGAGCACTGGTGGAAAAACCTTTCCTCCATTTAAACTGACTGAGCGTTTTCTCACCGGTCAAAAGACTGACACTAACACGAACTCCGTACACACAAGCCTCTCTCCACTCCTTGAAGAGAAATTATTCCATTATGACGTTATATTATGGTAGTGTTGAATTGGCATCGCTTCAGTGTAGCAGCTAATGTGACCTTCATTACTTCTTTCCTCTTTTACTCTTGTGTCTCTAGTGATCTGCAGAGGCGGAGGAGTGGGGGAGAGGTGCACTGTGATTTGGTTGTCCTTCACATCAGGTGCTCTGTCCTTGCGGCAGGCAGTTCTCTGTCTTCCTTCTCTGACATGTTTCTTTTTTTTTTTCTGCCGTTCTCGTCGAGTCTGCCCAGGCATTTTGCTGTGCAGTGAGCACAATTCTGCAGAGGGAGTAAGAAGCAGGCTTATTTTCACTGCATGCATTCTGCTTCTGTTAACACTTTCTGCGTGAGCTTGCACATTATGAAAGCCTGCTGCAGACCGGGTTTCTGTTGTGTTGTTCAACTTGTAGTGAATTTGTACCTCCGTGTGTGTCTGCGGTTGTATATTGTTAGAGTACATACATTTTTAGGTGTACACATAAGCATAACAGATCCTGGTGCGTCCAATTTCACAACAATCGAGAAATTTTAATTAGTCTCAGGCCATTCTGGAGTTCATCAGCGAGTCTCATTAGCAAGGAGCCTGCGATACCCCCTGTGCCTCTAATCTCACTCTGTCTGCTGTCGTCCCACTGAGAATTTGGATCTCTATTAATTCATTTGATGTGGTGACCCTAGCGTCCAGCACGCAATTATTTCTTTGGCTTTCGATATGACGAAGACCTGTTTGCAGCTGGAATATTTCCCTTTGCTTCTGTTTTTGTTTGTTTTCCTCATTTCTAAATATATGTTTCTTTGTCTGTGTATTTATTGTTTAGGTGACTTGGGCAGAGCAACAGGTGTCGAAACGGAGGAAAAAGAGGGATGTCTATGTAGAACCTTTTGATCCCAAGTTCAGGGACCAGTGGTACCTGGTGAGTATGAGCACTGCTGAACAGAAACTCCATTGAGCAAAAGGCTGTGTATGTGTGTTTTTGTGTGTGTCTGTGGTACATAATTCAGTGCTGCACATTGGTTGAGCTTTTTATCTACCTAAAGTCAATACAGGTAATTAAATTCAGGGGCTGTGATGTTTCCCCGGAGTCAGAAGACAAGTCTGTATGAATCCAATACACCATCTTTGTGTGAAATGCTGTTGTACATCTTGTTTGCAGAAGCACAAGTCTGAGTGACATCACGTAACAGATTCAGCTGGAACAGTATCATCCATACAGATACAGAGCACCTTTAAAATGCTGAACTGCACATTTTTTAACACTTGATAGTTTACTTAAGTCCGTAAAGCGCAACAACAAAGACAGAGGTGATTCACCTTCAAGCACTCTTGTTTTCAGCTGATTGATTTTTCACGTTGGACTTGAAGAATGTCGCTGATACATCGGCCTGTTAAAAGCAGCAGTAACAACCCCTGAGACTTTCTGTTCAGCTCCACTTTTCCTTCAATTACTGTGAGGACGCTTCAGGCGGGAGAAGATTCATGGTGATGCAAAACGGACTTGCATCACCAGTTGTTCAAAATGTGCACTAACAGAGGCAGACTGACATCCCCAGTGTGGTGGAGTAGTTAGTGGCAACTTGAAAGTCAAATGAGGCAGATAAAAGCCTGCTGCCTGGTTGTATCAATGTGACGGCATGTATAAGAGGCTGCCAAACGTTCGCAGCACTTACTAGTTTTTCACTGACAGTAAAACCTGTCTGTGACACATATGGACAGTTTTGTGCGAAATTAAATAGCAATTTTTACGATCGTTTGTGCCTGCGACTCACGAATAGACTGTTTTCATTAGCGATTCATCTGCTAATTATGTTGTCAGTTTATTGTTTAGTCTGTAAATTGCTTCTTTTATCCAGCCAATAGTCCTTAACCCAAAGACCCTCCATTTACTATCATAAATGACAAAGAAAAGTGGTTTTTTGTTTAAGAAGCTGGAAGTACCAAGTTTGACATTTTTGCTTGAAATATGACTAAAACAACATTGCTGCAGTACTTGGCAATTAATTTTCTAAACCAATTGATTAATCACCAAAGCATTGCAGCTCTATTATTGATTTATGCTTTGATATTTGATTAAGTTTCTAAAATCCCAGAAAATATTTTTTGAAAAGTCAAGTCACACATACCCAAAGCCTGAAGATAGTTTTAAATTCTCTTGTTTGACCAGTATGTTAAGATCCAAGGATGTTTCAGTGACTATCATACTGTACATTTGAGAAGCTTGAACTATAGTTGTTCATTCATTTTCTTACAATCAACTAATTGTTTCAGCTGAAGTGTTTTTGTTTCCATATTTTCCAATGATATCACTCAAAGAAATGGCAAATTTCATGATTGGAAACTGTTAAATTATTACTAAGGCTAAAGCCGTGCTAGTATTCATGAATATGATGCATCTTGTGGTCCTTTTCTTAAAAAAGCAGTGCTGAAGCTGTATGAGTGAAAAATATAAAAATAAAATCTGTAGGCAGGCACCCCATGAGGTTGTAAAGCTCATTAAACACCAAAAGACATGAAAACTGGAGCAACACCTTTGGTGTTCTCAGATCCTTTCCACTACTGGGACCAGCTGAGCTTTGAGCAGAATTTAAATGTCACCATGTCAACACTGGCAAAAAGAGCATATTGTGAGCATGTTAGTTGTTAACAAACTAAACAACCACCATTTAGCCTGTTAGCTTAGCATCAACCTGAACCTGACGGTGTTTGTTAATTTGTTTTAGAGGTATTGTATCGCAAACTGAAGAGTTAGACAACTGGATATTCATGTTAGTGGGGCAGAGTGAAAAGTAGGAGGATAACTAGGATGGATCCTACAGACACCTGGAATGACTGCATGAAATTTAAAGGAGCAATGTGTAAAATACGGCCAGAATTTAAATTAACTAATATTATCAACAGAATGTGAAGAAGTAACAGTTGTGACACTCTGTGTAGTGTTGTAGAAATAAATACTGAAGTAAGCTTGCTAACCAGCGAGCCTTGGCCTGTCCTGTCTTTTAAATGCCACTTTCTACCTCAAGAGGTGGTAGTCTGATCCTCTGGTACTTTAAGCTGGGAGGTGTATGCAAGCGGCGAGGTTATTATTTTCACAAACTGTCTTATCTTTTTTAATCTAATAAATAAACAAAATAAACCCACAAAATATTAAGAAAGAATATTTTTACACCTGTTATCTATATTAAACCATACACCTTCTGAATTCAGGTTTCTCTCTTTTACCAAACTAAGACAAGCTTGTTTGTAAAACACACTTCAGGCTCAACAGAAACAAAAGAAATGCACCAAAAAGTCTTGTTTTTCTTTCCACTGTTCAACAATCACCAACTCTGGTTTGGCTGAAAACAAATCTTTAATCTACCGTGTTGAATGTGAAAATATTCTGGCTCCCTGCTGCCTCTCTGATGACTAGGCTTCCTCCTGTCCCTGCCTGCAGTCCTCATGGCTCTCGGAGTCAAAGTCCTGGTGGTGCCACTGTAAAAATCACCTCCGTACTGATTCCCTGACCCCTGTCAGTCTCAGAGGCTGTGTCCAGTCCCTGTCCAGTCTTGTTCACTGAGAGGCTGGTTAGCCTGGTTCTGTTGCCCACGGTGCAAACATTAATACTTCACCGGTACTCTGAGCTGCAGGTTTGGCCAGACTGTAGTCATAATAGGGCCTCTAGCCACATGGCTACCTAAGCAAGTGGCAGCTAGTAGGCTAGCTACAGCCAAAGGTAGTTATAGCTGCAAGTATAGTAAGCAGCTGTTTGCAGTTACTGTGGTTACATGCTGCCCCTGTGTGTTTTATGTGTTTTGTAATTGTTAACTTTGACAGGTGACCATGTTTTACACATTGCATCTTCAATGACAGCCCATCCAATGTATCTTAAGATATTTCACTCTAGACTTAAGTGTGGGACCACTACTAGTGTGGGACTATATACCATGCCATTAGCATGGTAAAACTAAGTTTCTTGCTTGCAGCTCTGCGTAATTGGAGTGGTGGTAAAAGTTTGTTGAACAGCTTCATAGAGGAAAGAAAAATGTGTTAAAATGCAAAAAAAATCAAATTTGCTAGGTTGACCCTGAACTCCTAAACTCAGGGCCTCAGATGGTGTTTCTTTCATTTGTAGCTCCAGTGAATATTACGTGCCTCTTGCTTATCTCTACAATTGTGATTAAGTTCTAAGAAGAGCTGTTGATTGTGGATTGGTCATATACTGTCCACTTTGCTGCATTACAGACAGAGACCTCTTCCTCTGTCATTATGCAATTACATTCTGTGTGTTTTAATTAATAGGTAATCGTGGTAATATATTTTCACGAGTGCAAAGGTTGTAGGAATGTGCTGCCTCTCTCTCCAGACATTGAATAAGGCTGTGCCTTATTAAAGCTGAACCTGGCTGGCCAGAGGAGAGTGTGGGTGGTGCTGTTGGCAGGGTGTCCTTGGTGGACATGTGCCAATGGTCAGCATCTGTTGTAACAATGAATATTTATTATTTTCTAATATTTATCTAAATGATGTGACATTTTTTCATCACTGTTAAATCAATGGGCAAACCTCAAAGCAAAGATCTTGTGCTGTACATATGCTCACATGCTCTGGTTCTCAGTGTGCAGTGTATTCAGTAAAGGAAGAATGACTGAAATTCAATAAGCGGCACCTTTTTTCATGCATGCTTCAGTCAAAAGCTCAGTCTTCATCTAAATGTCTTTAAATGATTGCTTTTTTTTTTTTAAGCCCTTCCAGTATTATTTCAAAAGCACAGTCTTTTCAGCACTCAGGTATCTCTCAGATAATTAGATTCCCACTAAGTTATTTGCTCTCTTCATCCTCAGTACAACGGCAACCATCGTGACTTGAATGCCAAAGCTGCGTGGCAGTTGGGCTACACAGGTAAAGGCGTGGTGGTGTCCATCCTGGATGATGGAATAGAGAAGAACCATCCTGACCTGAGCGATAACTACGTGAGTACAACTCCCCAATGAGCTGAAACATTATGTTTTCCATGGAGAAGCTGTGTTTCTGCTGCGGCAAACAGAATGATGATAAGAACAGAACAAATAGAGCAGATTTTGAATTAAAGATGGTATCTTCCTTGTGCTAAAACTGAGCGTCTGATGGATTTTAAGAATCATGTCCCTGCAGACAGATTTTGAGGTTTTAAATGTTGCACATTTTTTAAGTATTTGAATGAACCAAACTCTGAAAAAGTGGTTTCTGCACATGGATGTGGGAAGTAGGGCTGCAAAGGGGGCTACAGCACACCTTAAAATCATTAAAAAAATACATCAGCCAGACTTTTGATGCACTAGTAAGCTGATTTGTGTTAAGCTAGGAAAGACTTGATTTTTTTTTATCCATTGCTGATCATTGATGTCTTAGTCTATAATATGAAAACAACCTAATTTCTAACCCTGATTAAGTCAAGGCAGTCAGATCTATCACATGCAAACACCCTGAGGTGTTATATGGAGTTTAGAGTGTCTTATTAAATTAAAATAACCAAGACCCAGAGAATTCAATCCAATCAGCTACAGCTAGAGTACATAAGGTACCTGCAGTTATTGCCACTGTACACTGATTGTAGATTGTGATCTAGATTATGAAAGGTATCTGGTAACTAGAGCTTACTCTATTTTTTGAGGTTCTCTCAGCACCCCAAAGCTGACTTCCAGCGTCTGTGTTCCTGCAACTGACTCTAACAACCGATCTGTGTTTTCTCAGGACCCGGATGCCAGCTATGATGTGAACGACGGTGACCCAGATCCTCAGCCTCGATACACACAGCTTAATGACAACAGGTAGCAATCTACACAGATAACTGTTTAATTTCCACTCTTCTCTTTGTCTTTTGCCCTGGAACCACTCATTAGTGTTTTCTAAATGCTGCCTGTGTGGGGGACATGTCAGGATTAAATTGCACTTGTTCACCAATTTGTCTGCCTCACTGTCTGATAGGTGACAGCTGACATGTAAATCCGCCTATGGCTGTTTCTCATCCACTGTGGAGTCAAAGGACACCATTTGTGAGAACAAAACTAATTAAAGGCCATAGCCTTTGGGGATTGTTTTGTCCAAGACATTTTAATTTTCTGCCATTTAATGCTTTTTACTCTCCACAAATGGGCAATTACTTCCTAATATGAATCCTGCCCCCGACTCAGGAGTTGGTGTGTTTGTTTTGGCCTCTTAAATCACACAAATGCCACCAGGGCATTCTATAGCCTGGGTAAGTAGAGTAAATCTACACCAGGATTAAGGTAGTGTGTGAAGAAAACAGCTTTATTGCAGTGGCCTCTGCAGATGGCATTAGGAGTTGTTTACCACCACAGTGATGTCTTGCAGAGAATTGATTGAATTAAGTTCATCAGCATTAATGAAACAGAGCAAATCTCTCGGCTCTGGAGGGCCCTCGCTCGTCTTCCTTCATTCCCACCGCCTGCCTCCCTTCTGACTTTAATTTCTGATTTGCTGTAATCTGCTGTTTGTGGGCTGCTGGCCTGAGAGGCTTTTTTTTTTTTTATCTCGAAGCTCACTGTGATTACCGGTGATAGGCAGAGAAGATTATAGTTGGAAGGATGGATGGAAATCAGACGTCCCCAACTGAGACAGGGGCCCTGGAGTGGTGCTGAAAATATGGAGGCCTGAGGGGATACAGTCAGTGCATACTGTAACTAAACTAATGCTGTATCTACTCCTTGGAGCCTTTGTGGAACTTAAGAGGTGAAGGCTGATTGTGTAGGGTGTGTAATTGTTTTCATACTTAAAATAAAATATACTTTAGGGCAGAAACACACACAGACACATGCAGGTATTAGTAAAGTTTTGATGAACATGGAAACAGTTCAAACAATATGCCGTCACTTTCTAATTCAGCCCAATTGAATGCTTTGTGCCAGCGCCTGAAACTGTTTTCCCTAAATGGTGGAATTTCTTGTGGAGGAATGTGGGAGAACATCCCTGCAGTGCAGCTCCACAGATCAACAATCTATGCCAAGGCACGCTTAAGCTCCTCGGGTGGCTCATAGTGGCCCAGAGCCCAGCTAAGACACTTACTATTGATGTTTCCTTCATTTTGGCTGCACCTCTTTCCAACCCGCGCTCACCTCAGCCCTTATCTCTTGCCACCCAGCTCTCCGTGTCTTCCTTGTGGCAAGACCAATTTAAGAGGAAGCATATGTGTGTGTGTGTGTGTGTGTGTGTGTGTGTGTGTGTGTGTGTGTGTGTGTGTGTGTGTGTGTGTGTGTGTGTGTGTGTGTGTGTGTGTGTGTGTATGTGTGTTTCTCTTATTTTTGCAGTGGGTTGGTGCAGATGCATGTGTAAACAACCTGTGGGCGGGCATGAAAATGTGTAAGGTTGTGTTAAGACTGTAAGTGTCTGTTCCCTGCAAAAAGCCCAACTCTGTTCACCTTCATAAAGCTGTCTTTCTTTCCCAGCATACGGGAAGCAGCGAGGATGGCTCAGTAGCAATGTGACCATTCACCCTCATGTTTATCTAAGACGGCATGTGATCTAAGATGTTTCCCTTTCCAGGGTTTCCTCTGGCTCCTATCAGGATGGTTTCCAAATGTGCATTTTCTGGATTAAAGGAGAAATATGTAGCAATTTTGCATCCAAAAATGAGCACTGCAGTCCAAATAGCGACGTGAAGTCATAGATTCTAAATGAAACAGGTTGAAATCCTATGTAAAATAATGTCTATGGTTGAAGCGAGTTGTTTCCCCTCACCTCTTCCTCCCCAGAGTTAAGGAAGCTCAGGCAGGCTGCAGGAGCACAAGATGAACACATCATTGTAAAACAATAACAAGCAATGACAAGTCCTGTGCTGTAAGTTGATCAGCTGTTAATTACTGTCAGTTGTCTGTCGATATAAAGTTAAGCCTGTTATCCTGAAAACAAAAGCACACTGATCCAAAAATACACACTCTGGACTTGGAATTCAATGGCTGCCTGTCTTACTGTACTGAATCACTGTATTCACCATCTGCAATAAACATGCATAATTTTACTTGATGAATAAAAGCAAACAAACTTACTTTACAAAACAAGGAATAGTGCAGACTGACTGCACATGTAAATTCAGAAATATTTACTGCAAAAACGATGGATGAAGGGACATATTTAACAGTACTCCAAACAGCAGGCTGATTAATTTTCACCAGACCCTACATTAATCTCTCTCTAGACGTTTTCTTATTACTCTCACTACCATGCTCTATAAACATCACCAGACCTTTTGTCCTGAAGGCCAGCTCATTAGTAAACTGGCAGAACCATTAAAAGACTTAAGAAGGAGCAGAGCAAAAACAGTTGTACAGATTTACCTTTGAGGTTCAGTGCAGCCTAGAGACTAATGAACAGTGAACAGCGCTATCCACTGCCGCGAGAGGCTCAATGATTTTTTTTTTTTTTTAAGTAATTAAGCTAATGCAAGAAAGAAAAAGCAAGTGAATGAACAATGCTGTGCTCCAGACTCAGAAGTGGGACCTTGAAGATAAAGAAAAGATCTATGCAATGTTGGACAACTGCATATTTCACAACATAGTTTTTTGTTTTTCGTGTTTTTGTTTCTGGTTGCGTGTCTGAAAATACTGAACAGGAAGCCCATGAGAGCATTTTGGAGGTGCAGAGCTAAATCAGCTGCGACGCTCTCTTTGTTATAATGCGGAATATCTGCGGAAGTAACTGTCAGTTTTTGTCTTTCAAGCACATAATTTCTCAGATAGTTTTGTGTTAGTTAGTTTCAGCAAATACTGAATGTAAAACTGTCGGCGTAAGGTACAGTAGCATACTCGAGATGAGGGGAAAGCTGAAGTCTCGTAGGGAGAGAGGATGGACCTGCCGGTCTATGTGGGTTCATGAGATTTTGAGGGGAAGAAACGTCACAGTGAGTAGCATTGTTCACTTCAAGAGCTGAATTAAGATGAAGCTATTTGTCCCACCCCTCCTCCACTGTGATTAGACAGCTGGAAAAAAATACAGTGACAAGTGAGAGCATTTTACCCAAAGTTGAATATTTTTCGACTCTTAGTGACCAACAAAAAAAAAGGAAACGCTCAGCGCAGAATAGATGCTCAGCACCTTGTCATGCTGCTGGCATTTGTAGCAGAGTAAAAAGCAGCGTTGCCATTGGAAATGATTCAAAAAATATGCTGGCCTCAGGAAAAAAATGCTTTGGACACTGCTCCTTGGAGGTTTGCTGTATGTTTACACAGCTCAAGAAAACCTGTAGCATCATTTGCAGATCTTTATATAAAAAGCCAAAAAGCTGCTTTTATGCCACTTTTTTTTTTTTTTGGTAATGCGCAATTGGTGCAGATTTGAGTTAATACTTTTCCCATCTTTGCACCGTGTCCACAAAACACAGTTTGGATACATGTGTATGACAATAGCATGTCTCTCTTGGAAGTCTCCAGAGAGAAGCAGTTTTAGGCTTTGCAGTGATAATAGTTCTGCCAGCTGTGAGTATGAATACTGATCATGTTTTTGGCCTCGGGCCTGCAGCCAACTGTAGTTCGCTGTAACCTGAGTGGGTCTCTGTGTGTAGGATCTGCCATGGGGTTTGTTCTGGCTGTAATCAGAACAAGACTTTGCTGAAATTACACTTTGCTCACGATAATCTCCTGTTATCACCATTACGTATGATGCAGGAATCTGAGGTTATTGCACAATGTATCGGATACAAAAGGTGTTCTGAAGTTTCTTTGAGCTCCTCTCACTTCTGTTTCCAAGAAGCAAGTGACTTTCTATCAAGATTTTGTTGAGAAGGATTAGTGAAGGCATGAAAGTGTTTTAAATAAAAAGCAGATGTTGTTCACACTGAAATTGTTGGCACGAGTGCGTTGAGATGAAAACACACAGTTAAGCCTTTAAATGGACAGTTTGAATTATATTGGTAATGTGACACCAACAATAATTGGCAGATGCGTCATTGATTTTTATTTTGGTTCACTGGAGACTCGTCTAAATTAGAGTTGTGAAGTATTCACCACGGAGTATTCACTTTGTGTGCTGTGTCAAGACATAACTAAATCAAGTTTTATTAATTAGAGGGACAAAGTGATCATGCATGTGATGAATTAAAGCTTGTTTTATCATGATATTTTATTTATGTAGAGATAAATCTTACATTTGCTTAAATGGATAGTTTGGATTATTTGGTATGGCATTGTATGAGGTAGTCAGTGTACTAGCACTGAGTTTAGGGGCACCAGCATGGAAACTAAGAGATGTACAACTGTGGACAGAGTCAGCAGCAAAAGGTACTTTAGCCTCTTCCATCTAAAAAGCAATGAGTTTAAGTGTACACTATATTTAGAATATTTTCACCAGTTTACTTTGCTATCAGACAGGCTTTTTCAATGGGAATCAGCCATTATATAAGCTAATGTAGCGCTCTCCAAACCAAACAAACTCCACAGGTGAAAACAGTAATTTGACCTCACAGACCACAGGAGTTGCTTTTCTACTGCTGCCTTGATCTATTCATTTGTTAGTGTTACTGTGTGACTTAGGCATTGGGGAGGGTTAGTTTGGATTCACCAAAGTCACACAATAACACAAACAAACTAACAGAGGAAACCATAGACCAGCAACTCCCCCATTTCTTCAAGGTAAAATTCCCAATTTCATCTGTGGAGTGATATTTGCCCTATATAACAGTGGTTTCCCACTGATAAAAGGCTGTCTAAGAGCAAAGTAAAGCGGTGAAAATATTCTAAATATAGCAGTCTTAAACACATATAGATTGATTTTTGTTTATTTTTTTGGGTTGACCTTTTAACCACCTTATGTTGCTGACCCTGTCCATAGCAGTTCATCGCTTAGCTGCCATTCTGGTGCCCTTCTCTTCTTCTGTGGTGTGGGGGCGTGCCAACTGGCATCTGCTGCAGGTAATACACTGACTGGTGATAAGTACCTCATGCAGCTCCACTTCAGATAATCGGCACTATCCCTTGAAGCACTTCAATGTGTATATACTATATAACTCTTGGTAACAAGAATATCTTAAAGGGCTTTACAAAAAACGAGCCAAAGAACATCTAACAAAAACAAATGTGTCACAGTGAGAAGAAAAACATAAGCTAATGAAACTACCAAGTTTCATGTCCACTAGGTTTGTTTTAAGACCATCACATGGCCATTGCATCAAAATCAAGTAAAACATCTCTTATTGTGTAACCTGCTGTGATAATCAGAGTGCTTGATTCAGTCATAACGGCATGCTTGAGTTGGTTTGGATAGTTGTTGAATAGTCGTTGAAAACGTTTAGGTTCACAGCATCAGAATAGATAATAGCTGTTTGTTTTAAGAATTGGAAGCAGTTGAGTGTTAGGACTCCTGAGTGTCTGAGCCAGAGTGTCAGGCAGATACTACAGCACTGATAATTAATCTGTGTGACTTGTTAACAACTGATTGAACAATGCTGTACTTGTAGTGACAGACAGCTCTTTGTTCCTGCAGAAAGTGTCTGGATGTGGTTTCAGTTCATGTGATGATCTCCTGCACCGTGCTGTCACTTCTTTGGTCTCCTCGCTAAACCCCGGGCCTGGAGGATGAATCCAGGTTTGGTTTCATGTGATGTCAGACTCATCAGGATGTCGGATCAGTACGAGTGTGTGCATACAGACAAATTGAGGACATTCAGTCATGCCTTGCCCTTATTGTCAGTAGCTCCCTCCGGCATCTCATCATGACTGATCATCCTGCTGACAGATGAACTCACAGAGTCAAGGTTTCTAATTAGCTGTGGTATAATCCTGCATTTGGGGATTTTGGGCTGTAAACTATCAAGATCTTAACCGTGAGTGCCATTTGTAATTCTTCTGCAAGTTTAATGGAGCAGTTTAATGGCTGAGAGTTGTTTGTTGTATGTGTGCACGCAATGTTATGGTGATGAATAAAGTCTTCTGAAATATCACAGCAGATTCAAGATTTTATTTTAGTTTGTATAGAGCACCAAATTAATTGTCCAACATATATTACAGGCAGTTGTTTTGTAGCACTGCTGGACTTCCTTCTTGCGGTTTCAGGTCCTGTTTTAATTTTAAACTATTCCAGTATTTTGCATCCTAAGTGTGGAAGCGTTTGTTGTTAAGACCTCCTTGTATGAGCCCCTCAGTCCCTGATATATAGCCTATCAATGATAATGTCTTTGTCCACATAAAGCAACATTTGACTTCAAAAGTTACTTGGTGGACTAAACATTTTTTATTGTAGTCACACCGAGCAGTTATGCTCACTACCTGCGGATCAGTAGTTGAATGATAATGTCTTCATGTTAGAGACTTGTGTAAGTCTTGTTGCAAAAATAGCTGAAAGCAGGCTCATTTCAAAAGAACATTTTACAAAAGTGTTTGACCTACTGATGCACTCCTCTTCACATTCTTATTGACCCAAACAGCGAGTGGGAGCAGTAAAAGGATATCTTCTTGTATCCATTTTATCTCTCCCAGGAAAATCACTCCCAAAAACCTGATTATGCAAGTCGTTCTTGCATAATCAGATTCTGAAACCGAGAGATTCACCTCTGTAACAGCATTTGTATGCTATGAATCAGTCTACCGTGTAAGTGACTGTAATGAATGTGTCAAAGGAACGTTTGGAAAGAGGCTCAGTCGAACACTGCAGGTATATGCCTGTGCATGCCCGGCATCCCATCGCAGACACCTGAGCTGTTGCTTATTATCAGCTGCATCGCAAACACGGATGCTGTAGGACATATGACTCCAAAGTCAAGGAATGTGAAGATAAAGTTCTCTGGAAAATTGGCCAGATGACATTTGTGTGTGTGTGTGTGTGTTTTTGTGTATGTGTGCGTGTGTGTGTGTGTGTGTGTTTGTGTGTGTGTGTGTGTGTGTGTGTGTGTGTGTGTGTGTGTGTGTGTGTGTGTGTGTGCGTTTAGTTTGTGTGTCTGTAAATATGTTTTTATTACCCAGCAGCAGACCGTGCAGCCTCTGACTCCATCTATCTGACGTCCTGTGACACATTAGAAACGCAGTGTCGACTGTCGTATTGACATTAACCTCTGCCCGCTCTGCTCTTCACTGTGTCTAAATAGATCTCTTGAGCCTGACATATTAATTACAATACTCTGACCTTTTGTCATTATACCTGTGTTTTTATTGGAAGCAAAAGTCTGTAGGATGATCAGAATTAGCGAGTCAAATAAATGGCTTCTGTGACCTCTGATCTCTCTATTGTGAGCAGTTTAAATTGCATTTCAGGAAATTCAGCTCAGGGGATTAATGGTTTCTTTAATGCTTATTAATAACTGATATCAGCAGCTTTGGCAGGGTACCCTCAGATTAAATGTCCATATCCGGACAGCTGATATAGTCCATTGTGTCAGGGAAGGATGTCTGCTACTGCTGGTGTTTTCTTCAGTTTTTTTGGCTTGGCTGGAGTGCCTCAGTGGAAACCTGCTGGTGTAGATAGTGCCTCCAGTGGTGAATATCCACTGTTTCTGTTGTTTCCTGATGTGGCACAGTGTTGCCCAGGCTCTAGCACTCCTGTCTGGGAAGAATGGCTGCACTCCAGAGGGGGTTGCGCCACAGTTTGAAAGACATTAAGAGTGCATATCCATCTGGCGACCAGGGGAATGCACCTGACTGGAATGTGATGATCAGCAGCCCCCTGTGTAGCGGCTTCTTGGATTTCTACCCCACGGTGCCTGGAGCTAGATCTTACTACAGAGGCTTAGTGGAAGACCCATTGTGAAAACGGCAAATCTAATTCACAATTTCCTCCCCTTTGTGGCGGTAGTATGTCATCTGATTTCCCCTTTTCCTTTGACATGAATCAGGCCTTGAAGGCATTCCAAGGTTACTGATGCCAGAAGGCCATGGATAATCTGAGATGGTCTACACTCATTGGCTTAATGTTTTTCTTTTGGACAAATGGGAATTCAGATTTGTTTGAAGGAATCAAAGCCAAGAACCTGTCTCCATGAGTTTGTTTTGTCTCCGTCTACAGCTTGACCTCCACAGTACACAAGGGAGCACATACTTTAAAAAGAAAGCATTGTTAGACATGTACACTGCCTGTACTGTTGGTACATATACAGTAAAGCGGTGCATCATTAGGTGAATGACACTTACAACAACAATATAAATGCAACATTTTTCTTTTGATCCCATTTTTCATGAGTTGAAGTAAAAAATTTAAGACTATTTCTGGGCACACAATTCTAGCGTAAACATCCCTACTAAGTCCAACAAATCTGCTTTTCTGCTTTTCTTATTTGATTTCTCATTAATTCATATACACCTTTTTCTAATGTTTTTATGGTTTAATGTAGCAAAATATGTTAAAGCCTGGCATGGGTTTAATGGGTACCTCATGTATCCTTTAAGCTGATGGGTGTTCCAAATAAGACCACTTTGTGATTTCTTAATAAATATACAGTATATTCTAAAAATCTTAACGATACACACTTCAATTCTATTCAAAAAAATGCTGTTCAAATTTGTAATCTCATAGCTCTCAAACACCTTTTATTTTGACCAGTCCAGGGCACACTTGTACAATAATCATGCTATTTAATCAGTATCTCTATATTCAATTCCTGTCTTGTGGCTGGATTATCTTGGCAAAGAAGTGCTCACTAATACAGATTTTAACAAATTTGTAAACAAAACTTCAGCTTGTCAAAAACAGGAGCAGTAACCAAAGTTTTGCATTTATATTTTTGTTGAGCATAGTTTCCTGTAAACATTCCTCTCACTTGTTCGTTCTTCCTCCTCTGCAGGCATGGAACACGATGCGCAGGAGAGGTGGCAGCAGTAGCCAACAATGGGATCTGTGGAGTTGGCGTGGCCTACAATGCCAAGATTGGAGGTAAGGTCAAATAAAAAACAAGTAGATGATTGATTTATTCCCACAAGGACAAACCTTAGTTTCTTTCCTTGTTTTCTTTT
Source organism: Lutjanus erythropterus (assembly GCF_056507025.1). Lineage (NCBI taxonomy): Eukaryota > Metazoa > Chordata > Actinopteri > Lutjaniformes > Lutjanidae > Lutjanus > Lutjanus erythropterus. The sequence continues at coordinate 25,285,174 of NC_139317.1, forward strand.
TTGACTGCCAGAATAGCTGAAATTCTTATTCTGCAGCGCCAGTGTTATTTTCAGTCTATTTTCCGGGCACAGCATGCCACTGAATCTTTGGAGCATCCCCGCGGTTGTGATGTGGCTTGCCAATACACTGTAAATGTATTGGTTTTGCACAGAGTAACAGTATTCAAAAGTCACAGTGATATGCAGTTTCTGAAATGGTTTGATGCAGTAGCTTTGAGGGAATCTCTTTTAACTTCATTTCAAATTCACTGTTCTTAGCTTGTGTACAAATTGAATGAAAATAGCTGATAGGACTCGCTTCTGATGTTACACCGATGAGTATCTACTGTAAATGGGTGTGTCCTACAGTCAAGTATAAAACCACCTCTTCCATGAGCTGAATTGACAAGTCTGACAAAGAAGATAACGTTGCAAGCTTCATGAAGATGGGGTTTGTTCCAGAGCTGCTGTGCTGGGTTGCATTAGATTGTACAGATGTACTTAAGAAACTGCTAACTTACTGGATTTAGAGACATCTGGCTGTGCTGGTTGCATCTCTTGAAGTGAGAGAAAGAGTTAATGGAGAGCTCAGAGTTTGACTGTAGCACTACTGCAAAATTGAGAACAGTCTTTATAGTTTGTTAAAGGCAAACGCCCACTTTAAGGGTGTTTTGAAGGCATGTCACAGACAGACTGAAGTCAAATAGACACTTGGCAGGGGCTTGTTGACACCCTGCTGTGATGCCCCCCCCACCCCACTGTTCTCGAGAGACATATGCTTCATACTTGTGTCACTCTGGCCAATGAAATTTCATCACCCAGTGTCTGTTACCACATTTATGTGCAAGCAGCGTGTTGCAGAGTTTCACCTTCCACCATTTTTATTTATTTATATAAGGTAGTGAAATAACGACCAAATATATTGGTTTTTAGTTTACTTTCAGTTTCCTTCACAGATATGAGGATTTTCTGCTTTTTCTGTTTCTCTGCTTTTCTGTTGAATATTTTAAGGTTTTGGACACAACTGGGGATTTACAAACTATTTTCTTGACAAGATTTCTTAGATGAATAATCAAGTATTAATGGAGAAATTCAGTAGGAGATGAAGTGATAATGAAAATTGTAGTTACAATGCGAATGTTTGGCAAGATGGACAATGGAGACATGGAGAAAACTAAAGGGATCACGACTGAACTACAACATGTTTGTTTGTATGTTTGTTTGTTTTTAACAAGCCTGTACACTGAGTGTGCAGTTCTGGTGTCAAGGTGTGAATTCACTAAGTAAACAAGATTCAGATGAAACATCTTGCAGTCTTCGCCTGCAGTACCACAATTAATGAAACATCATCATTTAATGTCATAATATTATTATTTAAGATTATTTGTCTGGGTGAGGAACACAAACACAGAACAGAATCTGCAAGGAAAATACAAAATATGTGAGGGTGGCAAAATATTGTGAAATATTAATTTGTTTGTTCTAAAAAGGAATTTGCACCCTGATGGGTTGTTTTGCTTCTGCCTTCAGGGAGGGAACAGTTTTTCTAGTTTCTGTTCCCATTCTTCAAAAGAAGCTTCTGTGGCTTTTTGGTATTAAAAAAAGAGCAGTTGAATTGTATGAATTTTGTATACATTTTTCATTGTAAACAATAACTTATTTTATTATTTCACAACATTTTCTTTTGGCTTTTTCTCCTGGTATGGTTCTAAAATTGACTCCACATTAAATAAGCTATCGGGATTGCAGTTAGTTGTTGGTATGTTCACATAGCTGCTACATGTGCACGTGTTTTATATTTATGAATGCTTATTTCTTGTTCCTGTGCAGCAGGATGTGTTGTAAAGTCTGTTGTGAGCTCTTCTGATTCCAGGATGTAGCAGCACGATATGTAGTTTCAACTGTTGGAGCTCCTTTATCACAGTGCATGCTCTATCTCATTACTCCTCTACTTATCTCAATGGCCTCCTGCCTTCATCCCACTCTCATAAAGTTTAAACCCCATCAGTATAGTGCCATAACTCTGCTCTTTATGATCGTTCCAGATGGCAAGTGGGAATATACCACATGGCATTTGGCTTTTCTGACATAACAAGAGGGCTGTGTGTGGTCATGTAGGTGGAGCAGGAGGCGGCCTGGTGTCGTGAAAAACCTACATGTGTGTTTTTATCCACACTCAAGGCTCTTCTCCATCAGTATAATCAGAAACTGGAACCAAACCAAAGCCCAGAAACTACAAAAAAAATCCTTTAGTGTGTTTGTGTTTGCTCCTCCACTTCACCTCGAGAACAGTGAAGGTCGGGTAAAGGAAAACAAGAGACAGCAGTGCCTTTTCTTTGGTCTGTTGTGAGCTGTTCCTGGTACTGCTAGCTCTACAAAATATGTTTCAAGATAAACATTTTAGTCTAGATCTAACATTTTATTGCCGTCACACATCAAAACAGTAAAACCTAGATAAGACACAGATTTGTAACACTGACAATGTTACACCACAAAAATTAAGAGTGAAGCCATAATTTTCAGCCATTCAAATCTTATTTTCAAATGTTTGAATCCCATTTTTCATTTTTCTTTTGATTTAACCTTTATTTTGACTGAAATTCTCACTGAGACACAGAATCTCAGAGAGAGACCTGTTCAAAACGCAGGGTTACACACTCAAAGTTACAGACAGGACAATATTGAGACAAATAAAACACCACACATAAAATAATAGATAAGTAAAACTTCACTTATTTTCAACCTTTCAAACCTTAGTTTTAATGTTCTGATATGTAATGGTAGGGTTGGGGGATATGTTTCAGCTGGGAGATTTTGAGTGATGAGTTCTCCATGTCCAATAAATAAAAAATAAACTTACGAAATTTCAAGAAAGGAAATATTCTCACATCTATTTTACAGAAAAATGCAACTATACACCTTACTGAAAGTTTTTCTCCTTTACCAAACTAAGATAAGATTGTTAACTGATATCAAAACACACTTTCATGCTGAAAAGAAAAACAAAATGCAATTCATCCAAAACTTTCTTGGGTAGTCTTTCCACTGTTCCAACAATCATGAACTCTGGTTTGGTTGAAATAAATCCTTAATTCACCGTTTTAGATGGGAAAATATTCTGGCTTTAGAGGCTGTTTTCCTCCCACTTGTCCTCCAGCTCAGTTGGTGGCTGTGCCACAGAATGAATGTTTGTTCCTGAACAGTGGCTCCTGCCCGTTTTTCAGAGGCAGACTATTAAATTAGCTAAATAAAATGATGAATACCGCCCAGAAAAGACAACCAGCAATGGTCTCATTTAATTTCCAATGGCCACTATATTCGTCCGGTTGCCCACGTCTATTGCCAGGTGTAAGGTTCAAGAATTCAATTTTGCCATAAACATAAACATTCACTGAACATTAAGCTGATGCATACACAGAACAGAAACACACAATTTTAGATTGCGCAAGTCCAGCAATAGCTTTAATCAGTCTGTAGCCTGACAAATATTCTTCTCCAAAACATCAGAACAAAACGCAGGAAGAACCCAAACTGTCACATTAAAGCCAAAGCAGCAGCTTATTCATTGTGTAGCCAGGGAGGATCTATTGGAAAGACAGAGTGCAGGGGGAGCAGTGCACAAGCTTCTGCTCACTTGCCCCCGTGCCACCTGTTCAGCTGGAGCTCATTATTCAGCCAGAGACTCTGCTGTGAAAAATCTCCATGGTAGCTTCAAACACAGATTGGCTGGCCTAGATCTTCTAATATTCATAGGTTTGTCTGAGGCAAGTGTAATCCTTCAGGTGAACAGAGAAGAACCTCACTCCCAACAGAAGTACAATAAATTCAGTACCATTTGCTGCCAGAGCTGCCACTCCTGAGGGTCACCACCTCGAACCATCTGAATCGTGAATATTTTCCCAGGATCTCACTGTCACAGGCAACTCATTGATGATACTTAAAAGAATAATCCAAACATTTGGGGAAATATGCTTTCTTTCCAAGAATAAGACAAGAAGATCAATATCACTCTCATATGTATCTGTAAATTATTAATCTACAGCTTCATACCAAACCAACTCTCCCGTGGTTGGTTTCATACTTCTCACTGGTTTTTGACTGAATTTAACAAGAGATATAATATGTTTATTAATGAGATTTAGAGGTGTTTGTAGGTGGTTTTTCTTAGATTTGGACATAGCCAGGCTAGCTGTTACTCCCTGCTTTCAGTCTTTATGGTACACTAAACTAACTAGCTGTAGCTTCATATTTATCAGGTATTGGTTTTCTCATCTAACTCAACACAGCAGTTAAGTATATTTACCAAAATGTCAAACTATTCCTTTAAAAACTAGTTCTTATTTTGTTTTGTTTTTTCAGAATTAAGTAGGCACTATATCTATATGAGAAGTAAGTATGGGCATTATGTTAATATAATAAGATAAGATATTAAATGGATATTGTGATATGAGACTAGATGTCGTCTTAGATTTTGCATATCGTTAGATCGTGATTATGGCATGTGTGTCTTTCTTTGGTTTTAAGGGCTGCTTTACAGTTAAGTGATGTAATTTTATGAACTTACCAGAAGAATTTGAAAATGTAAATGACATTTGTCAGGACATAAATCCAATGATCTGATGATTTTTTTTTTCTTTTTTTACCAATAAAGACTTGATAGTCAAACAATGGCATAGCTTTTCATTGTTTAAAAAAAGATTTTAAATCAAAACATGATCTTTAACTTGAAAGTCAAATTGAATCATGACACCCATAGTCATTACTGGTTATTTAGCAAAAATCTCATCGTGTTACTCTTTTGTGAAAGCACCACTGTCATTTCTACGATATTGTTAGAATATGAATAAATATCAGTATGGAGGTATTTGATCAAAAGTTTGGTGGTATTTGATTTTGTTCATATTGCCCAACCCTAATGAGAAGAAAATCTAAATTCTCATATAGAGGCAAAATGTTCCAGTTAGCATATTGCCAATTATTCTTTGAACCAGCAGTTGTTCAAATGTCATTAGTTAAAAAACATTAAATTTTAATGTGATCTGACAGTTAATGAGCCTTTGTATCTCCTAACATTGATAGGTTTTTAATTCTGTTTTGTGCATATACACCAAAAAACTGATTGAATCTTGATGTGTTATCAACCTCCGTCTCTGGTTTTTGGGATGAGTAGATATTTTGGGATGGGGACTGGAGATTCTTGAGTCTCCTCAGCGAATCACATGGCCTTCTCACAGAAGTGCAGGCTGCCATGGAAACACTAGCAGCTCAGTGCCTGTTTGATGCTTTTGGAGGACTTCAAAGAGCCAGTACTTGGTTGCTTTAACCCATATAGAGCAGCATGGAGCAACCTGACCTACTGCAATGCATCAAAGGGAGAAATTAGTTTGTTTTTTGGGTGTCTTTGATTTCTCACCACTTCTCTGTGGAGGAACGTTATTGAGACAGAGAGAGTTCTGTTGCAATAAAAACCTCCTGAGCTAGAAGCAGAAATAATTGGTTAAGACAAGCACCACACTCTCTGTATGCCTCTCCTGCATTGTTTTTTTATTGTGTTCATGTTTTATCTTGGGTACGGCACTTCATCAGTGAGCACTTTAAATATCTTAGTAATAAACGTCAGTTGAAACCTGCCGTTAAACACGGGCCGAGCTGTTCGCTTCTCTTAAAATAAGAGGAAGTCTGATTCAATTTACACTCAGACAGCTGCACCGATTTCATCCAGACATGTAGGGGAAGACAATTAATGCATTCTTTCATCTTTTTATCTGAATTTTCACTCTCAGAAGTCTGCTCCACACTTGAGGAGGCAGTTCACCCACAATGCAATTGATCTCATTCCATTTCTGTTTTTTTCAAGCCAGCTCAAGCGCCAAAGCAAATCAATAGAGATAGCGTTGATTTACCTGGTGCCTTCCATAGGAACATCACAGTGGATTTTTCAAATAATGAACACCAGCAGCATGGTGCTGCACCACTGCACGAGGTGTGCAAATACACACAGACAAGGTGCAGTAAATATGCAAATCAAACAACACCGCAGGAGCATTGCTTTGTCCCTACACATGTCAACACTGCTGAACATGAACACATCCATGTAAACCTACATACATATACATATAAACCTGTATACATACATACATACATACATACATGCATGCATACATGCATACATATATACATATATACACACACACACACACACACACACACACACACACACACACACACACACACACACACAGTCTATATATATATATATACATATATATATATATATATATATATATATATATATATATATATATATATATATATATATATACATATATATATATACATATATATATATATATATATATATATACATATATATATATACATATATATATATATATATATATATATATATATATATATAATATATAGCTGCTGATTAGGGGAACAGAGTCCTGCAAGGTTGTTATCACCTGAAGCGCTTCTTGCATTTTTCAGTGTAGTCCTTCATTTGTATTAATTATTAGTTCAGTCTTGTGCTGCCTTGACATTGTTGCTTGTTCAAAAAAAAGATCCAAATAGAGCCAGAGATATTGTTTTTTTTTTTTTAATTCCATGTTTCCTCTTCCTTGTCAAAATCTGGTGCCTACATAAGGTTAGATCTTCAAATGTGTTATGCAAGTAGCAGCTAATGTAACCTTGTGCTGGTAGCGTCAAATACAGATGAGGAGCAGGCTACAGAGGTCTGGAGAACTTTTTTCCAACTCCACACCCCCATATTTTGTCATTTTTGCCGTCTTGAGACCTAGTCGACATTGACTCAAGTGACATGACTTGAGGCAATTTGTCAGATTCAACACAGCTCCCTCTGGACCCACAAAAAGGCTTTATAGAACTTTTTTCACACGCAGCAGTGCTCCTCAACACTCGTAAACAGAGATACTACCTGAATGCACAGTTTGTATAGACCATTTCAGTGCAGATGGGATGATTTTGTCAAGACTAGAAGGCCACATAACCAAACAAAATATCATCTTGCTGTATTGTTGAGTGCCAGAATTGAATTAGTAATGGCTGAACTTGGAATATAGTTTTATCACATACCAGCTGCCTCTGCCAGTCCATAAAAAGAAGACAGCTGTGGTTAAATGCGATAAGACAAAAGCTGGGTGATGTGTGTGGGCTGTAACAAAATAAACAAAATTAACTCAGAAAATGTCAAGAAAGTAAATATTCTTGCACCTATTTTGCTGGTATAGGTCAAGTAGGGGTGCCAAATCTTAAGAGAGGTGTTGCATTCATTTCTGTCAGTATATGTGATCTTTTTAAGTGGGATGCAGCTATTCATTTCCAAAAGCCATCTAGCTATGGGGAGATGGGAGTCAGACTTCCATGTCACTGCTACCCACTGGCAACGCACAAAGCTATTACCATAAATCTCTTTTAGAAGTTCCTTAAATGTGCATTAATGGTTGTAAAATTCCCCAGTAAGCAAATTTGTAGATATAGTGGGAGGCTAAATCCTGTAAGTGTTATCATGATGTCATGGACGTTGTGCCAGAATGTACTGAGCTTCATACATGACCAAGTGCAACGCAGAAATGAGCCCTTCTCTATAATACCACATCTAAAATACATGTTTGACACCCCTGATGATGCCTTACAACTTGATTTAAAAGTTATAAATGATGGAATATTGATCACTGAAAGGTAAATATGTTAATATATATACTTATATTTTTAATGTCATTTGTACCAGATTTATTTAACCGTTTTAACTAACAACAATAAGCACCAGAATGCTGAATATTGAAATGAATACATGCTTTTTGTTCTGCCTGAAATGCTCACCGTGTTCTCTGTTTTTAGCGTGCCTGATTCTCAAGAGCTTCACTTTGAGGCTTTGTTCCTTTCATTTCATATGAACGTTTACTTATTATGAAAAAATGTAATAAGAAAACCTTTCTGTTTTCTCATCTGCTGTGTGTGTATGTATTTGCGTGCACGTGTGAATGTGAGTGCAGGTGTGCGTATGCTGGATGGTGAGGTGACTGACATGGTGGAGGCCCAGTCTCTCAGTCTGAATCCTCAACACATTGACATCTACAGCGCCAGCTGGGGCCCAGAGGATGACGGCAAAACTGTCGATGGACCTGCCAAACTCGCCAAAGAAGCCTTTTTGCGTGGAGTTACAGAGGTGTGTGTTAGTGTGTGTGTGTGTGTTAGTGTGTTACAGTGTGTGTGGGTGTGTATGTGAGTGTTTGTGTGAGACAGAAATTATTTACTGCATGTGTGTGGCTTCCTTTCAGCAGTCAGTAATTGAACTGTTCAAGCATGAGAGGACACAAGCAGGAAGAACAAAGCAGTTTTTGACCCTGACAATTAGGAGTGGAAGGGAATGTCCTCTAAAAAGCCACCAGGGAATAAAATCTTTGAAAATGAATAGAAGCAGCACTGACAGAAATTAAGTATGAAAAGTTTTTTTTCTCTTTAATATATTCATTGTTAGTTGAAGGACGTTTCTTAAACTGCCAGCTCATCTTTTATCTCACAAGTCTTTCTTACTCAACTTAGTCGGCATGAGGTCTCTTCAAATGAAAAGTTTTTTTCTTTAAATCAGGTTGTTTTGTACAAAAACCCAACCAGACAGTCACTGGAGTTGTAAATGACTTGACAAACATTTCTAATCAAAGGCTCCCAAACACTTTCCCAACTAAATGCATATACAAGTAAAAAGATTTTGGGGAGAGGTACATTTAAAAACTAGCCTGTCAGCATTTAACAACATGGCAGTTTGAATATTAACCAGAAACAGGGCCACACTGCTGTGTAACCAGTCCCGTTATTGATAGCAGCACTTGTTTTAATGCATGGGACGGTGTCAGATATGTAAAATGAACAAGTCAACAGATTAATAAGCATACAGATCACACCCCAGGCACCACATCTGCACTCCATAAATAAACACATCCATCCAGCTAACAGTGGCTCTTGTTACAGAGCGTAGGATTCAAGGCATGTGCCATAAAGCTGATTGGAAGCACTGACACTGACTACTAAGATAATTGCCACAGTGACATCGCTGTCAGATGGTGGTGTGGGTGGTGCATAGCTGGGTTTGATCAATGCGCAGAGAGACGGTTCCACTCAATACAATAAAGCAGCTCTTAGATGAAAATTATTGCACTTCAAAGGCTGAGAGGTTGGGTGATTTATCACAATGAGCTGTTGTCATATAGTGCCTTTTTGTATTGCTTTGCTGTCATGCAATATTTAGCTCCTTTTAATTTACTGAGTGACCACACCGCCCTCTGTGATGTATGCTGCGTTTTAATGGGCCCTTTTTCAAATGCGCCCTGGAATTAATTTGCCCTCCTATAATTGGGATTCCTATAAAAGATTGAATGAGATTTTGATCCAATGAATGAATGAGTGAGTAAATGTATGACTGAAAGGGTCTGTCTGTCTCTTTGCATTTGTCTGAACGTACTGTATGTTCTCCAGGGTCGTGACGGCCTGGGCTCCATCTTTGTGTGGGCTTCTGGGAACGGAGGGAGGGAGAAGGACAGCTGCAACTGCGACGGCTACACCAACAGCATCTACACCCTGTCCATCAGCAGCTCCACCCAGAATGGCAATGTCCCCTGGTACAGCGAGGCCTGCTCCTCCACCCTGGCCACCACCTACAGCTCCGGGAACCTCAACGAGAAACAGATAGTGAGTTCTGTTGGTTGTATCCAGTGTCTTTTCTCTCACTGTCTTCCTCTGCTACACTCTTAGAAATGAACGTGCTAACTAGAACCATGAAGGGTTCTTCTCTGTCCCCTTAGGAGAACCCTTTTTGGTTCCTGGTACAGCCTTTTATAAAGGTAACACTTGGAATCAGTTCTCAGAGAGTTCTACCTAGAATCCAACATTAAGAGAACCCAGAACCCCCTATGAGAGGTTCTACAGGAGAATCCTTCTATGGTGTAACTGTTTCATACAGACCTGCTCTTTGGGGTTCTATCCAGAGTCTTTCCACCCTCTATCGAGAATCTTTTTATATTCTAAGGGTTTTAACTTGAACCATCTCACAGGGTTCAACAGAGAACTTTTTGTCATTGCAAGGGCTTCGTCTAGAACCCACCTGAGGGGTTGTTTGGAAAGCCTTTTTATATTCTAAAGAATACATTCTTTCTTTTAGAAACCACCCAGGGGTCTACCCAGAATCTCTTTTATTCCAAGGCTTTCATCTGGAACTTAACCACGAGGTTCATTATAATCCACCTCAGGGGGTTCTACTGAGAACCTTTTTATATTCCAAAGATTTTATCCAGAACCCATCCATGGGATTCTGCTGAGAACCCTTTTACATTATGGTACACAGAACTATTGAAGACAAGTCTTGAAGAACTCTGTCTTCCAAAAGGGTTTTCTGGGATTAAAAGGTTTCTTAGTGGAACGCCTAGTCTTATAAAGAACCATTGACTAGCCATTTCTTCAAAAATGGGTTCTTCAGAAGGGAATGGTTCTGGGTAGAACCTCAGTCTTTCAGGAAGAACCCGTATGAAACCCTTATTTCAAAGATGGATGGTGCGTTTTCGTCTTATAGCATCACATCAGATTCAGAACTGTGTGTTATAATTAGTGCTGAATTGATTAGTCGAGTCAGTAACAACAGTTTTGATTGGTTAAAGGTGCCCTCTGCAGATTTCTTGTAAACAAACAAAAGTTCTGTTTAGGTTCAGTGTTACTCACCAAAACATGATTGTATCCTTGAGGTCCAGCAAGCATGTTGAATTCATTTCCTTCATCATAAAACATTTGCAGAGCTGAGCTGATTTTTTTCCCCAACATCATGAAGCCTGCATTGTTAACATCCACGTTTACTTGCTGTCAGTCTTCATCTCTGCTGCTTTTGCTGGTCCACTTCTGCATTTCTTAGCTTGTTACCGCCAACTATCAGGATACGTGTCATGTCACCCACGTTCTTGTGCATGTGCATTCCTGGCCTGTACGAGACAAACAACATGATCACCCACTCATTTTTTAAACTTCTCTATAGTGCTGCTAGAGGTCAGAAACTCCACAGCAGTGACGTTAAAGTAATTTCAGTCATTAAAAAAGTCATCAAATAAAAAAGCCAATGTTTGAGTTTGTGGGGTAGCTTGTTTTTACAATATATATGCTAAAAAATGTATTGAATAATAAGAGTAATCAAACAGTATTATCTAGTGTAAACTTTTATTCAGTAACAGCCACCCTTAACGAGCGATGTTCGGTATGGATAATGAGACTGTGACAAGCATATTTCATCCTTTAAGCTGCATTTTCTATGTCTCTAAACCTTTTAGGAATGCCCTTAATCCAATTGGATGCATTTACATATTGTACATACATATGTCTACAAGTGACAAGTATCTTAATTATTGATTAATCCAATGACTAATGATAAACTGACTCTTTTGGGCTACAATTAGTCAGAAAATATTGTCAAAAAGCCAGTCACAAATTCCCAGAGTCTAATGTGACTCCTCAAAGGGCCGCTCCATCTGTGTTCTTTTTTGGGGTTTTCAAATGGAAACTCACACTCGGCTGTTAGCAAAAAAAATGGTGACATAGGTTAGAGTGCTGATGCCCACCCCTCCCTCAAACCTCGGAGGTTTATAGATAGCAACGTCAACAGAAACCTCGGTCAGGTCATATGGGAAGACATTTTTAGAAGGGCTTTGGAAAATGTTATTGTGGCGCTTAAACATACTAGGGTTGGGCGATATATTAAGATTTTCCAACCTGCCATTGTCAAATCATCAACTGGGTGTTGGCCGTATATTTGTCCCCTCTTCCAACCTCCTCCCAAGTCTCAGCTGGGAGATGTCTGCAATGAATTCAGATACGTAAGGAACATGATTAGGAAGCTACAGAATGATATAAAAATCTAAAAAAAAAAACCCAACAACCTGCTCTTTAATTGTCTTATTCTGTCTGACCATCATTCCAAAAAGGATGCAGCTTACTATCATAGACTAAGAAAACCAGAAAATATTCACATTTGAGAATCTGATACCACGGAATTTTGTAGTCATTTTTGCTGTAAAAAATGGTTAATTGATTATCAAAATAGTTGAAGATGAATTTCTATCTCAGGGGGACTAAGTGATTAATTGAGTCTGATTTGTAGCATTTTGATCTGGAGCTTTATTCTGTACCTGTCATCAGAACCACAGCAGGACTTCTTCATCCCTCCCTCTTTCACTTCACTCTTCCTCTCTATTCATCCTGTCTTGGGCCATTAAAATTATTACGAATAGTGAATGGCTGGAACTCCATCTGGCAATCTGTTGCTGTTTAATATTCTTCTCACACACACAAAATTTCTCTCTCTCACACACACATACACACATACACACACACACAGTTATTTCTTTCTCCAGCATAGCGTCTAGCAGCCAGACCAACTGGACGGACAGCTTATGACATCTCCGTGACATGTGGCTGGTCCCTTAATGCTTCAGTGCTGTACTCACTTAATTGTGCTGTCACTCATGAACCCAGGAACGAAGAGATGGAGGAGAAGAGAAGGGGTGGGACCTCTGGGGTTATGCAGGAATGTATATCTTAATTTCTGTTTGGATTTTTTTTTTATATTACACTTATATTACCCATCTCTTTCAATTTAAAATAAGGGGGATATTAGAAGCTCCTGAATGCGTAATCAGACCATTAAAGTCAGTTCGGATAGTGCATTTATTATTCAGTTTAGTCTGTTAAAAGATCCGTTGCTGGAGGCTCTGCATTGGTCAGCACATAGGGCATATTTTTGATTTTTCAAGTGTTATTCAGTTCGATAGATTGACCTCTCCTTTGGGGTTATACCATGGGTATACTGGCATTTTTTTTCACAAGGAAGTGTTTTGTAACCTTTATCCTTACTGGGATGGGTTTTGCTGAGTACAAACATGCCGGTTCTGCACCGCCTCGCTATATATTCATGCAGCTGCAGAAATTCACTCCTGGGAGCTGCCCAGTACAACCACAGCCCTCTGCTTTGGGTCACAGAGGAGATCTCTGCTGGAGCATTTTGATCTAGAAAGAGTCTCGCTCAAAGACACCTCACTACTGGTTGTTGAGAGAGGGTGAGCATAAGTTATACAATTTCCTTGCTTTGATTTTCAAGCCAGTCCTGGGAGTCATGCTGAGGACTTTTTTTTTCTTGCTTCCTGCTTCTTAAACCGTGAGGCGGACTCTGCGTCTCTGAGACTGTAAGAGAAGAAGTGACCGCCGTAGGTATCAGGTGACAAAAGTGTAAATATCTTGTGAATTTGAGAATAATGCAGCTCTGGTAAAAGTTTGGGATACTTGTATGAGAATGGACTTAAGTTATCAGACCGAAGTGGAAGAACAACCTTAGACCCCGTGAAGCCTGACACATCAAATAATTGCCAGAACAGTGAAACTGAAGTGTTTGTTCGACCTTTTGACAAAGCAAAGATTTCCCTCGAGTATTTCCTACAGTTTTTTGTCAATTTAGACACCACTGTGTTCCTCTTCCTCAGGTGACTACAGACCTCAAATCAAAATGCACAGACTCCCACACGGGCACCTCTGCCTCCGCCCCGCTGGCTGCTGGGATCATTGCCCTCGCCCTTGAGGCCAAGTAAGTGCTTATCGCCATTTCTCTGAGCCTTACCAAGCTCCTGCAATCCTCCTCAGCTGTGCAGCTGTCGTTCTAACCTCCCCCTATCTGCATATTTCACTGACTTTTGTTGATTACAATCATTTAATCCAGTGGAATAGAAAACTGTTAGATAGAATTTGTCCAGAACAAACTCATGATTAGACTGTGCAGTAATTATTCTTGAGAGAGACTGGTCATTTTCACTGCCTGCATGTACACTAAAATATTCCGAAAGCCAAAGTAGTCTGAATTAATGCCCCACTGTTATCAGTTTCTAGCACGTGGTTAGAGTTTTCCAACCTGCAAATTGGTCATTTAGAAGCAACAGGTGACACATTTTTTGCAGACTTTTAGAAGCCCCATTAAAAATTTATCACTGTACTAAATCAGGCTTTAACCGCAGAGGCTGCATGTTTATGGATCAGTTCAGCTCAATTATCCCATTTTATGAATTACTTTTTAACCCTTTTGCCTGACAGATTTTTTGCAGTGCATTTACAGAAAAAGGACACAATTTGATGTAAGCACTAATCATTCTTACGCAGTCAGGCAGCACTAATGGAGGGACAAACATCAGAACAGTCCTGAAAATCAGTAATTAGTCTTGTGGCAACACAGAGTTGGGTGATGGAAAAAGATTGCAATTAGGAGCACATTAAATGAGAAAGTGTTTGAGCAAAGTTACTAGATAAATCCATTTATTGATATTTTTCGTCTTAACATGTGTACAAATCACATATTGAATGATTTTACGTTGTAAATCCCCCCACTCCTGCCTACCCCACACTCCTACAACCTCTGTATGAAATAATAAGTTACACACAGCCAAATCAAAGACAAACAGAAGAAAGAAGAAGAAAAAAAAATGTATATATATATATACATACATATATATATATGTATATGTATGTATGTATGTTTGTCATTGAGGCTTGCTTTAAGTGGCTTTGCAGCGTCCCCTATTTATGTTTTCAAAGTCCACAGGAAACAACAACCTTTGAGTTGCAACCTACACGCTGGGACACTAATGATATGAGCATGAACACCCATTACCTTTTCTTTTGCAGTGATGTAGTCTTTTTAATGCCAGAGGTCGCTGCCCGATGTGCAAATTTTCCCCTCGACACTATCTTGCAGCAGCACTGTTGCTGCATCCTGACTTTAGCTCTGCCCAAGATGTCTGTGATTGGTTTAAAGAAATGCAAACAAGGCAGGGCATTTTTTTCTCTATAGCAGAATGTGCATATGTGGAGCCAGACTTCTCTCCAGCGCTGAGTGCTGTAAGAGAGAGCTCTGGCTATGCGAGACTATGAAACCTTATATCTCTGATCCATCTGACATGGGACAGAGGGTTAGAGCTCTTACAGTTAAAGAGTATTAAACATTAAAAAAAATTATTTCCTTCTTTTTAACTGGCTTACATACTACTCACTGGAACTCTGCCTGGACGAATTTAAACACAGGCTCATTTCATTTGAGTTTAATATCAGTGGCAGACATTAAAAATAACAATATACAAATAGCCAGTCTTCTCATGAATGGTCTTGTTCATTTATTTAGATCATATAGAGGCATCAGTAATGAACAGAGACTGTTTCATAACTAGTTAAAAACTCCTTTTAGAAGCTTTAAACCCAACTGTGACCTTGTGTAAACTTTTTTCTGTCTTGTTCATGCAAATCTGCATGGCTGTAGGCAGGATAACCACTTAACATTTTTCAGGCTTTCCCTTTATTTTACATTTTGCCAAAGGGCAGAAACTGAGTTCAAACACATGTTGACTAAAGATTTACAGTAATTCAGGAAAGTGTGTGACTGCTACTTCATTGTATTCTGTATTTAATCAGCTGTTCACCTGCAGGTTATGGCTGTGGGATGTATTGTCAGGTGTGTCTGTTTGATCTGTTTGAGTGCTTCAACTTTTTAAGAGTCTTACCATGTGTGTGTCCCTTTGTGTGTGCGTGTGTGTCTCCTCCTTTTATGTGGCGGTGTGTGCCCTCTGTGTGTGCTTGCCGTATACACTTGTTCCAGTAAAAACCTGACCTGGAGGGACATGCAACATCTGGTTGTGCGAACCTCTCACCCTGCACACCTGCTCACCAACGACTGGAGAACCAATGGGGTTGGGCGCAAAGGTACAGCAGCTCCTTCCAAGTTCTCCTCTGCCCTCTGCAGTTTGCACACGCCTTTGAGGCTCATGAATACATTGCATCCAATAAACCAAAATTGTCATTAGAGATGCAAGGCCCCTGCACATAGTGGTGGTGTGAAAGCTATGGGATACACACAGCTGGTCCATAAAGTTGGAGGGAGTGAAGATGAGGCTCTCAGCAGGCCAACATTCATGTGTCTGTTTCCTCTTTTCTCTCTCCAGTTAGCCATTCATATGGATATGGTCTGCTTGATGCCAGTGCAATTGTAGCGCTGGCAAAGACGTGGACCAGTGTGGGGCCACAGCGGAAATGTGTGATCTCCATGGTCTGTGAGCCAAGGTTAGTATATTACACACACACACACACACACACACACACACACACACACACACACACGCACAGCTCACTGAATTTATCTCAAGACTGTGATTACAAGTGTCTCTGCATATTACAGCTGTCACTTTAAAAAATGGTTAAAACTAATTAGAGCCAACAAGTAATTTGTTCAGATTAATCTGAATGCAGCACATGTAGACTAATCCCGAATTTCACTGTAGAATTAATGTTGTTCCGTTCAATCGAAGGAGCCGCCGCCGCCACCTCACTTCAGTGGCAACCTAACATTATTTTAAGGCAGTTGATTTTACAAACCCAGCAAACAGCCTTGTCTTAACTCACAGTTTTTTCATCTACGCGTCAATTCTAAAATCTTTACTAACTTTATATCTCAGATGGTTTGATGTCATGATCTCTGTAGCCTAGTTTACTGATAAAGGCTCAGGTCATTCAGTGGGTCAGGTGGACCGTTTGTTTTAGGAGCACCCCCTGTAGGAGTACAAGTCTTTTCCATTGATTTGCACATTTTGAATCATTGCAGGTTGAGTATTTAATCCAATCAGCAGTAAGATGGCACATTTGGATGGTTATCAAAAATGCTAGCAAAACAACATATTACATAAAACAAGCACAGCAGAAACATCAGATAGGTAAGACCACTGATGATGTCAGAGTCTCTTGCATTGTATTATAGGAAATTACAGTGATTTTGGAACTGGCTTACTCAGGACGAAAAGTCTGCACATCTCCTGATTGTCTTAAACTGAGTCCCAACACTTGATGGAAGAGCAATATTGAATCTCACCAATGTTAACAAAAAAAAAACCCCAACCAAAATAAAATCCCTCAAAAGTTTTACAATAATGTCCTGGCTAGTCTGACCCACCTCAAGCTCAAGCCTGCCATTGGTTCCTTGCTTCAGGCAGAATTGTGGCATTCGCTATCTGTGTATTCAAAGTTCCCGGGAAACAACAACAACCTCAGAGATAGGAACCTACATGCTGAAAATGTCAAATTCATACCTGGGTCACTAACAGTACAAGCATAAACAAGTTAGAAGCTGTTACCTGTTACCTAAAATGTTCCACCAAAACAAGTTCCCCTCAGATACTGACAAAATAGGAGCAGTGAACGTACAGCATAATTACAGGGAATAGCAGAACAGAGGCTCAATAAATAAATGGTTATATAGATTGACATAAACTCAGCCTGTGATCAAGAGGCATGATGAAATAAACCTGGATGTGAGACGCAGCGAGCAATTGGAGAAAATGGTCCATAACAGGACGCAGGTGTGTGAGATGCGAGACATATGACTGAGCTGTCACGCTGTCCTGCAGCGACATGTTACATCTTCATGTTCAGGTTGGCTCTGAGCGTCGGTTGAGATGCTTCATGTTTGTGTATTTGTTTGCAGGTGCTCAGCTCAAGAGGGAGCATTTAAAAGAGAAACAGCAATTTGTCAACTCATGTGTCCCTTTCACTGTTAAGACTCAATATCTCTCCTCAGCCATTTTGCCTCCTCCTCTTCCCAGCATCACCGTCTAAACACAGCCTGACATCTCCTCTTCATTATGCGCTCCCTGTCACTTCTCTCGCCGGGTTTGAGGTTTCTCTCTCTTTTACTGCAGCTAGGAGATGCTCAGAACAGATGGTTCGAGCGTCTGGGAGCCACAGTCGAAGCAGGTTATTCAATTTACATTTTAGGTGTTTAGCTGACTTGCTTATTCAGAGTGACTTGGAATAAGTCAGCAGGAGGGTGTTCAGTGTCTTTCTCACTGTCAGTTACATCCAGTGATCACATCAGAATCATGCGGTGTGCTCAGAAACGACATTTTTCCAGGGAAAACTGCACTTCTGCCATAAGCTTGGGCTTGTGTAGCAGTTAGATGATGAATGAACAACTTCAGAGATGAATGTTTTCTGTGTAAGAAAGATTTGTTTAGAGTGACCGAAGTTTGCAGATCATTTATTTGAATCGTATCGGTGGACCTAACCTTTTGTTTACATTTGGAAAATGGATTGTGCCTTAAAGCATGAAGTCTTTGCAGAAAGGCTCCTGCAAGTATGTGTCTGACCAAATAACTTACAGGATGCAGGCTTTATATCAAATAGACCAACAGAGAGATTGTTTCAGCACTGAATGTGACACTGACTATGACTTTTATTTTGTTTCTGTCAAGTTTTGATGACACTGATGATAAAATTGCTATAATGGGAGTCTGGTGAGTTTGGTGAGAGTAATAAAACTGCTGTTTTGTAATGTATCTTACTATTTAAAACAATTATGTAATATAATATAATGTAACAATCATTTCTATCATGTTTTCAGACACTTAGAATAATGATCTGAGCCTGTCAAAAATAAACACCTTTAGTGATGTGCTTTGACAGTTGCACAGTTGTCCATAAGGATTATGTTGTGGCTTAGTTTTGATTCTGTAAGCTGCAGTGCTCTCCTTCAAACTGCACCAGTTTTAAAAATTGTTGCCCCCATTAGTCACTTAGACACAAAAACATACCAAAATTACCGTTTAATGCAAATTACCACCAAGACCGGACCAAAATAATTGTGTTACAGCAAACTGGAGTATGGCATGAGGTGGAGGCCCTCGTACTTCTTCAAAAAGTGATTTATGACTCAGGAACATCTTGTCCTTTTTCAAGCGCACTCATCACCAAAATGGATGGTACATCTTAAGGTTTGGCTGCCTCCCAGAATATCTTTTGGTGGTTCTGAAAAGCTTTATACACAATGGATAAAAATACACATTTTGTGTCTTCCCAGGATTATTGCTGTAAACAGATTTAATTAAAGAAATATTTAATAAATTATTCACAATATGTAATCAGTACGTAATCGTGATGCATTGGGCAGGACCTGCTGGGAGCTGCTAACTGCCAGGAAAAAAAAACTAATTCTCAAACAGAAGGCAAATAAAAAAATAAGATAATTTTAGTGCAGTGTTGGTCTTTTGGCTTGTGTTATGTTTTGGTGATGCTGGACAGAGAAGTTGTGTTATTTTACAGGCGTCTTTTAATTTTCAGCAGTATTGTTTACCAAGAATTGTATGGCAATTCTTGATCAATGATAATACTGTTAAAGGAAATTGTAGCCTTGGAATGTTCCTTAATCTGTCAAAAGCAAAGTGTAACATTATGGTGTCAGAGACACGGTGCTTAGTTTAGAGCGATATGCAGTCCTCCAGGGATCCAGTTTAGGGCTGCGCCTCTTCATTCTGAATGTTAATGAATTTGTTAATTTGTCTAGTATTCTACATAAAATCTCATTTTCCAATGATACAAATATATTCTTATCTCACTAATAATCTAAATTACTGGTTACAGTGGACAAATAGTAAATTATCCTTAAATATAAGCAACAAACTTCTATTGGAGCTAAAAACAATGAAATCAAAATAGTGTTGAACATATTGGCACCAAAATAAATTGACAGTATTTAAACTTACAAACTTACAAACTTACCGAGGATACATATTGATAAATCTTCAAACTTTAAGGCCCATGTTGATGACCTGATGGAAAAAGTTGTCCAAATTAGTTGGTTTATATTTCAAGTTCAGGCATTTTCTTTTTATTAAAAGCACTTTTAATCTTATATCAGTCTTTATTTGAGTCTCATTTCAAGTACTGTAATGTTATTTGGAGCAATACTTTTCCAAGTCATCTTGTGAAATTACAGATTTAACAGTAAATAAGTAATATTTTTCACAGCGCTTGTATAATGTATTATGTCACTCAACAACTTAATGACCTTATTCTAATCTACTTTCCTGTGCATCCATGTAAGATTAGAAAAAAAGCATCTTAAAACAACGTAAACTTAAATGTACGATCTTTCATGTGGTTTGCATTGTTCCGCAGGTGTGGAGTGAGATTGATAACACTTTAAAAATGACATGTGTCTGTCTTCAAAAAGAGTTTAAGGCAGCAGTTACTATTTAATTATGTTAAAGTTTATATACCCTAAACTGCAGGTGACTTCTAACTGCTTTTTTTTCACTTGCCATATGTCTGTATTTATTTAAAAAAAATGTCCTGGGACCATTCGGTAGTAGCTCTTGGCTAGGTTAATTGTTAGCTTCATTCTGCTTTGAGACTTTGGTTAGTCCTAGGTATGGGTTGCAAATGTTATAGAGTAGTACAAGCCCTTTTTTAAATCTAGACAGCACGTTAGCAAATATTATTTGCTTACTGTCTGGGCGCCTGTTTGTCAGGCTCTGCATAGCTTGTCGAGGTGTCCCATTCCACATGTTTCAGTAAGTGTTCTGTGCTTGTACTTGTATTTTAAATTGTTTTGTGAATAAACTGAACATACTCACTGAGGTGATTTTCACAGCATAGCAACTGAAATGTTGATGATAAAAAGGGCCAACGCTGTCAGCTTTCTTCCTTGATCAGTTGCCCTCATTTACTTGTTGATTTTCCCTCTGCGCCTGAATAGCAGATTGCTGTTCTAAAGGTTGGTAGCATATCACTCCCTCTGTCAGTTCTGTGTGTGCTTGTAAAAACAGATGCCATGCCTTCAACAGTGCCACAAATTTTGCTTCTGCCAGACCTTAAATCACTGACACCTGTGCCGCAGTGGTCAAGCGGCGATGATAAATCAACTTGTGCAGCCATTTGTATAAATCTCCACTTCCTTTTACCATGGTTTCTGAATTTGCAAACCTAGACACACCACCAAAATACATACTTCAATAACCCAAACATGTGAATGTTAAAGCACTGTGTAGTGTAGCACTGTAGTGACAGTCAGTGTATAACTTATTGGCATCTATGAAAGTGCTGTAAATTAACCTTTTATTCTGCTCCCATGTGGGGTGGCTGCAAAGGTCAATGGGGTTTACATAGCCCTTTAATGCATCATGAAACATTTATCAGACTGAACCTGGAGGGACTGTGTCTTTAAGCAGTGTGACAGTTTAGTGATCACACCACATCTTGTCTATAATTTGGGCACCTGAGTGTCACTAAAACCCCAGCGCCTTCCTCCTCCTCAGAATTGTTGTGGATGCATGTAATCTCCTAAGCGGATTTAGGGAGGGGGAATAAAAAGAGGTGGGTGCTTTACTTCCATAGAGGACACTGGTGCTACAGGTTGTGAGACATTAATCCCGTTCAAGGCCACAAACTCTTCACCCTTCGCAGGCACTAGCACGCTGGCCAGGACCAAAATGTCAGACCCACACAGTTATCTCACAAAGAGCCTGCAATGATTTCAGCAGCACCCGTCCTATAACTAATGCCCACTGCTGTTTTCGTGTGTCTTCTTTACACGCCGTTTCTCATGTTTGACAGGAACATTGGCAGCCATTTATTGATTAACAAGACTGTGGACGCCTGCTTTGGGACAGACAATCACGTGACCTCATTAGAGCACGTTCAGGCCCGCCTCACCCTGTCCTACAACCGGAGAGGAAACCTGGCTATCCACCTCATTAGTCCTGCTGGCACACGCTCCACACTGCTCCACCCCAGGTATAAAGACACACACACACACACATACAGAGGGGTATAGAAAAGAAAAGATTTCAGTCATTTCCAGGTCTGAAAAGGTTTGGAAATAGAAAAGAGAGTATGGAAAAACATTTGTTTCCACACTGTTTTCTAAACAGTGTGGATTTCTAAAGCAGGATTTCTAAAAATAAATTTATCATACAAGCAGAATGTTTTTATGGTGTGTGGAGCAAGCCACCAAAATGTTTGCTGCTGTGTAACGGACTGCAGGCCAGAGTGAGCTACAAGGCAAGAAGTCTCTACAGCTCTGCCCCAGGTGCCTTATAACTGTGCCATATCTGGACATCTACGACCAGATTAGTTTGAAAGAAAATGCAAGGCCAATTTTGGATTGCATATCTGTATACCACCACAAATAACCACATATTAAGCTTGTCTGAAGATCCATGTGTTATGCAGTGATGTAGTTATCAGAAAAGTAAGAAGACTATCTTTTCTACATAAGGAAACTTGCCTGGGCCCAGACCTTTAAATCCACTCCACTGAGTGCAAATGGAGCGTAACAAGTTGGCAATTCTGTCTGATATCAGACAATAAGGAAACTAGACCTTTATGGCTGCTTTCATTGTCATTTCCATGGACACAGTGAATAAACAAGACTGCACACTGACACTGTGAAAATTAAATTATTACCTTTATTCAGCTCATTTTTGATTTAGAAAAGAGACTAAACATATGTAGAGAATAATGTTATAATATTATTTCAATATGTTAAGGAAAAATAATACAAG
This sequence comes from Lutjanus erythropterus, assembly GCF_056507025.1. NCBI lineage: Eukaryota > Metazoa > Chordata > Actinopteri > Lutjaniformes > Lutjanidae > Lutjanus > Lutjanus erythropterus. The sequence goes on from NC_139317.1 coordinate 25,307,568, forward strand.
TATAGATATCAGTAGTTAGTTTGATTCCTCTTTGGGCAGAAATGTTTGAACTATTAACATCAAATATCAAATATAGAGCCTAGATGTCAAATATAGTCTCAAAAATCTACTGAGAAGTCTGTAAAGGTGTGCGGGAACCTTGCGGACTGCACAGTGTGGTAGACAAACTGTTGACACTCATGTTTGTTGTTTTCCTGCAGGCCTCATGATTACTCATCAGAGGGTTTTAATGACTGGGCTTTCATGACCACCCACTCCTGGGATGAGAACCCCACGGGAGCGTGGACGCTGGAGATTGAGAACGTGGTTGGTGCCAGTGACTACGGTAAATCTTTGTTAATTTATGAGAGAGAGATTCAAAAAAATGAACATTTTGGTGGATTTACCTGCATGTTTTTGTGTTCTTTTCCAGAAAAAATTGCTGTCCAAGTTTATCTAGCTTTCGAAATAGGATTGCCACTAGGGATGCGTGCAATTAGTCGACTATATGATTAAACTTCCCCACCCTTGATAGTCAGCACCAGAAATACTAGTTGTTTTAAAATATTTATCTATATTTCATTCATGCACAATGCCAGTTATCTGTTGCCTCTACGATTTTATGCAGCCGCCTGCCACTAATCGTGGCTGCAGCTGTGTCAGTACATGTTTTGTACATTAATGTGTAAAGCTTGTATTGCACAGTGCAAAGTAGCGTGCATTTCAGCGGCATTTAAAGTACGATTTGGCGATTGTAGGTCATTGTGATTAACATCTTCAAATGGCTCTTAATACACACAGTATTTTTTTGGACTGTGTTTAACATTATAAATTAATAAATTCTGCTAAATTTTCTTAGTGTTAGACTAGTCAACTAGTCTAAATTTAATTTTGCGTTTAATTGGCAGGGAAATTAGTCGCCAGGAACATCCCTAATTGCCACTAAGGATTGTTTTATTTTTAATCAATATGTAAAAGATGCCCATTACAAGTCCAGAGGACTCAATGTAGTCTCACAATATCAGACAGTCTGAGATCTCCTGAGATACGGACTTCCTGAGGATTTTCACATACAAGACGTGAGTGGCTGCAAGTACAGCCACTAACAAACCTCCCCTTACATTTTGTCAAGGACACGCCTTACTGGAAGCAGTGCTTCCCCCCATTCTCCCCAGAGCCACCTTAAAGACTTTGGATTGGTTCTCTAATGCAGATTTTTTTAAAATCTCTCTAATTGTTTCCACCCAGTTTTAACAACGAATGCTTTTAGACTGTCTTATGAGTCTAACCCTAGTTAGGCTTGTTTTGTCCAATCATTTGCCTAAAACCATCATAAAAAAGCAACAAATCCTCACATTTGAGAAGCTGGACACAGAAAATAAATGTTTCTGTTTGGTAAACAACTTGAATTATTTAAAAAAAAAAAAAAAAGTTTTCAGTTTTCAAGAGATTGACAAATCATTTTATTAAAAAATGAAAAAGGCAAGAAAATAAACAACAAAAAGATCACTCAAAACCAGACACAAAACAAAATAATCAAACCTGTAAAGCTGCACATAAACAAACATAACTCATGTAGCCTGAGGCCTAACAACATAAGTATATAATTAGAAATAAACAAGACACAAAATAGAATATTAAATCCTGATCCCACACACAAAGTAATGGTAATATTTTAGATAGAGATCTTTTTGGCTTTTTTTTTTTCAGCTTCGCCCAAAAGAGGCTAGGGATGAAACAATTACCAGTTCCATCAGAAATCATGTTTGATGACCGTGATTTGAAAAAAGCTCCCAGGTGATGGCGCAGCGTGAAATATTGGTTTGTTTTGCATCAGTAAAAACACTGACATTGCAAAGGACATGATACCATTTCGAATCATTGAGAGGTTTTCAAAGTAAAATTTGGTGAAATGGTTTCAGTGTGTTTATCAGTCCTCTTTGAACATTCTTGGCATATTTTAACAATGTTGTGATGATGCTGATAACCGTGATAATGTTGGTCAGTATAATCGTCATATGAAATTATCACACCATTTTATCTCTAATAGAGACTAAGGAAAATATCTCAGCTTTTATTGCTAAAACTGTTTGTAACCAATTAGAAAGTTACAGAAAGTTGCAGAACCAATCAAAAGTCTTTAGGGCAGCACTTCATATTGGGGATGACATGCAGAAGTCGTTTGCCCACAACTGAGGACAATGGGGTGGGGGCAGGGGGCATCATTTCCAGTAAGGCTGATGTATGTACTACCATTCAAGCTACTACTTTGCATTTAGAGATCCCCAGATGGCCGGTAGACGGGGAGATCTCTGATTATCTGGTATCGTGAGACTAATTTGATCATGACAGCAGGGAGATAAAGAAAGGAAACACAGGAGGAGGGAGAGGTATACGACATGGGACTTTAAGTCCTCAGGTAGATTTAAACTGGAGGCATTGCGGTCACCTTTGGTGAATGTTAATCAACGCATGTATTAATCTGTTGAGTCTAGACTTCAGCTGGAGGGTTAAAGGTTCAGTACCAGGAGATTAGAGATCAAGTGGCTCCTGTATCCAAAGTGGCCTTGCCCTCGTTCTCTTTATAGGAGCTGTGAAGCTGACTCAGTGCAGCTCTGCAGCAATCTGTTTTTGTTATAGCAGGCAGCATGATAAAGCAGTGGAGTGAACACTTCACTCCTATTGTTTGCCCTTGGATCATCCACCAACAACGTCTGCATCTGGACAAAGCAGATCCACCCACAACACAGTATTCAGAAGCCAAGAAAAAAAAAACCCAGAAAACAGATGTAGATAAATGTCTCACACCTCCCTCCTCAGTCAGGAGTGATTTACTGAAGTGGAACCTCTTGCAAGGCCGCACACTGGAATGATTCTTCAGAGACGTGCACTTTATAACACTCTTATTAGGCACGGAGTGAAATCATGCTGTCTTTAAATTGCAACTCATTTCAAGGAGTCATTTTCTGTCACTTTATGCAGAAAATCCAAGTGTCTGCAACGAGAAGAGGATACATTTACAAAATCCACCCTAGGGAGTGCCGGAGCCTCACTGTTTTTGACAGGCCTACTTTTTCTTCCTGGGTTAATTTCAGTTTTTATCTGTCTCTATCTCTCCGCCCAGGCACTCTGACCCAGTTCATCCTGGTGCTGTACGGCACCGGCTCAGCTTCCTCCAGCTCCTCTGACAAGTCTCAGCTTGGCAATGGCAGCTGCAAGACCTTGGACCTGAGGCAGATATGCATTGGTAAGACTGGTATCTCTTGTCCCCAGTTTGTTCCTCGCAGGACGTTACTGTCACAACAGCCAGGCAGGCACAGTGTAATTACTGAGTCATGTCGAGATGTGACATGTGAAGTAGCCTGGATATTGTGAGGGATGAAATATTATCCCATTGTGTGCTCCATCTGTTTGCATTGTGCATCTCTCAGCGACAGACTTATCTGAGAGTAACACAATTATCTTATTCAAACTCTTTCTGAAAACGTCATGCCATTATGTAGCTTCAGCATCAAGTATCCATTTTAAATGAAGATCTAACTTCTGATGAGGTCAAATTAAATTTTTACCTCAGGATCCTTTTTAATAATCTCATTTAAATTTAATGGTGTCCATACTGCCGTCTCCTACCAAATCCAAATACTGCTGTAGGCAAGGTCTCCAGATACAGTCCAGCTACATGTTGTCAGTCTGACCCCTACAGGCTGATAGAGGTACTCACACACTGACAGACTACATCATACACACATTCATTAGAGGGTGAAATGAATTTAAATATCTTATGTTAGATTATCATATGTTATTATTGTTGTAAAGTGCAAAATGCTCTCTGACTTGGGGCTCTCAACTTCAGTTTTCTGTGTTTTTGAACAAGTTGACAAGACCCTGCAGTGAATTAGATTTTCTCCTACTGTTGGCTCACACACTCCTGTTTTCAGCTCTGCTACCCCCAGTACCCACAGCCTGTTAATTGCCATTGTAGGCAATGGTCTGCATCTGGACCCGCTGCATATGGAAATGTGTCTGTTGACTTAAACATGCTGCACTCAGCATTTAAAATGCAAAGCTTTTCGTCATCAGTTTTTTTTAAACTTAGCAAAAGTAGCACTAATACAAGTGAAAGTGGTGATTTGTGAGCAAAGTTGCCTTAAAACTTTGTCTCAACATTTGCTTTTTAAAAAATCACCATCAGCAAATCGAAGATCCACAATCTTAACAAGACAGAAGACAAACAAGCCGTACGACAACCCACAGTTACTTCATATTTTACTCTGAATAACTTACTCAAAATACATTTAATATAAATAAGTTTGTACATACAGGTAAGGGTGTGAAAGGGTGAAGGGTGTGCATAAGACTGTCATTATTCTGTCATAATCATGTTATGACATCTTTCAGGAACGTGAAGGAGTCTTTATTGATGTTATGACTGTTCAGTTGAGATGTCTTTGTTGTTTGTGTGTCATTTTTTCTGCTGCTGTTGATGGAAGTAGCTACATGTGAGACATCTTGTTTGCTTCTCACCTCTGTTGAGAAATGCTCACACGTGCAGTACCGATTTCCCCCGCCATGCTAGCATTGGTGGTATATAGTTGAGTCTGGCTGGACCGGAGATCCTGTCCGGACAGGGACTGAACATAGCCTCTGAGAGTGACAGTGGCCACTTTGACAAGGAATGCAGTAATGATATAATTTTCTTGCTGGCTTTGGCTCCTTCACGGCTAACCAAGCTAACTAGCTAACACATCCTACAGATCACAGCAGACAGCTGTTAGCCTATATTAGCAACAAGCAAACTAGCTAATCACTATCTGTCCACCCGCTAACTCTGTAAAATAAATCACCTTGACACTGTGATATGTCGTCAAACTGGCTTTATAATATTTAATGGCATCATTATGGCATGTCCAAATGTTGTCAGTTTCCAGGAAGTCCAGGGAATTATTCATGACACAGTCACAAAAGCATTTTACAGTATTATAAAGCTTAATGATGTCTTCATGAAAAGCCCAAGATGTATTTTACTTGAGGTCCAGGAAAATATTCCTGACACTTAAAATGCTCTTTATGTATGATAATGTTAAGTTGTTATGACAAAGACATCTCAAACAAAGTCCACTTTGCAATTAACATGACATGATTGACCAAATGACACTTAATGACAGCAGTCATAGACATTCATAAAGACTTCAAGGTCATGATAGATGTCATGACATGGTAATGGCAGTCATACGCACACCCCATCAAACAAAACGTTAAATTATATGTGATAACTCGAATGTCTTTCCTCTTCATTTGTTATTCTTCACCAACTCACAACTTAAATAACGATACAGTCCTGTAGATTGTGATCAGTGATGCGTGGTGTTATTGTCCACCTGCCTACGTCCTAACAACAAAACCAAAAAGCAAAAAACAAACTAATAAACTTTGTCTCAACATTTCCAAGATACCAAACAACCCATGGATGAATAAATAGAGAAATGTCAGAGGCAGCATGCTTCGCCATGCTAACTGTGCTCCCTGAGCCTTGACCGTCTGGGCAGCAGTACTGCTTCTCTGTTTTTGGGTTGTCTGACTCATATAAAGAGGTAAACTGATGTGTATGTGGATGTTTATTTCAGTTTTGCTTCTCTGTGTTGCAGAGTGCAATGCCGGCTACTACCTCTTTCAGCAGGGCTGTGTGAAAGCATGTCCATCAGGCTTCTCAGTGGGCTCACAGCCCCTCAACTACACAGTGGGAAACTCAATATCACCAGCCTCCGTCCCGGCCTGTCTGCCCTGCCCACCGCCCTGCCTCACCTGCAGCAGGCTCAGCCCTGAGGCCTGCCTGTCCTGCCCCCCTCACAGCTCCCTGGACCACGTCACCGGCACCTGCCTGCACCTCAATCAGTACATGCGCGAGTCCCCCGGTAGCTTCATGGTCGGTCAGGGGAAACCGGGGTCGGAGCTCGAGCTCGTCTCCCGGCTGCCCATCACCATCGCCGTGCTCAGCTGCATGGCCATCATCGCCACCTTCGCTGGTGTCTTCCTGCTGCTGCAGCTGCGTTCTGGCGCGCTCATTAAGCTGCCCTCTCTGGAGGCTGGCGGCGGCCTCGGGGGCAGCTTCAGCCTCGGGGGGAATAGGGTGGTGTCGTACCGCGGCATCCCGACAATGTGGGGGGATGAAGAGGTAAATACAGACTCCGAAAACGAAGAGTTTGACGTCCACAATGAGAGGACTGCCTTTATTAAAACACAAAGTGCTCTTTAATGCCTCCCCCACATCCCTCCTTCTTCTCTCCTGCTTTTAAATCCTCTCACCCCCACCATGTGTCTGATAATTCAGGGCTGTGGTAACTGTCCTCTCACAGTCTTTTTGGGTTTTATCTTTCATCCCTTTGTTTCTGTCTCCGTCTCATCTGAGTCCTGCTTCAGGATCTCGTCTTCCGCTCTGCTGTGGGAGACCTGATGGGAAGCCGCTGTCCCTTAGAGCTCAGGATGGCTCGAGCTTTGCTCTGTTCACACTTGGGCGCATTTCTATTAAACTGGCTCTCTCCTTCCTCTTGCCCTCAATCACTTACAGTGTCTGTTTGTGCAGAGTCCATTTTCCCTCCAGCTCCTTTTTGTTACAGTAAACAAATGATTATTATTTTTTTTCTGTCTTCTTTTTTGTCTCTTTTCCATCAGTCTCAGTGCAGTAGCCAGACGAGATTGTTGAATGTGAGGAGTAGAGATGTGCATGTGTGTGTGTGTGTGTCTCTGAATGCCCATGTCTGTGTGAATGTGAGCGTGTAAATCTGATGAGCAGTGTAGTGTCCTTTATAGAGAAGCTAAAGCTGGCGCTGTCACATTTAGTGCTTTAACTTAAAAGCGATAACAAAAAATTGTATTATGAGGCATGAAATCGGATTTGGAAACATTGATTCTCTCCAGAGAGTCGTTTAGTGACAGCAGCATCCAAAATCTGTTCCGAAAAGTACCACTTATCTGTGATGATTCATGGTTTTAAAGTGCATTTTAAAAATGCACCAATCAGAAGCATAATAGCTGTAAATGTCCAGACTTTGACTGGTAACACACAATTGTAAACCATTAGAGAAACAAAGGAGGCTGTCTGAGAGCTTTCCAAACATGTTGTGTCTTTATATATGAGACAATGATTTGTATTTACTCTAAACATCCATTTCTCACACTCTTTTTTTTTTTTTTATAATTCTGCACAGTTATTGATCTAGGTGTTTGGAAAGATCTCTCTCAGCTCTGGCAGAACAAACTGTGAGTCACACAGCTAACAAAGCTTCCTCCAGCCTTTGGGGATTCAAGATGGACTCTCATTTATTCTGCTTTGAAAACTTAACATTCTCCTGCGCTCATAATAGGTTATCCATCACATGGAACCACATTAAAAAGACAAATTTAAAGGAAAAAAAAACCACACAGGCTACTCGATCAACCCTGAGGCATAATCCCTTCTAGGGATATTTAGTTTCTGCATCTGATGTTCTCACATCCGGGAGCCGAGAGAGAAGCTGGCGAGGTTCTGATGGGACCCAGAACAATATGTGACCGCTGAGCACAAGAGCTTCTCAAGTTCCCCGTGATTGATTTCTTGACAGAGTAACAACACATTGATGCTTGTCTTTTGTTTTCAGAGCATATTAACACTACAAACACACGCCTCATATCATGAGTGAAACTTTGTTAATGCATGTGTGTGTGTGTGTGTGCACGCATGTCAGGTGGGGAAATGTTTATCTGCCCTCTGAAGTGAAGGTTTCCTTTCCTCCTTCATGTTTGCTCTCTTCCTCAAATCTCTTTTTAAACACTGTTTAGAAAAATCCTCCGTCAAGACCCCACATCTCATCAGCGTCTCTGCACTTACCCTCCAGTCTTCATCTAATCTGAAATTCAGATTATCTCTTCAGCGTACTTGCCAATTAATTATATTCTGAATGATACTGCAGCAACTATTTATTCTGAGAGATTTTAATCATACCTTTAGGGAAGATTGTTTTAAAGTGATTTTTTTTTCTCCTGGGCTGGTTATCATCTAAAATATGCATCTCATGATTTAATCCCAAGTAGCCATTTTGAATCCATTGATCTCTTTTTCTACTATGTTAAAATTATTATTGTATTTTTTTTTTTTTTTTCATTTCCAGTTCAGAAACAGTGGAGCTTGCTGAGAGAGGTTGTCATGGTGATGACATGCATACAAAACTGCAGCTGCTCATCCTTTTATCTACCTCTCATATCATTCAGCAAGGGTTCATACGCTGTTAGAGGAGCTGTTAAATGATTATAGAGGTCAGATTATATGTAGGTCAGATATGAAAACGCTTCTCGGGGAAGATTTAGGGGGATAGGCATGTAAGTCAAATTTATGTTGTAGAAGAGAAACAAGCAATTGCAATTCAGAAACTGTAAAGCTGCTGTATAAATCCTAGTCTCCTGAAGCTCCTATCTCTGCTAAAATTTATTGCCTTTAGGATCAGCATTCATGGGCAGGCACACCTGGGCTTTAAAACCTGTTATTGAAAATAAAATGGCTAGGAGGATTGTCCATAGATCTTGTTGGCCAGCGTTTAAGTCCTAAATCAACTTAAAATTGTTAGGGGGCATTTGTTTTTCTCACCTCTCATACTCCTACCTGTGCGGCTCCATCAGGAGGTGAAGAACTTTTTGTTTATAAGTTAATGTCACTGACAATCAGATCAAAGTTTCCTTGTTTAGAGGACGAGAAGATGCACAAGCACACAGAACAAATCGATTTTAATTTAACCACTTGTGTTGAAAAAGCCTTCTCAGGAGGTATTATTCATAAATATGCATAGCTAAACATGATTTAAATTACAGAAGCGTGTTCAGAGAGGAAGAAAAGAAAATAGAAAAAACGGCAGAGAATAAAGAAGAATAAGAGCTTCAAACCAATATCTGCCAACATCCTGTTCCAAAGCGTGGAGAAAGATTGGTATGTACGCTCTCAAACACAGCGCTGAGCCAGGAAGCTTAATTCATCTCAGATGGCCGGTGCAGGTGTAGCACATTTGGCTTATCGCGGCAGTTTCAGCCAGGAAGCACTAAACTGGATTGGAAACCAACCCGAGGACGTGGATTTAGAGAGAAAGTGCCCTCTAAAGGAACAAAGCTATTGTGGCTGCAGAATGTGTGCTGCATCTCTTTGTGCGATGTACATTAGTGCCTACTGCCATTTAGGCTTTGATTATCCCCGGTTTAAGGAGGGTGCTAATTTAAAAATGTAATATCTTTAGCCTCAGACTTGAGCCGCAAAATCTTATTGACTTCCCAGCTTGGCGTGAAGTGTGTAAACAACAGATAATTGGGTAATCCCCCACCAAAATTGCTTACATAAACAATTTTCTTAAACTCTGGATCCTCAGAGTTTGCATTTTTTAGAAAAACTTTAATGTGGAATTAGTATTGACTAATTGATGCTCAGGCTTATCAACATTATCCGCTGTGCATCGTCCCTTTCAAAGGGTTTATATCACTTCTAGAAAGAAAAAAGTTTCTCCTAAAGTGCAACATTTTGGGGTGTTCGGACTAGAGCCCGACTAATACTGGATTTCTGGGGGCTGATGCTGATACTAGGGAATAAACAAATTCTGAGATCTATCGGCTGATATTTTTTCTACAGAACATAATGTGCAGAATATAGAATATATATGTAAACATTGTTTGTAATGATCCCTCAAATGTGGTTATGAAACACAAAGATAATAACAAGGATATGTACTGAGTAACATTTTAATGTTTAACAATAAACTTTATTATCCAAAATGAGAGCATTCAATCAGTAAACTTTCACTAGTATTTTTAAATAATTATAAATAACTATAAATTAAAAAAAAAAACACAATTCTCGATTAATCGGTTAGTTGTTTGATCCATAAAATGTGAGAAAATGATGATCAGTGTTTTCCAAAGCCCAAGATGGTGTCTTGTTTTGTCCATAACCCAAAGATGATCAGTTAACTGTAACAGAAATTATTTACATTTAAGAAGCTGGAATCAGAGAATTTGGACATTTTTATTCCTCAAAAAATTACACAAACTGATTAAACAATACAAAATAGTTGATACTTAATTTCATAATCAATTCGCAATCAGTTTATCATTGCAGCTCTTCTTGTTTGGTTCGTAAAATGTCAGAAAATTGTGAAAATTTTTGATCATTCTTTCCCAAAGCCCACGGTAAGGTCCTGAAATGTCTTGTTTTGTCCACATCCCAAAGATATGTAGTTTACTGTCATAGCTAGCTAGTTATTTAGTAGTTGACAACTAATTTATTAATCGACTGCTCGTTACACAACTCTAGAACAAAATATAAATATTAAACTTGAATTAAGAAAAAGGCTCACATATGCATTAAATGTAGCCTATAAAGCTAAAAAAAAAAATCATTATGATATTAAAAAATAAAAAGTTTTCAAATTGGCGTGTACTGGACGACATATGTGCTGATATTGATATAACTGTGATAGGCCAACATCGGGCCGATGATATTGGTCGGGCTGTAGTTCAGACAAGTTCCCGTGGCCCCTCAGAATCACACACAAAATGATTTATTCATCTTAGCTCAATGTTGTATTCACTACAGCTTGAAAACTGAGAAACTTTAAAGTGATGAACTTGCAGCTTTGTGCATTCAAGTGTTCAACTTTTAGGAAAATCCTGGATGCAGGCAGCATTAAGTAGCTGGTGCTTCCAAAGCACAGGGAGCTGCTGAAAACCATTAGCAGCCATCTCACTCTTTCATAGCGAGAATGTGATGGAAACTACACACTAAAAAAAAACCCCATAAGAATAGGTTCTCTAAATGTGCCGGAAAGCAGTTCGTTATTATCAGACTACCACTTCACTGGCACTAAAGTGTGAAGCCTTTTCCATGTAGAAAGTAACAGGAATGTTACAGAGAAATTGCATTTGTTGCAAATTGTTTCCTCTGGCTATAAAGAAAATGCTCACTCATGGGAATGGTGGAGGCCTTTTCTTTATTATCCAGCTGATTTATTTAACATGGAGCTCGATGTTGCTTCAGTCCTGCCTTAGGATGTAGTCTGAAGTGATCAATACGAAATCGGATGGAGTTAATAGGAGCGATATCTTTGGCATAACCAAAGACAATCATTTTAATGCTGTCTGTTTAGTGTTACGACGTGTTGCTTTCAGGTAATCACAGTCCATCAACCCCTTCAGCTTGTGTTCAAAGTGTTTTGTTGATATCATTCTGTCATCTCTGCCTTTTTTTTTGAACATCTGCAGTGACACCCTGTATGTTCAGCAGCTGTGGAGGGAGGAGGTAGAATGTATCCCATCTCCATTAACTTAAGGGCTGAATCAGATCTGCGTGCGTCCGTGTGTGTGCACATGCTTGTTAAATAAGTATAAATGAAACGCTTTGTGATGGAGGAGGAGGGGGGGGGGGGGTTGGGGACGGTTAGTGGAGCAGCCTCTGTTGACCTCCTCCCGCCTCCTTGTGAGGTTCCTGGCCTGTGGCTGCACACAGTACCTTACAGATTTGTGACCTATGAATAATGTACAAGAATGACTATCTTCACATGGGACATAACTCTAAAATAAGGCCTATTTTTGTACTATATGAATGGTGCAGTGTAATTTTCTTGTAATTTAAAGATTTTTTGCTTTTGTTTTTCTCCTTTTTATTTAATTGATGTCAATTATAGATTCTACTAAAAATAAAGATCTATGCAAATTTGAATGTGTTTTTATTAACTTTAATGCACTTATAAATAAGACTTGATGATGTAAATGTTGGCTGGTGTATAAAAATTGCACACTGGTGGAAGAAGTACCCAGATCCCTCACTTACTCACAAGTGCCAGAACTACAGTATCATGAGTAAAAAATACAGAAAACATCAGCAAAACAAACTTTACGTATCAAAAGTAAAGTGCTCATTCTGCAGAAAATTGGTCCCCGTGACTGATGTTATATTACGTTATTATATTATTAACACTGATGCAGTTGCAGATGCGCTGGTTGAGGTTGAGCTAGTTTTAATTACTTTACTTTATATGCAGTTTTAGTCTCTTGTCCACTGGTTTCTCCCTGAGGGGTTGAGTCCACTTGACTGGGTTGCAAAATAAATCTGAGGGATCAAGAGATGATTTATGGAAGAGCTAAGAAGAAGAAAACAAAGTTCTGCTGCAAAAAATTGTATTCTTTTTTTGTATAAATACTGGGACAATTTGCCTCAAAGAGATTATTATACATGTCCAGTGCACAAAATCTGGTTATCAAATAATGGTCCTTTGAGTACTCAAAGTTATATTTTCTTATAAAGAAAAAAAAATCACTTTTGATATTTTTTCTTCAGCAATCTGTTTTAGTCTTTGTTGTTTCAAGCTACAGTCATGTATAGAACATTTGACAACATTTCACAAAAGCTTGACGGTATTATTTATCTGAATCTACAAAGTAACTAGTGAAGAAAGTTTTCTGATATAAATACTAAAGTAGAAATATTACATAGCATAAAATGAAAATACTCACGTAAACTACAATTTCCTCAAAAATGTACCAAGGGAAACGAAACATAGTAACTGTCCAAGAGTAAGACTCTATGCTAGCAGCTCTGTGTGGCTGTACTTGTGCACAGTGGTGATTTGAGCTAATTGCTAAGGTTAGTATGCTGACATGCTGATGTTAAGATCATTATCACTAAACACAAACAGCTGAGGCTGACGGGGACGTTATGTTGCAGGTATTTGGTCATAAACAAAAGTATTGGGCACATTAACATTTTGATCTGGAGATGGTACTAGATGAAAATTTAAGGGATCACTAAAGACATCACAGCTCATCCAGAAGTGGACATGACTGTGTGGACTAAAATTTCATGATTTGCTGACAAACCATCCAACAGTTGTCCAGACATTTTATTCACAGAAACACAAAGTATGAACCTCAAGGTGGCACTAGAGTTTGAGTCATCAAAGTTACCAAAGTCAGCAGGATTCATCCTCTGGACCATTTTTATATTCTTTCACCTCTATTCACTGAGCCTCCTCTGAACTTGTTTGGAGCATCAACACACATCTGCTCTAAGGTAACGAAAAACACAACGATTTTTATTTTATTGTACATTTTTATTTTATTTATAACACACTAATGAAAACTTACTTGTTTACTTACTTACATTCTATTTCTGCCACACTGCCAATAAATCCTCATAAATCCTACACACTGGAGCAGGATACAGTGTTGAAGTCAGGACTCTTTTCATTTCTGTGTAAGCTGCTCACAGGGGCACCAAGTCAAAAAAAGCCACGTGGTAAATGCAGACTGCGGTTGCTCTACAGGCCACAGGTTTCAACTGGTTGAGCTGGCTAATTTCTGGTTTAACCCTCTGTTGACTTGAACAGGGATAAAATTGATTTAATTGTGTGGCTCTTCTAGACTTTTCAAATATTACTGGGCTGAACTGATCAAATTCTCATGGTGGAACAAGTCATTTCACAGAGGTTGTGATGCTAAAAAAAAAATGCATCCACCATTTCACAGCCACTCTTTAACAATCTAAGCGTATGGGGGAAACGTCCTTTTGGGCCGCTGTGCAGAACCTGAGTTTGGCCACCATGTCAAACTGGCTTCAGCTGCCAGGGATTTTAGGCCCGATGAAGAGATATCACGCTGGGTCCTATCACCAGCAGCCACGCCAACCCTGTGCTATTGTTGTACATAACATTATATGTCCTATAATATAGCAGTATTTGTAATAATATAACAAAAACTTCAGTCACTACCATTTTGTTGATTTAATTTTCTCTGCCTGCACTGCAGAAGAAAAATAATTATGCAGAATTTTGAACCAAATTATCTTCAGTTACGCATCACCACCACTAGAGGTCAAGTAAATGACAATATTTCAGTCTGCATCACGGTATTAGTAAAGTATTATTTTGAATATACCTTTAAGTAAAGTTTGAATAGTTTGTTAAAAAAAATACCACGCTACATTTCCACCACTTTCACGGACTAAACCAATCTTTCTTTTGAAGAACTGGGTGACACACTGTCGTCCGTTTCCTCTCTCTCTCTCTCCTCTTTTTCTTTCCGTTTTTTGGAAGCAAGATTCATCTTTAATATGAGACATGCTGCTGCTCCAACAGCACTCCAAACCAAACCAAACCAAACCAGCCTCTCACTCGCAATTCACCAAGTAAACAACGTGCTCACCTGGTTTGGTTTGAGGGTAGGACTGAACTATTTCATGTAAATAGAGGGGGTTGTTGGGCAATAGAGGCTCTCTAGATTTTTTGTTTTTGTTTTGTTTTTTGTTGCCAAAAATGAAGCCAGTAGTTTTGCTTATTGTAAATATAATACTCCATTTAAGATGGTATGTTTTTTAAAAAGATGCAGCTATACTATACTATACTATACTACAAGCAAAGTGATATATACATACACATACATATATAAATCTTATTTTAGGAAAACTGTTATAGTATAAAGATCACAGCACCATATGCATACATTCTAAGTTTAATTTTTTTTTTCTGTAGCCTAATCAGAACAGTGAAGATAGATAACAATACTGTTATCCAGCTGTGAGGGGTTTTAACATCACAAAATGAACCACTGCCATGAATCTTTGAAAGTATCAGGATATACTGTTTTTGAGAGCTGATACACTAACACAGAACATAATATCACAATACCCAAATATATCAATATTTTCTTACAAGCCTACTTTGCAGAAAATTCAGCTCATTTGTTTTCTTGTGTGTGGATCTTAGTGTGTTTTTTTTTTAGAGATGTTATTTTATAAAACCTTTTTTCATCCATAATGCAACAGTTATATGTTTTTTAATTTGCGTGTGTGAGTTCTTACATGTTTCCCCAAGGCACCGAGACAAATGAAACATTTCCCACAGATTTTACAGGGATACGGTTTCTCTCCTGTGTGGGTTCTTATGTGCCTTTTTAAATCTGAGACCTGACAGAATCTTTTTCCGCACGTGTGACAAATGTACTCGCTCGTGTGGCCGATAACATGTCTGTTCAGTTTGAATTTCGCCGTGAAAACTTTCCCACAAGTGTCACACTTGAACAACTTCCCATCAGAGAGGATGTTCAGATGAACCTTTAACGCGGTAGAATTTCCTTCGTCCCTTGTGTGATCTCGACTCTGAGGTTCTTGAAAGAGGAGCTGCTGGTGACTGCTTGGTTCTGATGCAGCAGAACGGGGAACTGGACTGACTATAAACTTTTTCTCTGTTTCACCAGGGTTCAACAGCAGGGTCTGATCCTCACTAGTGTCACTCCTCTCAAAAACAGCAGTGATCTCCTCCTGTTCCTTTTTAATGTGTGGAGGCTCTGGACAGCTGACTGTGTTACAGAGCTGCTGTTCAGGGACAACCTCCTCCTCCTCCTCCTCTTCCTCCTCCTTACAGACATGCTGCTGTGGAAGCTCTGAAGGGAAAAGAGACAGACAGCAGAGAAGCTGACATTTGAGCAAATAAATATAAATATACGGGGATGTTATACAAGTCTAGCTACCATTTATGCTATTAAAAATATATCTCGTTTCACATACCTGTCCTGTGTAACTTTATTTCAGGTTTCAGGATGATATCCAGCAGTCTGCGCTGACGGCTGATCTCCTCCTCGTACTCGATGACACATTTTTTAAAGACTCCTACAATTTCTTCGACAGCAGCAGTCAGTCGCTCGTTCACAAAGTTTGTCAGATACTGAACTGAGGACATGTTTTCTTAGTTACACCTGAGATAACCCCGTCTGCATGATATGACTCGTACAACCATCCAAACAACGCGAGGCTCATGTCTTTTGTGTACTTCCGCTGGTGTTACAACCTTTTAGTTCCGACAGCGGACATGTATGGAGGCCCAGATGTTCAACATTAAGCAACTAAATAAGTCATTATAACATATTTAATGTTTAATGAATCCTGTAACATATATTTTTTTACTTCACTTCATAGTTATTATACACCCTTCTGACAGTAAAGTCAATATTTTTGAGTTTACATTTTCTAGCATTTCATGGACCAAAGAACGAACGAACTGAGAAAATAATCGACCAATTAATTGATGATGAAAACAATCATTAGTCGCGGCCCTGCAAACACTACACTGGGTTGAACAACAACAACAACCATAGTCTTATTAAGGTAATCCAAAATGAATGGGAAGTAATCAAGTTACATTGCTTTAATATTGTGATACTTGGATTACGTTACTGACTACATTTCTGAACCGGAAATTAGTAACTGTATCAGAATATATTTTTACAGTAACCCTCCCAACCCTGGTTATAAGGAGATTTAGTTATAGGAGGCTGAAAAAAAACTGTAAGATATTTAGTTATTTTATCTGAATTTTATTATTTTATGTCTGTGAAATACTAGTCTATTTTTTTACAGTTACTAACACAAATATTTTCATTTAAGTACTCGTATTTGCTTTTGTAATTAATGTTGATGTTTAAAAAAATCACTTACATTTTTATGAAATTATCTGTAATTGTAAAAAAAAAAACATCACTACGATATCAAATTTTAAAAAGTTTGGTATCAACCTCTCAAGATAGCTCCTCCCACTTAGCAACTCACGTAAAGTGATATTACAAAATAAAATCATTGAGGAAAATGCCACTTTGAATTAAAATAAAGTATTATTATTTAAGAATTAATTGATCAAATCAAAATGTCTGTTGTGAATTAGAAATGTAGATGAAAATGTTATTATGAAAATTAATAATACATAAACTTAATTAATATATTTAGCAGAATCTGAGTTATTATTTCCAAATTTTACTTTGTATTTGTTATTTAGTGAACATTTACATTTCATGTCGGTCCACCACTTTTTTCCAGACTGAAGTATCCTGACAACTATTAGATGCAATTTTAAACAGATACACATGGTGCTGGAAATCACTAACCTCTGGCACCACCTTGACGTTGACCTTTGTGGTTTAACGGCTGTCCACACCAAGGACTACAACTATAACTATGAAAAATATACAGTAGTTCTAAAACTGTAGCTGTGGACTACTCCGTCCACTTGAGGAAGAATGATTTTAGTCTTAGTCCTCACTGTGGACGGCCCTTAAGAGTGAGACACATTGATGTCCCCCTCAGGATGAATTGTAACAACTTTGGTAATCCCTGCATTGCTGTTAAAATTTCCATCAGCTTCAGCTGTACTTGTATTCAGCATTAATTAGCAAATGTTAGTATGCTAACGTGCTAAACCTGGTAAACATTTATACCTGCTTACCTTCAGCATGTAGCATGCTTAGCATTTAGTTACTAGTGTCGTTAGACTTTTAGTCTTGTTGCAAGAAATCATGAACCAAAAAATTTTTGAATTTCAAACAAAGCATCGACATTATACACCAGCCTGAACATTAATGTGAGAAATAGTAAAAGAAACAAACAAACAAACAAACAAAAAATACAAATAGATGTCAGATAAATGTAGTGAAGTAAAGAGTGCAGCATTTCACTCTGAAACAGTGGAGTCAAAGTATGAAGTAGCTGAAAATGGAAAAGTAAAACATGGATGCCTCCAAACTGTGCCTGAGTTAATGTACTTAGTTGCTTCCCACCACTGGAACTGTAATTCTAGAAAACATGAATGCTGTCAATGAAGTGACAACACATCAAACATTCAGTTTGCTATAGCAGTGACATTTAGACATCGCATAGTACTGCTGTTTCTAGCAACAGTCTTTGACCTGCACCTATTTTTTTGATACCGTATCTAAACATAAAAGCAGACATTTCCTTTGTGGTCTGTAAAAACTGCCTGAGCTGCACAGCATTGTTCAGTGAATATTTTGTCTTTTCTTCCTCCTATTGTGTGTACTGAGTGTATTTGATGATGTATGGCTGGTGTAATTAAGCCAATGAGTTTACAGCAGAGAGGTTTCACCCAACAGCACCAAGTCATAAATACAAGTAATGGCGTGCGACTGGGTTCATACAGTGGTGAAAAGAAAAATTAAAAGCTTGTTTTATTTTATGCAGCAAACATCATCAGCAGATTTCACAGTCTGTCACGGTCTAACTGTGAAAACCACAAGCAGTTCAATTACAAAAACAACAACACCCAGACAAGTTTGCAACAAACTGACCATTGCTCAGTGTTAAACAGCACTGAATAAAAATAAAATAATAATTGAATGATTTT
Organism: Lutjanus erythropterus; assembly: GCF_056507025.1. Taxonomy (NCBI): domain Eukaryota; kingdom Metazoa; phylum Chordata; class Actinopteri; order Lutjaniformes; family Lutjanidae; genus Lutjanus; species Lutjanus erythropterus. The sequence continues at coordinate 25,325,735 of NC_139317.1, forward strand.
TCTAAACTGAAGTGTAAAGATGTTTAAATTGAATCTTTCTTAACTATAAGCTAGTTTAAACATTTGGTGCAAAATAATTTAAAGTCAAATCATGATTAAATTGGGTTTAAAAATGACTCCTTGTTGATGCAACCACAGATCAAAAGTTGTTCCTAAATTGAAAACAAAATTACATTTACAAGCAGAACCCCATTCAAACCGATATGAGGAAGTAGTGCCTCACGAACTTCTGTGCATTTTTTTTTTTGCTCTCAGGGAAATGAAACCTTGCTGTGGCCACAGATGAAAAAATACCCTGGTCATCAGCAGCTGACTGAGCTCGCTGCTCTGTTTCTGTCGCGCTCACGAGAACACAAAGCTGCTGAAGGACTGACTGCTGACAACAAATTCAGGCAAGAGAGTTTAAATATTCAGAGATGGGTTTTGCAGAGGACCTGTGGTGTCCTCAGGCACATACAGCTGTCATGCGACTGCTGGACTCAGAGCTTCACTTGATGGAGGTCATGAAGAAGTGGATGGGTCAGCGGGCCAAGAGTGAGCGGGAGTTTTCAGTGCAGCTGCACCACATGACTGCCATCGTGGAGAAGCTGGACCGGCCTCAGGTCGGTGCAGGACTGGACTACATCAGCCAGCTCAACAAGGTGAGAACTTAAACAACTGAATCATCAACTAGTCTAAAACTGCAACGATTACTTGTCAACTGTTAAATTAACTGACAACTATTTTGATAATCAATTAATCATTTTGTCATTTTTAAAAAAGAAAATATATGCTAATTCTATTCCAGCTTCTCAAATGAGAATATTTTCAGGGTTTTTTTTTGTCTTCTGTGACAGGTAAACTGAATATCTTTGGGCTCTGGACAAAACAAAACATTTGAGGATGTTGGTTTGGAAAACAGATTATTCAGTCATGAAAATAATTGTTAGTTGCTGCTCCATTATCTCAACCTGGTTTCCAAAATTAAGGTGAGGTTAAAAATGATAAAAACCAAAATGGTCAGTGTTTTCCATAAAAAGAGTTGCCCACTGAAATAGAGTTGCCTCCAACCAAAAAAAAAAAAAATCTTTTGCAACAAAAAGTACAAATGGACTGAAATACCTGACAGAATTAAACGCTCATATAAGGTAATGTTGGGACAACATGCTTTCCTAATCAGAATTTAGCTTGTGAATTTAACGCTGCTTCTATTTTCAGAGGTGTAAAAATCACATATAGCAATGAACATCATCGGAATAAAACATCCATATAGTCTAAACAACACTCCAGTGACTGCTAAGGACTCACTGTGTAGGTGTAAGGTGCAAATACACTGTATATGAATGGCCAAATGTATCCTGTAAATCTCTATAAGTAGGTTTCTGTCTCTGAGGTACTCATAAAATTGTGAGAGATTTCAGGTTTTGCAAAGCAAAGTACCAGTAACCCTGACTAAAACCTTTTCTACCAGTTGGCACAGTCTAAATTTGTTTATTTAAATGTTGAACTTGGTTGCTACTGAAGTAACCTACTTTTTGGCTCTGGGTAAAGCAAGAAAACAGGGGCAGCTTCATCTGGGTGACTTGGTCTTGGCACTGACTCGCTTCTTACATCATATCCCTCCACCCCAACCATCACTCACACCACAAACACAGCACACCATGTTACATAGTTCCTGATTTAATTAAGGAGCAGACTACAATATACATATACTGTATATGTAGTTACCATGAATTTATTTATGCAAATCCTCTCAATAAACTTGAGAAAAATAATCTACAGAATAAATAAATCTCATCTGACAATATGTTCTTAACTCCAAATAAGAACAATTGGAGAGCACATACAGTACCAACACTGCAGATATGTGATGTTTGATGCTTTAATAGGAGGAAAAAATCAGCATGGATGATCAGATATATAATGTGATCACTGAGTTAAAAATTCCATGAGCAAACTATCACACTAGAGCCAACAGACAATACAGGGCAGATAGATAAAGTCTTTACATTAAAAAGGTTTGGTACACAGGTAGTTAGTCCAGAGAAGCAAAAAACAATATATATATATATCAGATTGGTAGATAATGGGTGTGTGCGGACAAGGCATTGGTGCAGGTTGGACCAAAAAGATCCCGGACAGCAACAGTTTATTTCTGCACCTCACAGTTCAGGAGTTATGAGTCAAAACGTAGGGTTTCTTTTTTAAATAAGTACTTAGTGACTCTATCTATGTCCACAAAACAGCAACAAAAAACATTAGTCTTTTGGCTCATGTTATGAGTCTGGGACACAGACTAACTGAGAAATAAAAAAAATAATTGATCTCCCTGTATTCATGTTCTGCTGTTTAAATGACCTGCCTGTCTCAGTAACCTTTGTCCCCGTCTGTCTGTCTGTCAGTCGTGGGGGGTCCTGGTCTCTCAGACGGACTTCCTCAGCCAGGTCATGAAGAAGTGCTCTGAGGATCTGCTGGACGGTCCCATCAGCAAACTGACGCTGCTCATCCGAGACAAACAGCAGCTCCGCAAAACCTACACAGACCAGTGGAACCTGCTGAAGCAGGAGCTCACCAAGGTGTGTGACTAACACACACACACACACACACACACACACACACACACACACACACACACACACACACACACACACACACACCTCAAACTCAAATACACTTACACAGTGGTGGACTCAGCCCCTGCCCCTCAGACAGCCTGCCTGAGGGACAGGGACAAAATGAAAAATAAAAAGGGTACTAGCTGTATGTGGTTGGGCACCAGTACACAGAAAGTCATGATGCATTCATAGTCAAACAGTTACAAACTCGTACATCCGGACTATTAACTATTTAACCATTTATTGCACAAAGACACACATGATGATGCCAGTGAGAATGAGCTGTTTATTGATTTGCTTGATCAGGTGCTGCATCTGAAATCACATACTTGGCTCTTTAAACCCAAAATGTGTACTGTTGTTCAACATACTTTTATGTAAATAAGCCAGAGTATGAAACTTTTCGGATGCACTGCTTAGTGCTGATAACCTAAGCATGATAACCTGCACTAACAACAAACTCAAAGCAAAGCAAAGTGAAATTTCTGACATTTGAACTGAAACGTTTTTGACATTGGTCGCTGTTCACCTCTGTCTGTTACGCTGTTGTTGCTGTAGTCTGTAACTGTATGCACCTAGCATACTGTTGGTTTCATACAAAGGTTTCTGATACACTAAAAAATCTCACATACTGCTTAAATATCTCACATACTGTTTTAGCATACTAATTAGCATGTTAATATGGAATTTTGGACGCAGTCGGAGATTGGGTCATCACTCTGGAAAGCACTTTATCATGTTTTCTACACTGGAAGGGCAACCTAACAGTACCACAACCTTGAGCATCTACTGATACCAATACCAATCCGATACTGTCTATGCAGTTTTTTCCCAAAAAACAATGCACAGACTCATACAAAAATAATCCCTCTCAATCATCACCCACAACCCCCTAGAAGTATGTGGCAGCACCTGCATCCTTCTCCCATACCTTCTTATTTTGTCTTATTTTGTTGTGCTCGGGACGCTTTACCAACCAAAAATGTCAGTATTTGACACCCTGGAAATGAAATTCAACTATCAGCTATCTTTCTGGTACTTTCACAAACAGCAGCTGACAAATCCTGCTGATTTTACATGTTCAACATATTTGCTGTGGCCCATGAACTGATACTGCCTTTAGTTATATTTCACTTTCGTACATTTACTTTGTATTATTAAGATTTAAGAGACATAATCCGTATCTCATCTGTTTTTAAGCAATTCTTTTGAACAAGAGTTTGGTGTTTATTGACATTACCACAACCTGATCATTTTTCTGTAGGCTTTAGTATCTTTACATGTAAATGAAAATAAACATTAAAGTACCATTACGTGTATAAAAGAGTGACAGTCATAGTTTGAGTGTTCATTTGGCAGAAGTTGTTGTTTTTAACTCCATTTGTTGATTTGTCAAGAGTTTATCATCTTGGCATGCAGATGAGCACTGCAGTGGCGGCTTTATAAATAGACAGCAGTCAAATGAAATGAGGTTCAATAGACTGGAAAGAGTGTGTGCAAATGCATTTTGATTCTATCTCAAACTGGTGGCTGCTCTGCACTGTTTTTATTACCCAATTACATCAGGCAAATGATGTGTTCATTTCCAGTGATCCATATTGGGTCGCAGTTTGGACGCCTAGCTCGCAGTTTGTTTATTTTAATTTTCTCACTTTACTGTGCAGCTGAAGCTCAGACAACTTGTTTTGTGCATCACTGTGTGGTTATACAATAGACCGATTTTATGTTGTGATTGCAACTAACTAAAATATCAAGAGATGCTATCAGGTAAAGTTTTAAGTATTACTCCCACCACCAATGCAACAAAGGTCAGACCATTTCCTCATACGTCCTCTTTCATGTTTCGTGTTCCTCTGCAGTGAGACATAAAAGGACCATTGTCCACTTCCTGTGTTATATGGTGCTCATGCAAGAAGAGACAGCTTCTAACCACACAAACAACACCTCTGAGAAACACCCATCCTTGCACCATATTTTTTCCATCTGTTTGTGAGCTGCTGTTTGTATTCAGGTGACCCAGACGGAGCTGGAAAAGCTGAAGAGCAGCTACAGACAGACGGTGAAAGACGTAGCTCTGGCTAAGAAGAAGTACCAGGAGGCCAGTAAAGGTGGGGACTCCTGCTGTCGCCTACTTCTCTAAAAAGTTTCACACTGATGGAACAGTCTGGCTTTTTTTGGACATTGTAAATCTCACATGTGTATTTCTATCATGACATAAAGTTTCCCTCCCATCCTCTCTCTCTGTGTGCAGATAAAGAGCGAGACAAGGCTAAAGAGCGTTACATAAAGGCTTCACTGAAACTCCACGAGCTGCATAATGAGTATGTGCTGTCTGTGCGTGCGGCTCAAGTTTACCATCAGCACCACTACAGCCAGATCCAGCCCACCCTGCTCAGTGCCCTGCAGTCTTTGCAGCAGGAGATGGTGCTGATACTGTAAGACCACAAACACAAACACAAACACTGCAGAAGCTCTACTGACTGTTTTTTTCTGTTTGATTTCAGTTGATTGTTCTCCATTAATACAGAATGTGGTTCACTTGAAATAAGCCAAGAGAATTAAATTCAACTTAGTTGCTAAGAGTTTCATGTTGGGAAATTAGCATAATTAACTTATTATAAGGTAAAATAATGAAGAAAATCAAAAATCATGAGACTTCCTATTTTTTGTGAGTTTATGTCAATGATAATGAACTGCATGTTGTGCATTTAAATATAAAACATTTCAAGCTGTTATCAGCATATTGCGTCAGGGTCCTGCATCATCCTGTCAGGATTTATATCACAATATGGTTACTTACCATAATAAAAAAATATTTGGCACACATTTGTGTGACACAGAACATTAAATTTAAACTGATTTTGTGGCTTTATTTCACAATAGTGACCTGCTTACTGTACATTATCATGCTTGTAACATGGTTATGTACCAAAAAATATCAACAATTTGACACGAAATATGTATTTTACAATGATTTAAGTGATTTCACAATCTATGATCAGAACTGTGTCCATAGCAACGGCCTGTTCTTGACAACAATGGTCTGTTATATACAGCAACAGTCTGCTATAAAGAATTTTTCTAGTATGTTTACAAGTATGTTGTTTTTTGCCATTTTGTCACTGCTGTAGCCGTAACATGATGGTAACAACATACATAATAATAAAAAAGTAATGAGCAATAAACTGTCCTTGCATCAGTCATATCTAAGCTTTTCATATTGGCTAACCAACTACAAGCAAATACCAGGAAACACAAGTTTGTTCCAATGGAAAACATATCAGTTAGCCAACATTAGGTGGCAATTAAACAAACTAACATACAGTTTCATAACAGTTACATACCTTTATCCGTTACAGGTGGGCAATATCTCAGGGGTGTAGGAGGGTGTACTGCACATTATTGCTCATAAAAAAAAAAAAAAAAAAAAATCTTTTTAACATTTTGTGAAGCATTTAGAGCTTTGGGATTTCTGGACATGACAAAGATGGACTAAGAGCAAAAATATAGCCTTTTCCAGTTTTTAGCAATTAATTACCTCATTATGCTAATTTCTTAAATTTCCCAACACACACCATGTAGCGACCAAACTTAATCTCATCTGTTAGCCTACAGGTGACATTTTAACCATAGACATTTGCTGGATTTCATATTGGCCATATAGGTGTTAGCAGTTGACTAAAGGGGCTGAACAACACACAAAAAATTATATTTCCATTATTTTGACAGATACTGTGATTGTGACATGAGTCACAAATTTATTGGGAATGGTTATCGCAGTTTATTGTCAGTGAAAAATGATATAAAAAGATATGTAATGTAATTTTCTGAGGTCTGTAACACACAAACATGTTCCCTCATGTCTGGAAAATATGATTTGTTGACCCAGAACATCTCTGGAGCACCACAGTATTTCATTTGTAATGGTATGTTGTGACACATTTTACCTTTATCAAAAAGTAGCAGCTTCTCTTCTTCTGGATATTGGCCTTTAGCTTATATTGTAATTTCAACAGTATTTTCGATGAATTGTTGAGTCCAAATACCCAATAAATATAGGAGAGAAATGCTGATGTTCCCCAATAATATACAAACCAATTCCCAAACTTTTCACACAACCAACAGTTGTTAACTTTCAGGCAGCCATTTGTTTTAATTAATGCCATAATACATTAAACAACCTGCAGAGAGCTGATACTTGTACAGTACAGTGAAGAATAACTTGTATATATCCTCTTTTACATCATTATAATATTCTGTCAAAAACAAGAGCTGGCATGCTCAACTCAGATGTCTTAAGGGTGCGATGAGTGCCGACCCCAAAAAATCACAAACACGGAAAATGAAGTTGTCACCACTCACAAGTAAGTGATTAACACTTTGAATGTTGCATGGCAGCAGAAAAAAACAGATGTGTTTCAGTTCTGAGGAAAGCCTGGGGCTGAAACACGTCTGTTCTTTTCTGCTGCTGTGCAACATTAAAATACTTATTTGCAACTGCTGACAACCTCATTTACTATTTGATAATATTTGATAATGCATTCAGATTAGTCGCTGTTTTGACAGCTTTTACTTGTTTGTGCATTCAAGAACCCTTTAAAGCAGAAATCTGTAATATTTTTAAATAAATCATTAAATGACCACGATCATCAGAGATAAAGGAAACATGCTAAGTTTCAATACTTGCTTCTCTCACATCAACTGCAGCCATGGTGTCTCCTGTTGAAATTTCTGTTCCAAGCTGGAATAACATAATGAATAATGATGTCTTTGTTTGCCTGTTTCTCAATAATTAGAATTCAAATGAATGCTGAATGTTCACAGAATGAGTGTCTGTTTATGAATTGTAAGAAATCATTAATGATCTTGTAGAAGGAGTCCATGTTTATAACTGTTAAACTGAGCAATATGTTAATGAAGTCTGTCAGGCAGTAATACAGGTAGTCACTGAACTCAACTAGACAACCAGAGTGTGTATTTTTGGAGCAGCTGGCTTTTGTTTTCAGGATAACGGGCTTAGCTTTACTTTGACAGACAGGTGACAGAATTATGAGAACATCTGATCAGATTACAAAAACTTTTTCTTGCTTTTTATCATTAGCCTATTTTATGTGCAGTCTACAGGCTCCAGCTCACTATTTGGGCTGTACTATGTTGCTACATATTGCTTCTTTTACATCCAAAACATTAATTTCACAAGGGACGAAAATGAAAATGGAGGAATAATCTGAATTTGATAAGTTCATGTATTAAAACATGTGTCAAACTCCAGGCCCTCATTTTGTATATAGTATAATTTGCACAATACAATGTCCCAGAATGCATCCAGATTTTGTTGACTTTGCACTGAAGGTGTTCAGCTGCTGGATGTCAGTATACAGTGGACAGCATCTCAATATCATACAACCATTTGCAGCAGTGGCATTCAAGTGGTTGTAACTAATGTTAATAGTAGCAGCCAAGTAAAATGTCCAAGAAAAGAAAAGTTGACACAGAGGGACGACAATTTAATGAGAGATGGGAAAGTGAATAACGCTTAAAGGAGACAAGCCAATATGTCTTCTTTGTAATGAGGCAGCCGCACCGCCAGAGAAATAAACTCGAACAGCACTTTGACATCAAACACAGTGCCAATTATGCTAACCTTCGCCACCAAGAAAGGCAAGAAAAAATTGAAGAATTAAAGTCCAGCCTTTGTTCTCAACAGAATATGTTTTCAAAGGTTACAGTAAAAAATTATGCAGCAATGACAGTCAGCTTATTGTGGCTGAAGAAATTGGCCAAGTGTCAGTGTTTCTTAGAAGTGCATTTGTGAAGCAGTGTGAAGGTATGTGAACAACTGAGCCCAGACCACACTTAATCTGCTTGTCACTATTTTCCCCAGACTTCTACTTTCAGAGTTAGTTAATAATTATTAGGTTATTACTAAAAAAAAAAACAATAATCAAATGCAGCGACAATTATGTGAAATGATAACAGATAAATACATATACGGTCTTAGAACTGGCCGTTTGAGAGCAGCCATAATGCTGATGAAATTAAGTTTAACACCCCTGTATTAAATGTTTGACAGCCAGCTGTCAGATGTCAACGCTTTTTGAAAGTTCATTACTAATGTAATAAGCAATGACACAATTGTGACAAAAATGAAAACATCTAAATGTTTACTGTGATGAAACGCTTATCTCAGGCAGGTGTCTCAAAGTAGATTTCCATTTGCCTCATATCAGACTGAACTGTCAATTCATTACACTCAGTTTACAAAATCGGTCAACTTCATGGAGTGAGTGGATTTGAAGGTGTGGATCCAAGCAAGATTCTCAATGCAGATTCTCACAGCACTGATATGAACCAAACTGCAACCAACCTGGAACATCTCATGTTATTTGGAAAAAAGCAAAAATGTAATGCACTGTATTTGAGGTTTGAATTAGGCTAAATCTTGAAATCACTGAGCAGCAGTGGTGGAAAAAGGACACACATTCTGTACTCAAGTAGAGGTGCGGGTACTTGTGCAAAAAAAGGCTGGTAAAAGTAGAAATACTCATTCAACTTCTTTACTCAAGTAAAAGTAAAATTGTACTCAAAGTATAAAAGTAAAAAGTATCCCTCTGAAGGACATTTCTACTGGCTGTTTCTGTGCAAAGCTAACTGAATGTCACCTTTACTCTGAGTGTCCCTCTCTTGTCTTTTTTGTCTTGTTATGTTTTTTACCCAGCTGTTATCTTGTCACGTTTATTGAGCATGATATGCGCTGATGAAAACACCAAGGAATCATCTTTTCTATGTGTTATTGTCGCATCCATTTAGGTTGAAATTTGTCTTGATAGTGGGGAGGCAGTGTGCAACGATGCAAAAGTAATTTCCCTCAAATGTCTGTTTTGAAAATGTAAGGAGTTGAAAGTACAGATATTTGCACAAAAATGTGGGGAGTAAAAGTAAAAAGTTGAAAGAAAAAAAAAAACTCAAGTAGTACAGATACCTGAAAACTCTAAGTACAGTAACAGAGTATTTGTACCTTGCTACTGCCCACCTCTGCTGAGTAAGCTATCATCTGACTATTTTGTTTTATTCTGCAGAAAGGAGATCCTACAGGAATATTTTGACATCTCCACTCTCCTCCATCATGAGGTGGTGCGGATCCACAGGGAGATGTCTTCGGCTTTGACGGCCATCGATCCTAACAGCGAGTACGAGAGCTTCATCCAGCAGAACAGGTAGACTGAGCAAAAACCTCCCCTCAGATGGCAACAATGCAATCATGGCCGCTTTTAATTTTTATTCTCAATTCAGTTTAGTTTCATTTAGTTTTCAGAGTGAGTTTGCTTGTTTCAATTTAGTCTGTATTTTTGTTTACTATAATATTGGGGGTATTTGTCAGGTGCAAGATTTAAGAAGTTCAGACTAGTTTTCACAGAACAAACACTCAGTGAAGGCATATGACTCACAGTCATGTGGACATCCAGTCTCAATAAATATACGCACCAGAGCCTTATGCTTTTTATGTTGACACATTTAACCAAATTGTCAAAGACTAAACCAAAAGACAGTTTCTGTATAGTTTTTATTTTATTTTAGTTTACTTTTGTAAGTGTACAATATTATTTAGTTTTCCTTTTCTCAACTGAAATCTAGTTGTTTTTATTTCAGTTAAAGTTATAATATGTAAGATTTCTGTATTAAAATGTCCAAAAATAATATATTTTTTGAGTTGTGTGCTTACATTGCACCAAATGTTTCAATGTTTCATGTTCAAACCCAGAAGAAATCCGTAATTTATTCAAGGTAATGGTGCATTTCCTACCAGCTGCTAGTTATTCCAGGAAAACAAGAGATGCATTTGATACGTTGGATACCCTAGAGAGTGAGGAAGGAAGTTGGAGAATGTGGACATGATTTCTGCCTGAGTCACATCAGATTGATTTTTATCAGAAATGTTATTTAACAATGAAGAAAAAAAAACTTATCCTCCTACCACCCTCCTACGCTACAGATATCATCACTATTATGTTTTTTGTTATTGTTTTCACATGAGAGAGACCCCTAGAAGTAGAACTTAGGTTTTAGTTTAATTTTGGGTAACTATAATAACCCTGCTGTGTGTTTGTGTGTGGAGGTCTGTGGGGGAGATTCCTGCTTGTACAGACTTTGATTGCACTCTTCTGGAGGATGCTGAGCAGCTGAAACCCAGAGAGATTGAACTGAACGACCTCACGCTCGAGACAGTCCAGCACAAGTGAGAACAAACAACTCAATCTCATCCAGATGACTAAACGCCAGTTTCCTTTTTTAATGTCTCAAGTACTTCCTCCTCCTCATCCTTTCTGTTTTTGTATTTCCTCTGGCTGTTCACTGTTTTTTGTTAGTTCCTCTTCTCCTCACATTATTTCCCTGTCTTCCTCTCCCAGACTGACCGCAGTGGAGGAGGAGCTGCTGAGCCTGGCTCGGACTCTGGGCTCCCAGCAGACCTCGGTGGAACAGCTGGAGCTGGAGCTGGCGGCCGAGCAGGAAGGTGTCAAGAAGGGCCAGAGGTGAGCAGACCACAGACCTGAACCACAGTCAGTGATGCTCTGATGTTATATTCAGAGGTTAGAGAGGAGGTTTCCAAATAAAAACACAGCATTTGGAGACAAATTACTGAAGTTCACCTCTGCAGGCAGTCCTTCCCAACGGGAGAGTTCAGCGTGTTCTTGGCCAGGCCACTGCTAATAACCAACACAGTCTCAGGAGGCTCTAAGTGCTGTATAAATTATAATAGACCGATATGGTCAGAGTTATGAAACTCCATTCCCTCATTTGTCTTGGTTGATGAGGCTGTCTGAAGGTGTTAGAGGTGTACAGTCCTGTGGGACTGACTGAGTCATTAACATGCTCCTGGAGGACACCTGGAAACAATGTGTTTATCTGCAAAAAGTTGATGCCTGTTAAGGGCAGCTGGGAGCACATATGGTGCTGGTGGAGTTATCGAGGTAAGTGGAGGTTATGCTGCCCTTTGGTTTGTATTTTGAAGAAACGTTTTGTAAATCAACAATGACACCCTGTACAAGGTTGACCTGGTGTGTAGCTGAGTTGACCTGAGGAGATGTAAGACTGAGGATGCTCACGTCTGGGGTTCCTTCTCACCACTTCGCTGAGATCATTTCAAAGGTTTTCACTGATGACACTTTCTTTGATTGTGAGTGATTTTAAAAGATTTTTTGCAGCAATAAAACTGTCCCACACAGACATCAGCGGGTGGAGTCTCCCACTTGTCACAAAATTGTAGATCAAATTTTCTTTTTCTGAGCACTTCTGATCCATTTTGGCTTTCAGGTTTAAGGTATAGTCTACATTTTGGGAAACTTACTTATTTTAAGGGTTGGGTACTGAAACCCAATATGGTGCAGGTTTCTTTTCGACTGATACCTACTGGATCGACTCAACGCAGATTTCAGTGCCTCAACTTCGTGCCATGTGCCTGAGCTGTCCATTGAAGCAGTTGCCCTTTGGTGTGGACATTACAGGCATCAGAAGCATCACCACACGTGCTGTCATGAGTTGACATTACGGCAACACTCTCTCTACATGGCTCTCGCAACAGGCAGCCTACTGTTAGCTAGTAGTTACATTAATCACAGTTAAAATGCCAGGCTAAACAGTTTGAAGTGTAGCTTTGATTAACTTGAAAGGATTTCAAGAGTGGACAGGACGTGCAACAACATTATTAATATATTGTTCAATTTCAAGTTCAAATGTGCCTTAGCAATGAAAAAAGCCGGTCTTTAATGTCATCAACCATCACTCGGTTTTTAAAAAAGGTACCTTTTTGGCACCGGGACTGTTACATGCACCAGTGGTGGTCAGGGGTGGGGGGTGGATAGTATTTAGGTTTCTTTAGGCCGAACGCCATCCTGCCCTGACATTTTGATAACAGCTAAGGAGAAAGATGGGAAATGTGGGGATCTGCACTTAAATGAGAAGATCCATATCACTGTCATTTATGTATGGTACATGTAAGGCTACAGCCAGTAGCAGGTTAACTCAGGGTGTTTTCACATTAGATATGATTGCCTCATACCATACCTGAGTATGACTTCTCCTGTGCTTCACTGCCCTGCTCGTCCACATTCATATTAGTAATGTTGTTCTATGCCGGAGTACATTTAGTCATCATCATCATCTACACAACATTTGCTTATGCTGTTGCTGTGGTGTGAAAAAGCAAGATCCCAATAGAAGTCCACTTCCTTGTTTTGGAATGTTTAGCTGTCACACCGGATGCAGTCCATACCCGAGTGCATGAACCGCAATCAAGACCACCTTTTCAAGTGGACCTGAGCAACAAACCATGCTGCGGTACGGTACAGAGTGTTCACATTGGTCAAACAACGTTAGGGTCAAGTGTACTTGGATCTGGGCCCCTAATGTGAAAGGCCCCTTAACACACCACAGCTTAGCATAAAGACAGGACTCAGGGGAAAACAGTGAGCCTGACTCTGTCCAAAGGTAACAAAACCTGTCCATCAGTACCTCTTCAGATCAATAATCAACACTTTATATCTTGTTTGATTAATCTGTACAAAATCTGAAGGTAAAAGTTATATAAAATCACCTGGAGCCCCCTATGCACAGTAGACGGCTGCTGCCTGAAGGACCCCTAGAGCCCCCCAAAGCCCCTGGGTCACTGGATGTCAGTGAATGTTAGTTAATTTAATTGAGCTTGATTTCACTGTGCACTATGTGCACTGTGGCAGGGTACATGCCTAATACACAGTTTGAGGCATTTGCCCTGGTACCCAGTAACAGGTTAATCCAGCCATGTGCAGACAGTGCCTGTTCTGTTGAACCTTGTGATTATTAGCTGTCAGGATCACCATTCAAGCCTCTGCTCATTTTTAGAAGTCTCATTTAGCTCGCTTGCAGGACTCCTGGGTCATTACTAGTCTTCAAAATCCAGTATGAAGGCTGACTAAGCTGTCATTAGAGAGGCCTTCTCACTGATTGCACTAGTCAATAGGAAGCGTTTGCGAATCTGTTTGCACCGGCAGCCTTTTCATTGATGTCTCTGTGGTCTTGTATTGTCTATTTGTGTCTCTTGTGTTGTTTTATTGACTTGTGCAATCCTTTGTGTCACTCACATGGAAAGGATCCTACACAAATATCATTTACCCTCCCTGACTCTGTACAGGGTTTACCTGTTCAGCAAGAGACATGCCATGGAGGAGTGTCGGCAGCAAGTCGCCCTGTCTCAGGGCATGAGAGCCAAGCTGGAGGTTCAGCGGCTTCTTCTGAAGGAGAAACTGGACCAGCTGGGCTCCAGAGAACCTCCTTCTGCTCTGAAGCTGGATGCAGACAGCATCTCACTCTCTTCCAATGCAAGCAACGTATGTTATCTCTGGCAGAGCCTTTCCTTCCTTTGTCGCTATTTTAGCTCCCATAATTACCAGTTTTGTCAGTGAGCCAGGTTTAAAAAAGTGATTGTGTGTTGTTGTGAAATCAGAAAGCAAGCCAATGTATGAGCAAGAAAGAAGCTATGTTGGATCATGGACAACTGAAACTAGTGTAGGTATGACAATGTCAGGTATAAATTCATCGAGCCAGTCTTTCTTTATCTACTTCATCTAAACCTAAAGACATAGAATGACTTACTAAACCTGTTTAAATAGTGTTTTGTACCAGAGTCTGGAGACCAACAAGATCAAAGTCAAGGCCACGTCCTAAACTCTGTGCATTTCAGGTCCTAAATAAGTCATTATAGAACTGAGAACAGCAGCACCAGTGGGCTAACTTTACTGATGTCCATCACTGACAGAAAATTAAAGGCAGACATTCCCACTTGTTCATTTATTTTTAGAGTCACGATTTAGAGTAACAACTTAATTACTGTGTGCAGTTGTTCTAAGCTGTAGTTTTTTGCTCACTCTAGCTAAAACCATTGCTAGCCAAAAAACAATAATGCTAACCTTAACGTACTGATTGTTGTGTGATCTCAAATATCAAACAGAGTTGGAAGTTGTTGCGTATCCATTTGGAATTTGCTTCGCTTGTTGCTGTCCATTTTTTGTTGACAGCAGCAACAAACTGTTGTCTGCTGTGTGTCTGCGTCATGTGTATTATTCTCTCCTGCTCACACAACAGGCTGCTGTTAAAATGGATAGTGTTGATGTATGTCTATTGGCAGGAGATTAAGTTTAAAATATTTTTTTCTCTTTGGGCTTGTGGATTACACCAAGTCATTCCAAGTAAAGTCCAAGTGAAATCACAACTTCAAGTCTTCAAGTCTTTGAGATATTTCACAATAAAAGTTAGTTCCTCCTTTTATTCTGAAATATCTCAAAGACTATTGTAATTGTGTTATTTTGAATACTGGTAATTTTTTGTTTCAAATTGTTTTGTGTTCAAATTTGTGACTTGAAAATTACTCATGTCCAATTCATGTGCGTCTCCACACAGTTGTCTGGTACTGCAGGTATTCCTGTAGCAAATCAGCCTTTTAAAATAAATTGACCAATAATCATACCCCTGATTTATTTACCGCTAAACAAGATGTACCAGCTAAATGTAATGAAATAATTTTATAATAATATTCTTACTGCATTTGTTCCTTTAATTTTGATAGCAACCATAGTGAGATGAAAGAAAAGATGGATTATTATATTATACATTTTACTGACCAACATAATGTGTTCTGGATATTTTTATTTTTTCAGGACCATGGCCAATCTACTTCTAAACTCCTCGTGGACGGGATCATAAACAATCTGAGTGGCCTATTTAAACCCAAATCTGAGGTAGGTTAAACACTGAATTACAATCAAAACACAATAATTACACACAAAACAATAATAGGTAGAGGACAAGTACTTATATTAAACTTTCTGACATCACATTGTGCACTCTTAATAATATGTTTGTCAGTATGTTGTTGGAGGACAACACTCCAAAGGAAGGACACCTGCTCTAGTTGAAGAACATTTCCCCTCGTCTTTCTTCCCCCTCCCCGCCCCCAACTTTATCTGCAGCGCCTGTTTTTGTGCACTCAAACCTCAATTCATCATGTTTTGTAGAAAGTGGCAGAGTCTGTGTGGCTGTGCTCACTCAGGAACATGATCTTTCTGTCAGGTCTTGTGCTCCTGAAGGCATCATTGGACTTATTGAGGTCAGCTTGTTCGGTCAAGTTCAAAATTCTGCCTGACCTTAAACTAAGTTTACTTCTCAGGCAGGCAGTTTACCTTTCATCGTTTTATCACCGCTGACAGACGATAGCACACACAGCCATGACCCCACCTGTCCTGGACACACACTCTCAACAGGAAACACTCTTATACAGTCTGTGTTTCGGTTTTTAATCGCAGAGAAAGATAAAAACAACAGTGTACATGGTGTAACAGATCATCTTGAGCAAATAATATTTTACTGCCTATCATGCACTGGACTTCAAGCCTGAATTATTTTTGCTTTTCTTTAAGTGTGAACTACTTCTTGTTCTCCAACTGCCAACCCAGTGGCACCCTGGAGGCCTAGAAGGTGGTGCAGTTGGACTTAAAAGTATTACTGACTCTTCTTTGAAGTGTATCAAGAGAATCCCTACTGAATCACCCTAAAATCCATCCTCCATCGCCTCTTATTGTTTCATTATTCATGTCGGCTTTAAAGATCCAGCTCTTCTCTCTTCCTGTCTCCAGGTGCTTCCGGTCCTCAACCCGGTGCAGCACGTGGATCGTCCTCTGGGGCAGCAAGACTGGTACCATGGAGCCATTCCCAGACTGGAGGTCCAGCAGCTGCTGAAGACTGACGGAGACTTCTTGGTGAGGAAGAGTCAAGAGAAGCAGGGTTATGTGCTCTCCGTGCAGTGGGATGGAACCTGCAAGCATTTCCTCATTCAGAACGTGGATGTAAGTTAATCTGCTCATTAGAACAAAACACTTCAAAAATATTTTTTTGAACAATCAAACAATTTAGTATAAAGCTAGTTTATTACAAACCTATTTCCAAAAGAGTTTGGACAGTGTAAAACGCAAATAAAAACAAAATGCAATGATTTGCAAGTCCTTTTCAACCTGTATTCAATTGAGTATAGTACAAAGACAAGAAATTAGTAGTAATTTTTTTGGAAATATACACTTATTTTGAATTTGATGCCTACAACATGTTCCAAAAAAGTTGGGACAGGGGCATTAAATGACTTGGAAAGTTGTGGAATGCTCAATAAAGGTATAAAATGGCCATCCTTGAAAGGCTCGGTCATTCATAAGCAAAGATGGAGCAAGGTTCACTACTTTGTGAGAAACTATGTGGGCAAATGGTCCAACAAATTGAGAACAAAAGATTCAGAAAATCAGGAGAAATTGCTGCATGTAAGGGATCAGGCTGAAAAACAACACTGAATACTCATGTCCTTAGATCTCTCAGGCAGCACTGCATTAAAAACCAACATAATTCTGTAAAAGATGTCAGTAAACACAGTTCGGCACTACATCAACAAACACAAGGTAAGGCTCCACCATGCAAAGGGAAAACAGCATCGACAACATCCAGAAACGCTGCTGACTTCTCTGGGCCCCGAGCTGATCTGAGATGAACTGACACAAAGTGGAAAAGAGTGCTTTGGTCTGACAAGTCCACATTTCAGATTGTTTTCAGAAATCAAGGAAGTTGTGTCCTCTGGGCTAAAGAGGAAAAGGGACCATCCTGATTGTTACCAGCACAGAATTCAAAAGCCAACATCTGTTATGGTATGAGGGTGTGTTAATGCCCACGGCATCATGGGTAACTGTCACATATGTGAAGGCCCCACTAATGCTGAAAGGTGCACGCAGGTTCTGGGGCAAAATATGCCGCCATCCAGATGGTTTCTTTTTCAGAGACATCCCTGCTTATTTCAGCAAGACAATGCCAAGACACGTTCTGCACGTGTTACAACAGCGTGGCTTTATAGTGAAAGAGTTCAGGGACTGAACTGTCCTGCCTGCAGTCCAGACCTGTCTCCCATTTAAAAGTGTGGTGTATTATGAAGTACAAAATATGACAAAAGAGACTCCAGATTGTTGAGCAGCTGAAGTCGTATATCAAGCAAGAGTGAGAAAGAATTTCACTTTCAAAACTTAAACAATTAGTGTCGTTAGTTCCAAAATGCTGACAGAGTTGTTAAAAGAGGAGGTGATGTATCACATAGGTAAAATTTCAGTCTCAAATTTTTTGGAACATGCTTATGATGTCAAATTCAGTTTGAGTGTATATTTACAAAAAACAGAACAAACAAACAAACAAATCAATCCATTTGATTCCAACTTTTCTGGAACTGGGGTTGTAATATATCGTGGAGTTTTTCCTCCTTCCTGTGTGTTTGCACATTAGCTCTCTTCTGTAAATTCTTTACCATGTGTGTCAGTAGAATCTGTACCGTCTGGATGGAGACAGCTTCCACAGTATCCCTCAGCTGATCTATCATCTACTGTCATCACAACAACACATCACCAAGAGAGCTGACATAGTGCTGAAGAGACCTGTACCCAAGGTACTGCTGTAACACCACCCACTCATTCTGTATGTGTAAATTATGCTTCTTTCTTTAGTTCAGAGTTCTGTGGTGCCGCTGCTTTACGTACCAACTATTTTCACATAGTAGCTCCTATTAAAGAGCTTTGATAGACATCACAGATGAGCACATCATATGCAGATATAAATTTGCACTCAGATTACCTGCTTCTTTTCTTCCTGCCCTTGCTGGTCTCACAGTTTAAAACAGAACTGCAATGTGTCTCTTATTGTTCATTTCTAACCCCATTAGGACAAGTGGGTCCTGGAACATGATGATGTTATCTTGGGACACCTCATTGGACGGGTGAGTGAACTTAAAATCTCTTGACAGAAGTGATGTGACAAAAAGCAAAAAAATATTCTTTATTCATTCACTTGCAGGGTAGTGTGTCAGTGTCAGTCTGTCTCTGACTCAGATATCTCAAAATGTTGTGAACATATTTGCGTGAAACTGAGTGGGAAGTTATTGCCTGTAAGTGGACATAGTAATATGAGGGAAGTACTTTATTATTGGTTTAATCAAACAACATGAGAGCTGTGGAGACCTTATTGCCAGTTTAAAAAAATAGGTTTACATATTTCCAAGTCTGTCTTAACAGTCCAGTCAGTGTATCAGATTTACAGGGATCTATTTGCAGAATATGGCAGAAATATATATTATTCCTAATTATGTTTTCATTAGTGTATAATCACTTGAATAACTGTTACTTTAGAAAATACAGAGGGCATTGGTCTCTACCAGGGGGAGTGAGGTGACATGTTTGCAATCCGTAAGCTCAGCACCAGATGTCACTAAATCCTAAAATGCTGGTCCTTTAAATTAATACGTATGTGCTCACATTGACAATAAAAGAGTTACTATTCCTTATCATAGTTTCTCGTTTCCATACTGGTTGCACACAGACTTCAATGTGAATTTCAGGTATAAAATATATTCTAAAATTCAGCAGAAGCAAATCTGAGGCCTCAGCAATGTGAATTAAATGAAGTAGTTGAGAGCTCCTTTATTCAAAAGTTGAAATTTCTTTGGGAAGGGATCTCTGTGGGCAGGAGGAACAGTTTCAGCAACCATTTTCCACTTGAGGTTGCATGTGAGCATGTGAATATTGTATTAAAAGAGACTTGGAAAAAATATAATTTATCTTCCCGGCCAATTTAACCAAACATTGGCTGAAGGACATTTTTAAAGGCCATTTAACAAGTACACTGCTGACTTTCCTTTTGATGTTTTCTCAGTTTGAAGACTTAAAAATAGTTAGAATTTATGTGCATGCTTATCTCTAATTTAAATAAAAATTGTGCACACGTGATTACAATTCATCAAGGAA
The DNA here is from genome assembly GCF_056507025.1 of Lutjanus erythropterus. Lineage (NCBI taxonomy): Eukaryota > Metazoa > Chordata > Actinopteri > Lutjaniformes > Lutjanidae > Lutjanus > Lutjanus erythropterus. The sequence goes on from NC_139317.1 coordinate 25,345,176, forward strand.
ATTTCAGATTAGATATGTGCCCTGCTGAGTTTATAATGAGAGTTACTGTGACTGTAACTGATGATGTTGGTCTTGGCGCTACACAGGGTAACTTCGGAGAGGTGTACAGTGGTCGTTTACGCTCTGATAACACTCCTGTAGCTGTGAAATCCTGCAAAGAGAACTTGGCCCCAGAGCACAAGAATAAGTTCCTGATGGAAGCCAGGTTAGTGCACACACACACACACACACACACACACACACACACACATGCAAACACACTAGGGATTAAATGATTATTGGTTTCATAATGGCCCGTGATTAAATTCCTGACGATTATTAAAATGATAAATTAATATAAATAAATATATATAAATATAAATAAATGAATAAATAATAAATACATTTTTAAAACATTTCATCTCTCTTCTCACCTCTAACACACACTCACCCTCTGTATGGCTCTCCTGTGCTGTCCAGGATCCTGAAGCAGTATGACCATCCTAACATTGTGAAGCTGATCGGAGTTTGCACACAGAAACAGCCCATCTACATCATCATGGAGTTCGTTTCAGGTAAATAAGACCCTGTTTGACCTTTTCATCTTGTTTACCCGGCAGCTTTGATCTTTAATGTTTCATTATTACTTCCCCACTTTGTTCCTCAATCATCACTCTAAATGTATGGTTGCGTGTGTTTCATAAGGTGGTGATTTTCTCTCCTTCCTCCGGCATGAGGGTCACAATCTGAAGCCAAAGACGTTGGTCAAAATGACAGAAAATGTAGCATCTGGCATGGAGTACCTGGAGAGTAAGAAGTGTATCCACAGGTTGGTCAATCAATCAGTTAATTGATATTTCTAGAGCCCCGTTTGTAGAGACAATAAGTTTAATACTTAAATCAGGTACAGGCATGACTGTGGCTTTGTATAATTAAAGCAACATCATGCAGCTATTACACCTTAAAATAAGAGCTTCAAAATTATTTTGATGCAACATTTTGATTTGTTAAAAGGTAAATGGTGCTTCTGTCATTCCCAATCTCTGCCCTGTAAAATCATATTTTATGGAGCCATTTTTTCCTGGTTTTCCCTCTGATGTCCCCCGGCTGCTCTGCCTCAGCTCACTTTGATTTACACAATTGTCTGACGGACAGTCAAATAAACTGCTGCTGTTAACTCATATGCAGTTTCTCTTGTAGACAAGAGAGCTCCTAAAGTGTGTGAGCAGTGAAAGTTCACCAAAATTTCACGGCACAGTCAAGTGATTCCATTCACAGTGATCACAGGATCTGCTTGAGGGAGTGAAAAGCATCTGGGTGAAAGCTCTGCACAGAGTTCAGTTTTGGTGAATTTTGAGGTGTTGATCAATAGCGAGCCATCTTGACAGTACTGCTGACCTTTATGGGATGGAGAAAGCTACTCTGGATTGTTAGCTTTGTTATACGATTCATTTTTATTTTGTGTGCACTGTTGGAAATATTTCACTAAAAAGCAAGTGTTAGCAGACAGTTATGAGATGGGTATCAACAGTATAAATACATGTGTAAACTTTGTGAACTTATTGCCACTTTAGTGTCTGAGTTAAGCAAAGAACTTTGCTAACTGATTGTTAGCAAGCTTGTTAGCACGCATAACTTTATTTCCCCAATAACCATTTTGTTCAATAACAAATAATAACAAAATTGAACAAAATGGTGAGAAAAATGTCAGGGAAGGAAAACAGAATAGCAGAAAATTTAGAGAGGTCCTAATGGGACTGACTGGCAGCTTCGTCATTGGTCCATATATCGTATGCTTTCTCCTTTAACTCCAGGCTGGTGTGTCAAAGAATAATGAACAAAAAATTGGTTTGAAGCTGAAAATCAGAAATCCCCTGTACTGCAAGCCCCAACCCCATAATTTCTGCACTTTTGAGAAGTAATACCCCATGAGCAGGAACTTTTGGGGGGTAAAATAATGTCCCCAGAACTTACTTTAGACCCTGGTCACTGCAGTGGAGTTCCTCCAAAGGTTCCTGGGTCCTGGGAGAACTTCCTGTGGTAGAAACACATAATAACAGTTTTTGCACTTTGTGTTTCAACATGGGAAGCCCTAAATGTTAAAAAAAGAAAAACAAAACACTGGTATGCATAATGTTTAACTGATACACTATTTAAAACATAAACACAAGGAAGTGTCTTTAGATTAATGCACTTTTTGTCTGTGTCTCCAAACTAAAGTCACCATCAATTTAACACAGGAAACATAAGAGTGATGTGTTAGACAAATAATGGTTCCAGGGAAAATTAATTAGTTGAATATTAAAACATACTATTTTACAGAAAGCATGATGTAGTGTCAACAAGAACTGGAGTGGTACAAGCTGCAGGTAGAGGGATCTCAAAGCTATTACGGTACATAATGCAAAACATATATTACTTCCCCAGCATTCACTTCATCTACAGTAACCAAACTGCACTTTCCCGACACCACTTCCCCATATGTTGATGTGTCAAACTGTTGACTGAAAATGAGAGAGAAAATGTTTGTTTTAAAAAAATAACTGATGTGTTCTTGAAGAGGAAGCTGTAAGTGTGCTCTACTGACTGACCTACAATCTATTTCACTTAAATGAAAAAGACAGCACAACCATAAATTTTTGATATCATCAAAAACTCTAACTTACAAATAAACGTCTAAAAGTGAGTTCACAGAGCTACAGAGTAGGATTTTTACTTTCTCTTTTTTTGTGATGGTAGATGGGTAGTGACCACTGTCCTAAATTCAGTTGGTGTTCATACTTGATAAGCATCTACTACACTGGTAAAATGACTCTGGATGTTTATAATTCATTACATTCGACCACTATGTTGAGCACATATGCATATCAAGCTCATCTGTTCATCAATTTTCAATTTCTCTTTATAATAAGCCTTTATTTGAATAGCAGCTTTCTTTCATGAGACTAAGTTCAAAGTCCTTTACATAAAATTGTATAATAATGAATTTCTCTGATGTGGGATACGTAAAGTTTATGTTGTCTTACCTTAAAAAACACGAAAATCACAAAACCTACAAGGCACTCCCTCTCACTAGATAAGTAAGAGATAATGCACAGTGAGCAGGCCATTATTGTGAAATAAATCCCAGCAGGATTTGCAGGACTTGATAAAGGTCTCGAATCATCCTGAAGGGCTTTATTTTGCAATAGTGACCTGCTCACTGTACATTATCCTGCTTATTACATGGTTATGTACCAAAACATCAATGATTTGACACAAAATATCAATTTTAAAATGATTTGAATGATTTAACGGTTATTTTTTATTGTTTTATTGTTCCTCCAGAGCCTGTGATCAGAACTGTGTCCATAGCAACAGTCTGTTCTTCATAACAGTGGTGTGTTATACAAAAAAAGCAGACCTTAGAGTGCTGTCATTGACCAATCAGAATTAAGAATTAGTGATTTTTGTGTACAAATGTATCTTTATCTGAAGAGCACCTCAAATAGGAAGCACTCTAACCCAAACATTCTTGTATTAAAAACTCCTTAAAATACAGTAAAACAGAACGGAAATTGAAAACAAGAAAATGAGCAAAGCATGTAGGAGCCATGCATGTAATTTCAATTTAAACGGTAATATTACTCTACACACTAGGGGGGTGTATAGTATAGGCCGAGGCAATCGGCACAGGTGCTGCCAACTGGGAGGAAGAAAACAGTTTTTGACTGTGCTCAGTCAACACTATGGCTGTATTTTAACTTTATTAAATGTTGACACAAGGAAGGTGAATAAATGCTTTGTGATATTAAGTATTGATTAAGTCTAGTTTTTTTTGAGTACATGTCTAAACAATTGCAGCCCAATTAGCAGCCTGTAGTGGCTTAAGTATAGGACTTAGTGACTACACTGCCTGTTGCCTCTCTTCTTTGTCCTAACTTTAAATAGAGGCATGAATAGAAGAAGAGACAGTCAACTTAATATGGAGGAGTTAACTTGTACAAGGTACACGGGTGATAAGATTTTAAAATCAGCTGTAAAAGAGACAGGAAGTTAGTGCAAGCCAACAATGCTGATATAGGTGTGAAACTGGCTCACAACTATAACTACACAGACACAAACTCCAAAGTCTGTGAATCTCAACGTGAGCTGGAAACTTGTTATAAAGATCAAATTTTTGTATTTATCCTACAAACATAAAATCTTGCTTTCAAAGCACTTATTAAAAATTACAGAAAATGTTGAGATCCAAATATATATCAAGAATGTGCAAAACTGAGCTGTTAATTGTTGTTTGTGAAAGTGTGCATGATTTTTGTAGTGTTTTAGGGGATGTGTTGTTGAGTGGGAGTGATTGCGGTACTTTGGGTGAAGCATCAGTGGAGGTTGTCGATGCTCTGGAGCAGACACGAGGTTAAGACACCCGGCTCATTACAGGAGCGCTGTATGATTTGCCCAGCGGGGACAGATCAGAGCAGGCTGCTGGGAGCTGCTCAGCCTGTAACACTGCATGTCAAACTGTTTCACACGCAACACCAGAGACATGACAAGAACGCCTGTTCTCTCACTCCTTTTAGTCCCGTCTGTTTTCTCTGTTTCTCTCTTTTCTTTCTCATCCAGAGCATGATTTTTTCATGTCTCTTTTGTATCCATTTTTCATCATCTCTGCATACATCCCTCTTACATCTTTTCCCTCTGCTATGTTGTCTTTTGTCAAAGGGACCTGGCAGCGAGAAATTGTCTGGTTGCAGAGAGCAACTTGGTGAAGATCAGTGATTTTGGGATGTCCCGTCAGCAAGATGACGGTGTCTACTCCACAGAGGGCGGCCTCAGACAGATCCCTGTCAAGTGGACGGCTCCTGAAGCTCTGAACTACGGTACGTCAGGACTGCCTGTGGCCTGCAGTCATGACAGAATCTCTTCTCCTGTCTCTCTCTCTGCCAATAGTCAATTAAATACTGACAAAAGACCCATTCCTGTGCCTGTGTCAATGCTGCCCCCTGCTGGTGTTTTAGGTCGTTATACCACAGAGAGCGACGTCTGGAGCTTTGGTGTCTTACTGTGGGAGACCTTCTCCATGGGAATGACGCCCTACACGAGCATGACCAACCAGCAGACACGAGACGAGGTTGAGAGAGGTAAAGACTCACGTTAGGCTCTCTGTGTCAATTTGTTTGTGGTCAGATGCGCTTGAGGAAAATTCCTGCACATTTTCTGAATTCCACATGTTCCAAAAAATGTGTATTATGTGCTCAGAATGTCTCAGAACCAGTTTTGACTTTCTGTGATGTGTTTCAGGATACCGTATGCCTGCTCCGCACTGCTGCCCAGTGGAAATCTCCAGGATTATGAACAGCTGCTGGCAGTATGAGCCCAGGCACAGACCATCTTTCAAGAAAATTCGGTGTGACCTTTGTGCCATATACAACAAAATTATATAATACACTCCTGTGGTTTGGACACAGACTGTAGAATAAGCTTTTTTTCATGTATGTGTTGTTGTTTTTTTTGTAATTTTGCATTGTCTTCTCTGTCATAAAAGATGTTTAAATCCAGTCTGAATACTGAGACAGATCATGCAAATTGAAAACCAAATGAATAGGTATTCAAGAAATACTTGACTTTTGTGCTGGAAACAAACTTGGAAATGGAGATATGTGGAGATATGTAAAATATCAGTGAAACAGCTGATGGCAGCAATCTTGTCTCTTCTCTTCTTGTTCTGTTTGTCTGCTTTTCATTCCTCCTCCTGTGACCAGAAGGTTGTCTTCAACACATCTATCTCCTTTGAGTCAGACAGCACACATTTATGCTGGTGCAAACACAAAACACTATCACCATAACTGCTAAAATGTAACACCCATGTCTGCCACAAAGAAAAATGTGTTAAACTGACACATATTCCTGAGGACTGTAGAGGGTTTTGGTCAGCATAGTCTGGTAGACCACTTGTGTCTGTTTTGTTGTCTGTTGTGTTTTTAGGATCCAGACCTCCTTATAGGGGATTTTAGTTCTGTCCACTCAATGGGAAGCATGGAGGGCTAACAGGACTACCTCTGAGTAAACAAACTTATCTAAAACTAGAAAAGAGCAATAGTTCAGTCTTCTATGATATGCCAATCTGCAAGCACAACTGATACATATGTCTGGATATATTTCCAGATTTATCTGAATTACTGTATGTCAAGACATAGCTATGCCCATTACATTATACAAATACTTAGACTGAAATAATATGAACATGGCAGCTTGTTATCAAAAAGGTCCTTATTATAAAACTATTTGCATGACAGACATTTTTACTAGAGTCAAATTTTAATTTGCATATAGAAATAAAAACCTTATTACACAAAGCAGTTTGATTTAGAAACTTAATATTCACACATACAGTGAAATAACTATAATACAGTGTGCAGAAAACATTATGTTATTGCAGATCACCATTCACATTTGTATTATGCCATAGACACCAGTGTTACAGTTGACCTTGCAACATTAACAAAAGTGGAAATGATTCTTGTATCCGACTCTGATCTGCCCCAAACTTTAATGAGTTCTTACTACACTCTTCCACAAAGTGAACTGAGAAGAACAGGCCAGCATCTTTTTGACTCCTTTGCACGGGATGTTAGCTTAAAGCCACTATTGTGAGTATTTTTGATTAAATCACTATGTCATGTTAAAGGGTTCACTCAGGGTGACACAAGCAAAGTTCCCCTCAGCTCCGCAGAGACTTACAGCATCTTCTGGCTCATTGTTTTGGTTTTATGATTTGTAACTTTACCGTTTTGATCCTGTGTTACTTCTCTCATCAGTGTCATTTCTAGATGCAGCAGGCAACTATTTTCATTAAAAACACATTAAAACCCATAGAGTTCGTTACTTTCCCCGCATCATACAGCTAACAGAGAAAATCAGTGACAGGCTTGTGAGCACTTAGCAGCTACGGAGCCAGATATTTCCCTCAGAGGAGTTTCAGAATGAGTGCTAAACAGGTGTTACGATGGTCTCTGACATATCATTTTGTGCAACAGGGACAATGATTTCTTCCACAGCTTGCTGTTATTTAACACAACACAAGAAACACAACATATAATACCAAGAATAGTGTATTATCACCATGTAATATACCACGACCACAAGCAAAACCTGTTTCCTGAGCTAAATTTGAGGCAAAGAAAAATGAAAGTCAAAAGCATTTTTAAAAAATAGCTTCACGTAAGAGATGTTTCTGCTGGTAACCCTGTAGGCTACAGCCATTTACAAAACATTTCTAACATTTTTGGTTTGGCTGCTGTTACTGTGGAAAAACAGGACACTCTTCAGGCAAATTCTTTTGACATTTTGACATCTTTTGACTGTTTTAAAAACAGAAAAAAGGTATAAAACAATAACAAAGGAAAGTTAAAATTATAATGAGCGTTTTTCAAACATTAATCTGGACAATCACAGCTGCTGAATCACAGCAGTTTGTACAGAGTAAAGTAGAAAGCTGAACTGAAATTGTTTCATATTGGAGTAGTTCAGGTATTGTAGGTGAGTTGAATGAATGCAAACTATTTCACCTAAATCTATAGATAAACAGTGTGAAATTGGACTGTAATCTTGTCACATGAAAGTTATTTAGGTTGAGAACCCTCAGTATTAACCTTCTGTTAAAGACAGGTGGATTTGTACAAGACACAACAATCTGTGTGTGTAATTTAACTAAAAATGTATTCACAGAGTCTTTAAACAGTAGTGTTGTTTTGATTTCTTCAACAGATTTCTTGCACACTCCACTATGTTCTCAGCTCATCCAGGCTGGTGGAGGCTGCTGACATTTATGTGACGTGTAAACGATACCGATGTTTGAAAACCTGATGACGTTTTTATGTTACCCCTCACACCTGTAATCATCTGGGTGCTGAACTGACATGCTTTGCTGTAAACACACCAGCACGGCTCTGGGACAGACGGCAACTGTGTGGGATGTCAACAACTATTGGATGGATGTCTGAATGGACCAGATTCAACCTTAGCTGTACTTAGATAATTCTCGCATGTCATCATCCTGACTGTGTACAAGCTAACAAGCTAAATGCTACTGGTTGAGTTTAGTGGTCAACATGTTAAAATGCTTATCAACATATTATCATACTGAAATGCCACAGTTACATGCTAACACAATAGTCATGCATGTTGCTAACTCCTGGCGTGTTGACATCCAGTTCGCAGCACAGCTGGGTTCAGCAGCTGACAGGCAGCTAATTATCAGAGAGCAGACAAGATAATCAGGTGTTTCCACACTAAGCTTTCTCTTTTATGACCTTTCATTGAGTAAGTGACTGAGTGAATTTTGAAAATTTGTAGAGTGTATAAATCTTAAAATGCTGGAAGTACCTTTTAGTGTGGACAAAGAAAAAGTAGCAATTTGGAAAACAATGATGGTAGGTAGATATAGCAGACAGTAGGCAGCAGACTTTTGGTAAATGAGCCCATTTGCTCTCTTGCTGTGAGTTAGATGAGAAGATCCATACCACTCTCTTGTCTGCATGCTGAAAATGGTGCTATAATGAGCAGCTGGTCAGCTGAACTTCACACTGACTTTCCTTTTTGCTCTCTGCAGGGTTGCCAGGTCTGTGCTTTTCCTGCAGAATTGGGCTACTTTTGAAGCTTTGCCGTGGGAAGATCATTCGTCCGCTGGTTGAATGAACCTATTTTGCATGCAAATTACATTATTAATATCTATGAATATAGATCTGTATTTTAAATTACATAATTTGTTTATGTTTAAACCCTACTAAACTGACTCCATCACACACACACCCACATATATCACAACGTACTATGATCTCTGCCACTTTTAAGATTTTTGAAGCTTTTACCGGAAGTAAAAAGCTAACGTTAAACTGTAAATGAACTACACTGCAGTTGCAAGCCTCAACAACACCCCTACTACGCAACTAGAGTTTGGTGTGATGATGTTTAATATCTGCAACAACCACTATAGTCTCATTTAACCACTTAACTGCCTTTTATAAGACATGTAAAAGCCTTCAGATTCACAAGTGGTCTATTTACTTAGAGAACAAAAAATGAAAATCTCTTAAAGCTTGTCTTAAACACAGACCTAATTTCAGGCAAATAGCAACAAACCCATTCAAAAACCCACTGCTTTTTTGACAAGAAAAGCTTAAGTGTTAATATGTTAACTAATTTCTGGGTTTTAGGACTCAATCCTGCTGCACTACAGTACCAGTTGGGCAAGCTTGGTGCACAGTGGAATCTGGTCAAAGAATGATCAAAAAACTAGGTAACTTGTTAGCTAATCTTATCTATTTGCTAATGTGGTAGGAACATTCCCAGTAGTGCAGGAGTGTGTGTGTGTGTGTGTGTGTGTGTGTGTGTGTGTGTGTAGAGTGAATGCAGCCTGGGTCTGACTCCAGGGCCAGGCAATATATGGCAATGCCTCGTGTCCTGTCGCTCTATTGACTGTTCTTGTTTGTCTGCACCAAGTATGGGCCAAAACACACGAGCGGTCAGAATGAAGAAAGACCCCGAACATGGGGAGACCTAAACATTTATACCTGAGGAACCCCCTCCCCCCCCCCAAGGTGTGTTTCACACTCTTTTGTCAGGTATCAGCACCAACTCCCTAGGGTTTAAGGAATATCCTGCAGGGTTTTGTATCCAGGTGGGAGGTTAAGAGGTGTAAATATCACAATTTAAAATTCAAAAGGACTTTAAAAAGGAATCTCAAGCATCTGAACACAAAGAAATTGAAATTAGAATTACAATTCCTCCCTTGTGATTATTCATTAATCACTAAACAAAAGGAGAGATAAAACAAACAACAACAACAACAAAAAAAGGAACAGGAGGAAGGAAAAAAAGAAAAGATAAAATAAAATAAAATAAATAGTCACAACTTAATTATCCGACACATTAATACACATGGATTTTAAAATGTATCATCATGGCAGTTGTTTAGAAGAGAAGGGAGAAAAAAAAAAGATTATTCACAAAATGTCATCATCAGAGAGTTTGAGCTGGCCAGGTACAAATTTGACCTCCCTCCTGCCCACCTGCATCCATTAGAGCCCAGCATTTGACGTGGTGAGTCCTCCTGCCCCACTTACCACTGCTGCTTTGCCCACTTTTAACTCTCCTTTAGTTTAGTGTTTTGCCCTTTTAAGTCCACTACTGTTACCTTATTGTTTTGCCCATTACTGTTTAGCTATTAATTTGTGATTTAGGTCTTCTCAGTTTTGCTTATTTTGCTATAGTTCCCCTTATTGAGTTCTATTAGTCCAGTCTTCAGTTATATTGTAATTGTTTAGCCAATTGGATACGTTCTTGTTTGTGTTTGATTATTTTGTGAGTTTCTTTATTTCAGGTGTGGAGAGCCACAATGGTGAGAGGCTAGGCACCTGTGGTGAGGTCCCCTCACTTTTGCATGTGAGTAATTGCACTGGGACATCATAGACTGCACCATTTTTGTTTGAGGTTTGCTGTACCCACCTGTGGGTAGTGGTAGCAACCCTAGACACTTCTCTGTGTAGTCTGCCTCTCAACAAGTGGCCTCTGCTCAGTTTCTAGTTTCTTTAGTTTTACTTATGTTGGGCTGAGTTTGAACTTTTGTAGCATTCACTTTTTCAGAATTTATATTGAGGCCTTTTAGCATAAAATGTAATAAAATAATTTTATCCATCTTCATTTTGGGTTATTTCTTGTTTATTAATTATCTTCCTTTTCAGCAGCTCCAGCCCCTGCTTCTTGCTTTGATTATTTTGCTTAGTTTAATAAAATTTTTGATTAAATTGTGAGAACACATCTCGGCCTCTTAATCAGTAATGAACCTGTATAGTATACCTTACCATCTACCTTACAAACAATATTCAAGGTACAATATTCAAGTATTTCCTGGGGTGAAACTCCCCAGGTGGCGTTGTCTGGCTTACTCTTTATTCTCCCCTTATTGACACTACAATTCCTTACAACCCAAACCTACCTACCCCTCTCGCCACACTAACATTAGCTAACTTGAGGTGTGACTATATGTCGGTTTTACAGGCCCCAAAGCAACATCTTTTAACAGTCTTCAAAATGTTGTTCTCTTTCCAACACAGGTGAGCCTTGCACAACACATTTAAGTACAGGAAGAAGGAAAGGAGAAAGTTGAAAGGTGTCGGCATGTATCTAGTTTGCTCAACTGTTCTCGGAACACAGAGCAAAAAGAGGTGGGACTTAAGATACGTCAACAATAGCCTGGCTTTTTCCTAAAGTAAGAATCGGTCTTTCAGCACCTCTAAAGCTTGTTCCATCGATACAAAAATTGTCAGAATAGCTAATCAGTGTTTGTATTTTAGAGTGCACTGATGTTTGTGTATGATCTGTGATCAAATAACTTTGTTTTTTGGACAATACTTTAGCCAGCTAGGTTTGGCAACCAGGCTTTCTGCCCCACGCCTTACCAAAAATTGGCTGTAATGCACAGTTTTGATTGGTGTCTGAAAGAGAAGATGTAGACTATTTATCTTCACCAAGATAAATAAAGATCACCAAGACTAACTGAGCTCTTATGTGGAAAAAGATCTTTTCCAAATGACTTGAAAATTGTCAGCATTTCACATAGATTTATTCAGTGTGGATATAGTCTGAGCTGCACAGAGAATAAGCTCCTTCAGTTCTGCTAACATACATGGCTGGGGCTCATTTGGATTGATTGAGTTGATAGTCTTGTTGAACTTTTTTTTTTTTCCTAAGATTATTTTTTGGGCTTTTTGTCTTTATTTTGGATAGGGACAGCTGAAGACATGACAGGAAAGGGTAGGACCAACAGCCCCAGCATGGGGCAAACGCTCCAACTGAGCCATGGGAGCACCCCCGTCTTGTTGAACTTTTGACCTGGTGGATGGTTTCTTGACTACAACAGTTCATGCTGAGTACTTGTACTACTGGAGCAAAATGAAAACTGGACAGTTGGACTAGAAATAGTAGAAACCATCATGCTAAATAATTTTGTTTGGTCACTCCACAAAGATTCTTATTCTTTGAGGCTGTGACAAGAGGAAAGAAACCCCTCAAATCACAAGCACTTCACCTGAAGTCTTGTGGTTTGTTCAGACAAAGCAAGTGACACTGACATATCTCATCATGACACAGCGTGGGTGTGTAATGTCACGGAGAGGTTACCATGAATTGATATGCATCTCTGTGCAAACACTGCTGTAGACTCTGTTGACTGGCTCTGAATATTCTTGGCTCAGTGTCAGAATGGTGCTGAGGGATTACTGTAATTGTTCTTGAAATGATGTGCATTTTCTCTCCTTTGAGCCTTATTTAATATGGATTAGGATCATTAGCACGGATAATCCTTTTCATATTTCAGTGATAAGGCATTTTTACCTGCTTTAAGATTTCAAGTCCTCACCACTTTGAGATTAATCCTGCAGAGAATGAAAATATGAAACTCCTCATGCAGAGGTGCTGAGCTTTAAAACAATGCTGCTCAACTTGTGTATTAAGGTTTACTTAACAAACAAACATAACAAAGGTTTCCTCAGAACTAAAAACAGAAGAATAAGTCCACCTATTACATCTATTATCTATAATATGCTTATCATCTGAGAGGTCAAGGGGGGGCTGGAGCCAATCCCAGCTGTCATTGGGCGAGAGGCGGGTACTCACATTCTGTGCTCAAGTAGAAATAAAAAGTAGCCCACTGGATTTTTGTGCACAAAGCTAAATACACCTCACCTTTTCCCCACAGTCAAATCTCCCTCTCTTGTCTGTTTCATCTTGTTGCATATTTTATGTCATTTTTGTCCTTTTATGTCTGTCGTTGTCATTCTCTCATCCAGTTCCTACATTGTGTAGGGTGGAAATGTGCTTGTGCCCATCTGCCTGCCCATGGGTGTGTTGGTCTAAAATGAGGTGGAGTTATGTGCATTACATTTCTGTCTTGAGGCATTGAAAAGCAATTGCGCCATTGACCAACAAAAACCTGGTAAGTCAAAGTCAGTGGTACAGTATTTTCCTGCCATTTAAAGAGTGCATAATTGTATTATCATTATATTATTATATTATTATTTTATTATGATAGTAGGTTGTGCCTTCATAGGCAGTCCACTGCAGATAATCCAAGTCATAAAACTTAACATTCTGATTACTCGTAGATGAGTTTTTAGGAGGGTGAAATAGGTTGAAGCCGTAACTTCATTGATTGGACAGGATCAGTCAGGATCTGATGATAATTAATGTACTGTGTTCTTCTACACATCCAAAAGGTCTCACACACAGTTGAAGTTCATACAATGAAACTGTTGGGAGTAAAGCAGCCATATAAAGCCTGACGTCCATCACATGCTCCCTCTGTTTCCTCCATCCTGTATATTTATAACCAGTTTCTAGTTTTGCTGTAGTGACATCACTGCTCTCATGGAAACTGAAAGCAGCCTCTCTAATTATTAAACCACGGTTTAAATTTGATGGGTTCTTTTTTGTGCATTATATTGTGTATTGTGGTGTGTGTTCATTTACTTTAATGATTAGAGAGGCTGCTCTCAGTAAATACTGTGACGTTTCCATGTGCACTATAATGTCACAGCAGTCACGTGTCTCTGCCTTGCCTGACCTGCAGATTAACTGCACCATCTGCATCACAACAAGTAGGTAATTTCAATCTCCCTGTTCACTTATCCTTTCAGTAACTCATGTTATGCCAGGCAGAGTGGCAGTTAAAGCACTAATTTAAATTTTAGAATGTACCGTGATCTATTTATATTCAATATGTCTCCTAATGTGGAATCAACTTCTTTTCTCAGATGATGAGACACCTGCAGCTAAGAAGGTGTGGCCCCTGTCATTCACTGGCTGAAGATATGATTGTCATGTGTGCTTAATTCTTTTGTAGCGTCTCAAGCTGACTGCTCAATTGTTTGTAATTTAAACCGTCTCACCGGTCGGACATGTTCAGTAAGTTGTCACCTGACAGTCCCATGATGTTGAGTTTTGCATTTGTCTTTCTGTAGTAATCGGCTCCAAGGTAACAAAACATCAACCTGAGACATTGCGCAAAGAGTAAATCACGCTCTCCACCTAATATACTTAAATTTAGACAGTTCTTGCTCTGCTTTGACAATTTGAGTAATTAATGGGTTGATTAAGAAATAACTGAAATCCGATTAATATTTAGTTTGCATCTCATTCTGGATATTGACATTAATCTTTATTTTACTCACATATGCACTACAGGTTCTCAGAGGTTGTGCTGTTTATCTGATCTGTAGATGAGTTACTATACAAATATAAAATCATGTGTATGAAGCAGCTTTGTCACTGCTGTTTACAGACTGTGACACAAATTTCCCCTTTCAGGTGTCATGCAAAGTAGGTCAGTGAGAAGCCTTGTTTGTCTCATTCTATGCACTGTTTTCACAAAACAAAAAAGAAAATACAATTAATATTACATATTTTCAGTTTAATTACAAATAATATTATTTATTTTATATTTTACCCTATTCTATCTGTATGTGTGTGTAGCATGAAGGGACTACAATGTTTATTTTGTTGTGCAACCCAGGTTATACAATGATAAATAAATTACAAAGATAAATGGTAAAAGCAAGTTATCATACTGAAATGTGCTCATATTATTCTGATATTAAGTCAGTGTGCTTATGAATCATATAAATGGAAATTCATAAATTTGATACAGAATAATAACAAGTTACTTTTAAGCATTAATGTAGCATTTCAAAGATGAGAAGAGCTCCTTAGCTTTGTTTTTTTATGTTGCAATGTCAGTGAAAAAATATATCAAACTGCTGTATATAAAATAATCTTCATTCGTAGAGCATGTTTCTTAAAGTTACAAATTCTTTTCAAGGACTATAATAAAACAAAAAACAAAGACTAAAATCAATAAAAGTGAGAATAATACAAACCCTCTCTTCAATTCCAAGTGTCTCATAATTTCCTGCTCGTAAAATCAATTGTGTCAAGAAATTATTCAATCAGAGGAACATCTGAAAGAAAATGTAATGGATGAGCAGTTTGAATAAGTCAGCTACATGGTACAAGTCAGTCTCATCTATTGTACATTTATTTCACACGCATCTTCAGCACATTAACACGATGACTGATCAGATCTCCCGTGGGCGCCACGCAATATTGGGGAAGGTCATTTACAAGTAGTGATCAATTATCTGTGTTGCTGCAGCTACTAGTACCAGGGTCTTCACTGAGCTGATGATGCTTTTAACTTTGCAAATAACAGCAAAATAACTTGAAGAAAAAAATGTAAAATTGGGCTTAAAATGGTGGATTAATTTCATTTCAAAAAATTATTTGTTGTTTCCCAATCTTGCTTACTATTAGTGCACTTCAATTTTTGTTCATGTGCAGTGTTGTAATACAGGTGCAAAACATTCTGTGCCACTGGGAAATGAAATTTTAGTGTCTCACATGAACAAGT
This sequence comes from Lutjanus erythropterus, assembly GCF_056507025.1. NCBI lineage: Eukaryota > Metazoa > Chordata > Actinopteri > Lutjaniformes > Lutjanidae > Lutjanus > Lutjanus erythropterus. The sequence continues at coordinate 25,360,597 of NC_139317.1, forward strand.
TATTGAAAAACACAATATTATATTTTGAATTTAAAAACTAAAATAAAAAAGAAAATTGCCAGTTAACACTTTTGTCTTATGTATTAATACTGTAACTACTTAGTAATTGAATTTTAAAATAAAATTATACTAAGATAGTTTGTCAAATATTTCTTTTTAAAATGACACTGTCTCTCTGCATCATCCATCTCATTATCCATTGAATGTCTTTCATTTAAAGATGTGTAAGGAGTGAAGAAAAGCAAGAGGAATATTGAGTGGCAGGCTGTACTTTGTGACACGATGCTGCTGCCTTCTTCTGTTTGCAGGAACAAGTGCTGAGAACTACAGTATGATTGAATAAATAAGTTAGTGATTACATAAATCAGACCCACCCAAACTCCTCAGTAGCATTTCAAACGCTGACTGAAAAGAAAATAATAGAGTAAAAACTTGCCAAGAGTATTCAGGTGATGAATAATGTCAGAGAGGATTAACTTAATCCTACTGCCCCGCCAGTTGAGCAATTAGCACAAATTCAAGCTGTGCAGCCAGTTAATGTTCAAACCAACAGAGCTGATTTTAAATTCATGTGGAGATGCCAAAGTTTCCGAAAATACAAATATGTTTAAATGCTGAATTTTGAGGAAAAGTGTATAAATGTAACATGGTCAAAATACAACAGTAATGTCTGTATAAAACTCAGAAGTACTTCTGTAACATTAAGTATTATAATAACACAAAATTTGTTCAATTGTTATTACCTGATGTGCTTAGTCCTCCGTAGTTGATTTGTGGAACGTTTCATACTCGGCCTCTGTACCCCTACATTCAGCTTTTGGGGTACCTCTCCTATATAGGGGTGTTTCCTGCCTTGCCTCTCCCCTTTTTGCTCTTGTGCTCCATGGGAGAAGTAAGCGGCATTGCTCTTTGTAGGAATTTCAGCATTTTAGCGCTGTTAAGCTATGTTAATAAGTTAATTTTTCAGCCTAATCTTGTTGTGTTATATGCTAACATGTACTCGTGTCACTTTTTTTTACTTCTTACTGTCAGCTGTCGAAAATAAACGGAGACCGCCTCCAAAGATATCTGCAGTTTGGGCCTCTTCATCTCAACACAACGCAGACAACACTAGACTCCACCGGTTACATAAAATGATGCGGGATTTAATTGAATGATGCAAGTCTTTTGCTTAATTTACTATACTTAATGTAAACATCATATGTTTTCAGTAAAGAGCTAGAACATGCCGATGAAGAGTATTCAGAGTACTGCGTGTACTAGAGAAGCAACTTAACCTTTGGAGACATTGCAGCGTGAATGCTGTATATTGAAAAGCTGCTACAAAACTGCATTGTAAGCTGTAAAAGCAGAATAATATCAATAACGTATGTAACATGTGGAGTATTTTAAGGTTTGTTGAAAAGCAAATGAATTGCTGGCTTTTTATGGAGAATCGTAAAAGTATGAAGAGTTGGAAAAGTGGGAAAGGGTCTAATTAGCATGAATGGGATTTAAAAGTTGAATACTGTAATACCCATAATGTATCTGGCATAAGAAGCGAGGCTGTGCTCTTACTATCACAAAGACTGTCAAGACTTGCCTGCAGAACTGCTTCGACAGGACCAACTGGGACATTTTTGAACATCCAGACCTGGAGGTGTTCACCAACAGTGTTCTGTGTTATATTAAGAACTGCATAGACACTGTCACAATGGACAGTGCGCTGGCAGAGGAGCTGAATCTTTGAGGTGGAACCACCAGAGGCAGCTACACTACACCCCACGGTCGACAGCGGCTTCACCCTCACAGTAGAGGAGCATGAGGTCAGGCGCACGCTTTGGGCCGTCAACCCGAGGAAGGCTGCTGGACCCAATGGCGTTTCAGGACGTGTGTTGAAGGACTGCGCGGACCAGCTGGCTGGAGTCTTCACCAGGATATTCAACCAGCCCTTGTCTCAGTCCACTGCCCCACCCTGTCTGAAGTCGTCCACCATAATCCCCCTGCCCAAGAAACCCCACATCTCCCACCTCAGCGACTACCGGCCAGTCGTACTCACTCCAGTGGTGATGAAATGCTTTGAAAAACTGGTCTGGAAAAAATTGAAAAATTGAATTGATTTGAGTTATTTTGTTCGCTAATGCACAAGAGTGCACTACAAACAACCACCAAACAAACAAAAACAATGTATACATTTTCAGAGATAAAATTTGTGAGTGGAAAGCACCCAAGAATAAAGAATGAAAATGGTGGTACGATGTCGTCATCTTTGTCCATTGTTGTCCAGTCACCTGCGTGGCTGATGGAGGCACATGAGGCTTTGTGACACCTCCAGAGTAATGTGCATGTGCGTGAACTTGGTGTCACACGATGGACCATGTGAGACAAAGATGTTTGACAAAGTAAAGCCAAAGTGGCTGAGGGGTTATCTGACTGTCAGATCATCCTGAGAGTGTGCAGTAGTTTTCTGTCACCAAGAACCAGCCGACTGCCTGACGCACCCATATCTCTGTGGCATCTGACTGTGTGCACTGTCATGTACCTGCACAGGTCTACTGAATTTTTCTTTGCTTAGTCACACTCCTCAGGCTGCTCCGGATGAATTAAATCAAAATGCAAAATGCTTGATTGACGTTTTATTTCCTGCAATCAGCAAGGTACCATGGGAAAGCAATTACTTCATCAGCTTGGGTGTAAAGATTAAGGACACAAGGTGAACACACCTTTCATACACCTGTCTGAGACTGCACAATAGAAAATAATGTTGTAACTGAGATGAATGAATGAGATGCAAAATGATCCCACCAAAAACAGGCTTTCAATTATGTGAGAAGGAAGCAAAGGAAGCAAAAGCAGTAAAATTTGTGAGTTTCACATTATTTCCCAGACAGACACTGTCAGAAGTGGTCTGCAACTGCAGTGTGTGTATAGATGTTTGTGGCAAAGCGTGTTAAATTCTACAGATAATGTAAGAGGAATGTGCACATAACTGTATTCAAGTAAAAAAGTAGTAAACTTTAATGTTTTAGAATCATAATTTAAAGAATACAAAAGTTATTGCAAGTATACTTGTACATTTTCCCCTTAATTTAATGTAAATCTAAAGTGTACATTAAAAAGTGCACTTCAAAGTAGATGTCATTAAGTTCAACTTCAATGTACTAAAATAAATAATTCTCCAGTACTTAAAGTGGAATTTCAGTGCATTTGCACGAAGTATGCTTTATTGTAGGTATTGTAAGTTTGGGGAAACAATTATTTTCAAGTCCTTTGTAATATTTCACTAAAGTATACTTTAATTTCACCTCAGTTGAAGTGTATTTAAGTATGCATACACTAAGTGAACTTCCATACGTTTACATGAAGTTGTGCTTCAGTGTACTTTGAAAAAGTAACACATAGAGCAAATTTTAATTTCCTTAATGAATCATCTGTATATTTACAATTACACCCATATACTTTAAGTGTGCTAAGTAAACTTAAAGTTATTTTGCTTTAGCACATAAAGTACACTAAATACACTTAAAATTGTGCTTTGCTACATTTTAATTACAAATCAATATACTTTGCACAAAAGCAATTGTTCCAAAATAGCAAACTTGAAGTTAACTAATCATTAACACAACTGAACTATACTGATCATTACTCTGATTTCAGGTACACACCAGCATGCTAAAATTTAATCAACTTAGCCTTTTTTTTTTTTTTTTTTTGCAACAAAGCCAAGAAAAAGGAAGAAATTGAATAGTTTTGTTTTGAATAGCTGTGAAGCACTGATCTGTGTCTCACTTACAGGTAGATTGACAGGAGCTCATAATATCTCCCGCAGCATCATTCCTGGGCTCTGTGCAGTGAAGGCAGAGCATACCACACCATGTGACAGACGACATCGCTGAAATGCTTGTACAGATAAGATCTAAAACCTTCATACGGTCCCTCTGTCACATGTTTAACCATTCTGTAACTTTAAGATGACATAGTATCACTTCTGCATCGATATACTTGAACGACAACTATTTGTGGTATCTGGTACGCAAATTTCCATTCTTTTGATATAAAACAGGCTTCTTTTTTATGACGACAAATCAGCATGATCACTTTCTGCCATGCTTTCTGCAGCATTGATTTATTTTTTCCATTTATTGAAGTTTTCCTCACTGGCAGAACCTCTTTTTGCTCAGATTTTCTCAGCAAATGCTTGCAGTGACAATGATCTACATATGGCTTTGTAAAGTAATAAGTAGCTGTCAGAGAAATGGAATACGTAAGTGCACCACTGATCTGTAATGTTAGCTAACATTACCCATGTTACGATCCCCTAAAACAGCTCGCAACCAAGAGAGTGAACATAATTAAACGTGAGTCAAGAGTTGCAAAAAAACCCCCACATTTCTTTTATTGAAACAGGTAGACAATGGGGGTGACCAAATCAAACACCAAAAACCTAAAAGGGAATTAACTAAATAAACCCCCCTCCCAAAACTAACAAAATTCTTGTGGGCAAGCAGAAAACAACAAAAGAAGGGGAGCCACTTCTGTCCAGCTCAAATGGGAGCGACAGAACAGGGTTCTCCCCTCTACCATAACATAAACAAACTAAAGCCTAAACAACAGAAATAAGGCAATGAAAACTGAACCACCAGACCCACCAGAAAAACAGAAAAATGGAACAGAAAGCCAAAAAAAAAAAAAAAACTACATTCAATAAGTAACAGCAAAGCTCCTGCTGCAGCAGTTCTGACTCCTGCAGGATGTGACATCCGACCATAAGCTGCCATCCTGGTGACCGGGATGCACAGACGGGTCACAATATAAAGCTGAAGTGCTGCAAATGCTGAAAAACATATATATATATTATATTTTCCAGACTCCTGTTTTTGTTGTAAAAGTTATTCAAATAAAACAAGAGGGGAAAAAAAATCCGTCACTGGTTTTGTGGAGACATCAGGCAGCATGGATGGTTTCCTGAATGGGCCTACTGTGCTAAGGTCACCCCTAAGTCAGAGCCTTTGCATTTTTTGTTGCATAGTCAAAGTGCTTAGGCTTTGTGTCAAGACCAGAGCCCTGAAAGTCCTAATGAAAAACTTAAGGAATAGCCAAGACATTCACTTTGCGGATGTCGTAAGAAAGAATCCATCATGATACATTTGAAGTGTTTATCCACCCAGTTTATTTACAGGGCTTTAGAGCATCTGAGTAATTCATACAATATCAAACCTGTGCTGTTTTGTGTGTATGTGTGCTGTAAGTCCTGTGGAACTACAGGTGAACTTAGGTGCTGTGCTAATGCTGCAAGTCTGTCTACCTGCCCTGTTGGGGGGCGGGATCTTTTACGCATCTGTGTCTCAGAGCCCATTTTCTCATAATCCATCTACGTCAGCAAGACAATCTGTACGTAACACGTGAAAAAGAGTTCAAGTACAGTTCAGTACATTTTAGCATTTACCATGATGTTATATTTGTGAGATTTCCCCATCACTGGTGTACTGGACATTTGCTAGTTTCGATTCGACACTAGTGAATTTGGAGGTTCAGTTGGCTTTGGTTTCAAATTAAAATGCACAACAAGACAATGCAGTTCAAGATAATACACTGCAAACATGCTGAAAACACAAGGCCATAACTCTGGCTGTCATGAAAACATAAATACCTTCCAAAGATTTTAGACAAATATTTTAATTCTATCCTGTAAAAATTGTAAAAATTGTGCATCTTGTGTATTGTATCTAACAAGAATCTTATACCTGTGTCTTTGTAGACTTATTTGCATGGGCTTGTAAAACCTGTAAAGCTTGGTGATGCATTACATGCAATATTGGGCAATATGTACAAAGTGAATGCCATTATCTATTAAAGTCAAGTTTGAGTACTCATCGTAAGTCACAGGATGACTCTCGAGCACATGTTGTAATATCATCAGGGAGAAGAATCTTGTGTGCGTTACATAATGAGTTGAAGAAGTTAAATGTGTTGAGGAAGGAAAACCGATATCATCTGGAATGTTCTTTGTGTCACACAGATATGGCGGGGCCCTGACACACAGTGTGATGAATACTCAAACTGGAATCTCTGTTAGATAATCAACAAGATTGGAAAACACAACAAGAACACAACACACATGATTCGTAAGAGGGGAACACAAATAACCAGCAGGCACGTGGTGCAGCGAGAGGACAACCATGTCCTCACTCATTGTGCATTAAGGAAAAGACAGTGGACAAAATAATAAATGGCACTTCAGATGATTAACTTTTGTTCCTATTAAGACATTTTGAGTCAAACTGATCTTAATTTTCTATCAGTGACAGATATCATACCTCTTGTATTCTTCAGGTGGTGGTGGACTAAAGATTACCTCAAATTTGTAAAGTACACTACTTGAGCAAATGTACTTCCTTGGTATTCCACTCACTTCCTTAAAGCGATAGTTCACCCAGATATTAAATTTCACTCAATATCTACTCACCCCTGTGCTGATGTGAGGATGGGCGAAGATCTTCAGTTCACAAAACACTCCCGGAGCTTCAGCCGAAAACAGCATTGCAGCCAAATCCAGTACAATTGAAGTGAACTGTGAACCTTTAAGTGTTGAGAAAATACTTCTACTTCTTAAGCAAAATAAACAGTTTATAAATCATCTTGGATCAGCTGGAAAATACATAGTCACGAAGCTGAGAACAGGCTGTTTTTCTTCATGAAATGTTGATTTTAGCAACGATGGTCTTTTAGCGTTTGATGCATTGCTGTAAACTCCCCAACAGAATGTTGTTTTCTGTTTTTTTTTTAATTAGCTCAACCTTTAACAACTACAACAGTAAAATGCAGCACACACATTAATGCAACAGTAATATTAATTCAGCAGATATAACAGTAAAACACCGACAGGGACCATTTCCCTGCAGAATAACTACTTTTCCTTTTAGTACTTTACATGAATTTTGCTGATAATACTTACATGCTTAAGTAAGGTTTTGAATGCAGAACTTTTACTTGCAGTGGATTATTTTCACAGTGTGGTATTAGTGCACTTCTTTAACTGTCCTTTATTGGCAGTAGAGGCAGCTGGGGAACAACAAGAAAGCGAGTGGGGTATCCTGGAAAAGACAGTTCCTCATTGTTAAACAAGTTTCTATTAATAGTCCGTCGAAGATAAACTCATTCTCACACAGGAAGATGGCCACTTGTAGTAAAGTAAAACTAAAAGTACATTCAATTACATTTTCTCGTCATTTTTGGTTAGCAGCACTGTAAAACTGGAAATGTACATTCATGCTCTGGATGTGAATGACTCTATTAGTTTTCTGATTCCTGTGGTGTGTTCTAATTCAAGGTGCCCACACCTTAATTCACTATGCACGTCTGGTGATGATAGGCCATGTGAGCCTGATTGACATGTGCATTCACCCACAACCAGTTGAAAGCACAGAGCACTTAGCTGCCTGAAACTCAAATATCATTTACAATACAGACCCAAGTGAACAGTCCTCCTGATAAGTCACAGGTGTTGGATTCTGTAGCTGAACAATTTTACCAGGCCAGGACTGGCTAATCTTGATACACAGGAAGATTCCCTGTGGGCCGTGCTGCAAGGGCAACTGCTAGGGTCAGTAAACACAGTAGCTCGTCTAGTTGCTAATGACATAAAGATTGTTGTCCATGTCTGAGTATACAGCACTGTGTTGTCACCTGTTAGTTTACTGTAGGTGAGCAGTCACCAGTTATATTTCATATGTGAGAAGTTGCTCTGACAGAGATGATGCTTTAATCTGTTATGATGCTCCAACACCAGATTTTGTCGGGAAGGCTGGTTCATCACTGTCTTGGCCTTGCTTTTATGACCATCTGTTCCTGCAGTGCATTTTGCTGTTAAAGCTGCATGCTTTCACTTTTTTCATTTACTGACATTACATTGTGTTATGTCTGATTGTGATGGGCAGGGCCAATTTTGACAATCTTGCATTAGAGTCTGGTGCTGACTTGTTACGCCACTTGCAGGGAAGGAGTGGTTTACCTACTTGCAGGTACATGTGTCCACCCCCACCAGACATTCACTTCTATATAAATTCATGCAGAGGAGCTGCTGGAAGTCACAGCAGAGTGAGGAGGAGTTCAAAGCCAGCTGAGGAGTGATCAGAGCAGTATCATCAGCAGACACTCATCACCGCCACCACCATGGGGAACTGTTGTGAGAACATGTGCAATTTTTTCGGCCGGACAAAGAACACCAATGTGCGTGTTAGTCTGCCGGCTGTCTGCTTTGTCTGGCAGATTGCTATGATTGTGCTGTTTGGAGTTTTCATCCGGTACGATGAGGAGTCAGATGCACACAGATGGGTAGAGCACAAGAAGCATCACAACATCACCAGCGACATCGAAAATGACTTCTACTTCAGATATCCCAGTAAGTACAACAATACATACAGAAAATGACATTGCAAGTAACGCTTATATATGTAAATGCAGGTGTGATCCTGTGACAGATGTGTGCCACTTTGGTATTTTTCCTCTGTTTTTCTCCTTTCGATCCATTAAATAAAATGTCTACAAATTAAATATATTTCTCACAGTTATGAAGCAGATTGTGGTAATTTTAGCCTGTCTTAACTCTCCTGTTTCTCTCTTTGGTTTTTGTTCACGGAAAGAAATGGTCACAAACTGGTCTTGCATTGGAATGTCAGACATTGTGACTGTGCAAAAACAAATCACAGTTGTATAATTAGCAAACTATAATAAGTTTATTTGAGTGAAGTAGAAAATGAAAGTGCCAAAGAGAAAGATTTTTTGTCAAATCCTGATATGTTTTTAAGTGTTTTTATTGTAGTATAGTGAAGTGTAATTATTTATTTTACATTCTATTAATGTAAATCATGCCATTACACCTCAATACCAGTTGAGAAAACATTTTTATGTCCCTCTCTCCAGGCTTCCAGGATGTCCACGTCATGATCTTTGTTGGATTCGGTTTTCTCATGACCTTCCTGAAACGCTACAGCTTCGGCGGCGTGGGCTTCAACTTCCTGATTGCCTCCTTTGGTCTGCAGTGGGCTCTTCTCATGCAGGGCTGGTTCCACTCCCTTGACCACACCACTGGAAAAATCTACATCGGCGTGGAGAGGTGAGTCTGTTTTTTTTTTTTTGTTTTGTTTTTTTTGTGCACCATCAGGCCTTTAGTGACAGGAAAAGGGGAGAGAGAGAGAGAGAGAGGGGCTGACATGCAGAAAATGTGCCACAGGCGGGAATTGAACCGGAAGCTGCTGTAGAGGACTGATAGCCTCAACACATGGTGCGCACGCCCTACTGGCTGAGCAAAAGCAATAGGGGCGCCCTGGAAATTTTCAGTTTTAAATATGTTCTTTTGTCACAGCTGTCAAAATCTTTTGTCTGGTTTTACCCCGTGAAGTCCTTGAGGCAAACCAGTCAGTCAAGATCCAGCTTTTCAAGTTTGTTCACTGACAGCACCCTTACATGCACCTACCCTCATCTTATGTGTACTGTCATAGTGTCCTGTCCTCACTCTGTTTCCTGTAAAGGTGAAATCCACCAAGTTTTTGCATCTTTACAGGAAATACAACAGCACAATTGCTCCACGATCTAATGAATTGCCTCAAGCAATGTAACTTGGTTACATGAGTCGCTATTAGTGGCTGTGGTAATGGTCAAGCTGCTTTGTGGGTAATTTGGGCAGCATGTTTTGACAGAGAGGAATATATGGAATAAAAAAGAAAATAATTCTGTTTTTGCTGTATAATTTTTTATCCTGTTTTCCCCTAAACTGCCAATCTTGAGTTCAATAACAGTATAGAAGTGTAATGCTACATTAGTGCATATAAAAACGCATCTGACAAGGTTTTTTAGATAAGTGCTCCACAAAAAAGAACCACAGGCAAAAATTCATTTTATTTGCATTGAGAAAGCTTTGAGATTTTTAAGAAGAAAAACAAATAATTGTAATTTTATTTTATTTTTTTTTAGTAGATTAGTGCAATATTGTCAGTGTTTGATTTTGAAATAATCCAAATGTAATCCAAAAGTAATCAGATTACATTATGTTTTGCAATCCAGTAGATTCTGTAACTAATTACAAAAATTGTGATGTAATTTTTATCAGTAACCAACAACACTTGAAAGTAATCTGACCCAATCTTGGCCAACAATTACCAAACACACTTGGAATTAAAACCATATTACCAAAGCCAACTCATTGTCCCTTTCTTTCTCCCTGACAGTCTGATCAACGCAGACTTTTGCTGTGCCGGCTCTCTGATTGCCTACGGCGCCCTCCTGGGAAAAGTGAGCCCCGTCCAGCTGATGGTTGTCACCCTATTTGGCATCACGCTTTTTGCTGTGGAGGAATACATCATCCTCAGCCTCCTCCATGTGAGTCTCATCCAATACAATCAGCCCACAGGGGACTTAATTATTGTCCAAGGAGTGAGAGTTTTCTTTCAGATTTTACATTTTCTTCTTTGTGCTGCTTCCCACAGTGCAGAGATGCTGGTGGCTCCATGGTCATTCACGCCTTCGGAGGCTACTATGGCCTGGCCATCTCCTGGGTCCTCTACCGACCAAACCTACACCAAAGCAAACGCCTCAATGGATCAGTCTACCACTCTGATGTGTTCGCCATGATTGGTGAGTGACTGGCGATTCATATCGTAATCTTAGGCTGGGTTGCCTCAGCAAGAACTAAATTCCAAACCTGATGAAATTATATTGCACAACTTTTAAAGTAAATTTAAATTAGGAAAAATTAAATTTAAACCTCAGCTTAGTTTTTACTGTAAACCTAGATTAATTTTCATTTTGTTGCATGTGAATTTTAAACTCCAATTTAAAATTTGATCCAGTGTTAACTTAAACATCACACTTGAGGAGGTTTAACTAACTTAAAATAGCTCTTTTTTTAATGTATTGAGCAAAATAATCAAGTTACTCGAAGAGAATCAATCCAGTTGAGTTTAATGATGCATTTCTTATTTCTTTCACTTCAGCTGATAATTTGGCCAACAAGTTTTTCTCAGAGGGGAAATTAGAGCTTCTCTCATAACCCATAATGAATAGGCTACTTAACTTCTTTTCTAGCTGGTTTAACTAACTAGCTAGCAAACAATATAAAATGTTGTTAACTTTTTTGCTAGCAAGCAAAAGGTGTAAAAAACAACAACTTTTTTTAGCTAGCTAACAAACAGTAACAAGTTTATACTTGCTAGGTCTTGACAGCACAGGAATTTATTATTTTAATAATTTAAAAATTTATTTTAATTCAGTTTAGGAAGCATCTTCATGTTGATGGATTTATTGAACTGAGATTATTTTTTAAGTTTTGCTTAACTCTGATTAGAACTAATTTTAGATTAAATGAATCTTTGTTGGTTCAACGTCCCTTTTAACCTCACGTCAGTGCTTTCTTTATGCTACTGTTCATTTTGCATATCGAACATTTTACACTCATCACTGTCAAACCTGTGTAAATATGTTAATCTAACTGTTGTTCTCTCGTCCCTCAGGTACTCTGTTCCTGTGGATGTTCTGGCCCAGTTTCAACTCAGCCATCACAGACCATGGTGACGGACAGCACAGAGCAGCCATCAACACGTACCTCGCCCTCGCCTCCTCTGTTCTCACCACCGTGGCCATCTCCAGCATGTCTCAGAAGAGAGGAAAACTTGACATGGTAACATTACGACACTGAAAACCACAAAATCTACAATTAGTCATGTGACATCTCTGTTTCTTGTGACTAACGTGCTGTTTAACCTGACAGGTGCACATCCAGAATGCCACTCTGGCAGGTGGTGTTGCCATGGGAACAGCAGCAGAGTTCATGATCACTCCTTACGGTTCACTGATCGTGGGTTTCTGCTGTGGCATCATCTCCACCTTTGGCTACCTGTTTATCTCGGTGAGCCTGCAGTCCTCCTCTTCTGAACTTTTGATCTTTCAAAGTCTGTCCTGTCATTGCAGATGGAAAGTTTAAAAAAAAAAAAAAAGAAAAGGAAAGAGTTGATGACTCATTTTAGAAGCAATTAACTGAACAGTTTGCAAACAGGCCACGAGTCAGTTGTTGTGACACACCTCAAAAAGTGAGTCACTAATAACTGTAAATGACATGCCTGCAATTATTTCATTATAGGAGGTACATCTGTTTCCAAAAGCAATTCACGATGAGACACTTAACATTACATTAATGTATAAAAAAACTGCAAAATAGGTAGTAGGGAATCTGAATCCAAAGAACTTATTCAGAAAAGTATAAATAATGCAATGGAAACTTCCTTATTATTATACTTCACTGTTTATTATATTAATATATATGTATATTCCAATCTTTTGAAACAATTTTTAATGCTTCTCAGTTAAAGGTGGGGAGGGTGGCAGGGTTCAGACATTTTGTATAAGTTTAGTTAAAAATAAAAATATAAAAAGACAGAGACAGTACAGTCCAAGGATAAAAAAATGTACTTCATAATTATTTATATGTCAATATTAAATCAACTTAATGCTTTGAAGGCACAACAGTTTAATTGCAAATGAATGTTGGGTTAGAAAATACAACATTAGCTTAATGTAACATGACCTCTGAATACAGATGCAGAAACAGATAATTCTGTTGGTTGAACAGATACAGATACAAATAATGACTATGTGCATGGCTAGTATGTAGTTAGATAGACATTGTGTGTCCTTGACTCAGAGTACTTTGGGAATTTGGGGTTTTAAAAGGCTGATTCTTAAATTTTTTAGTGTCAGTAACCTTATATGTTATATGGCTGTTTTTGGATCTAAACAATACAGATTGCATATTTTAACACCAGAATGATATTCCTAGAATTGTGGAGAAGGATTTGATACTGATAGAGATAACATTTAGAGAGGATTTATTTTATCAGAATATATAAACACAAAATTATATGAATGTGAGCTTGCTCAGTTTTAAAATAATGGGTGTCGATTCAGTAAGTAAAGTGTGACTATTTGTCTCATTCTCAGCCCTTCTTGGAGAAATATTTGAAGCTCCAGGACACATGTGGTGTTCACAATCTGCACGCTTTGCCAGGGATGCTCGGCGGCTTCATAGGCGCCATTGTTGCTGCAGCTGCATCTGTAGATGTCTATGGCGAAGAGGGGTGAGTGACTAACACACACACACATGCACACACACACACACACACACACACACACACACACACACACACACACACACACACACACACACACACACACAACTTGAAGCTCAGAAAGCCTGATCTTGACTCTTAGGCATGCAACAAGTTATCAGGCATATAATTATACAGATTGAGCTCTGTGATTGCTTCAGTTCTCAAAGATATTTGCAGTTTCAGTTGCAGGTGAGCGTGAATTGAGTTCACAAGGTTTTACATAAAACTCTGGATCAAAAGATGTTTTTTTTTTCCTGCTTAGGTTGATCAACACATTTGACTTTGAAGGCAGCTTTGCAAACAGATCTGTAGGAACACAGGGAGGCTACCAGGCTGCTGGCACATGTGTGTCCATCGCGTTTGGTCTTGTTGGAGGAGCTATTGTCGGTGAGTTTGAAAAATAAGTTCATAAGTGCATCACTATAAGACTCAACTTTTCATATTTAACATTTTATTTCAGTGATTATGTTAAGAGAATCCAGAGGCATGATGAAATTTATGTCTAGAGCACTTTGCACAGTATTTAAAGGACAAACTACTGGGGGAAAAAAAAAGACAAATTAAGAATCAATCCATCCATCTTCAACCAATCCAAAATCGGGTCATGGAGGTAACAGTTCCAGCAGGGGACCCCAGACATCCCTTTCCCCGGTTACATTAGCCAGCTCTGACTGAGGGATCCCGAGGCGTTCCACCTAGTCCTCGCTATGCCCTGTGGCCTCCTCTCAGCTGGATGTACCTGGAACACCTCCCTAGGGAGGCAACCAGGTGGCATCCTTACAAGATGCCTGAACCACCTCAACTGGCTCTTTTCTATGCAAAGGAGCAGTGGCTGTAGTCTGAGTTCCTCACGGATGACTGAGCTTCTCACCCTATCCTTAAGGGAGATACCAGCCACCCTCCTGAGAAAACTCATTTCGGCCGCTGAAAATAGTTATGTATGTGAGAGGAAAAAGTTTGGGTTTTTTTGGGAGCTGAATTGTCCCCAAAAAACCTAAACATATTCCTTAAATGCTAAAATGTTTGTTCAGCATCACAAGAATAAAACAGGTGTTTGATTCTATGTTTTTAAGTGCAATGAAGGGTTTGACTTGAAACAACTGCCAATAAAAAGTATTAAATTAATAAGGTCTTCTTGTCGTTGTTTTCCTCTTTTCTAAGGTTTCATCCTGAAATTCCCCATCTGGGGTGACCCTGCTGATGACAACTGCTATGATGATGAAGTGTACTGGGAGGTAAGAGCTCTATTCTACCACTAGATGGTGTCATTGCCCTTTAATTATAAAGGCAAAAATCTGATCTTGCATGTTGGTTTCAGGTCCCTGAGGATGAGGAGACAATCCCTCCTGTCCTGGAGTACAACAACCACATGATTCACAAGCACCAAGACATGTAAGTTCATTCATATATATACACATCCTCATTAAATGCCTCCCTCTCGTGAATTGCCATTAAACATGATTTTCTTGTTCTTGTCCGGCAGATCTGAGTCAAACTTCTCTGTGGAGCAAAGTTAGAGCTGCACAGCGTGAAGATCAACCCCCTCACATCACTTTGAACTTGATACAGCTGTGAAACAACACTCATTTATGATGAAGTAACTTTTAAAAATGGACAATTCTACAAGACAGGAACAATATTTTGCCATATCCTGCCTGCCTCGTACCATTTACACCTGATGCATTTGTCTGCCATCTTTGTCAATAATTGGAAGCTTAAGATTATGACAACACTGACCAAATATCATAGTCATGGAAAACTTATTCATTTACTTTCTCTTTCATTTTGTAAGAAACTTCATATAATTTGCAGGTGCTTACTGGAAAGTGTCAGTTCCTGAATCCAAGCAGTATGATGAGAAGTGAGAGACACATTGTTTATGTGTAAACAGATTATAACCTATAATGCACAGAAGAACTACATTTTCATGAGTGTGGAAAGGCATTACTGTATATCAGTTGTTGTACATCTTTTATCTTTAACATAGAGAGCTCTGACTTGTTGAATATTGTCACTGATAATGTTTTATTTCTTTTAAATGAAGTCTGTCTACTTAGTTGCAAAAGAAGGCATTTAGTGAATAATCAATGGTAAATTAGTAAATTTTTAAGTTATATATCTTATTTCTTTCAAATTATGTATGTCTTTGTAAGCTGCATGTAAATATGATTCCACATTTTATCGCACACTATTTGTCTGTTGCATACTTGTTCTTAAGGTGGAAGTTTTGAGTAACTACAGTAACTATGACACAGTTTCCAGTGATTTGGTTGCTGAAGTGTTGAATGTTACCTCCAATACATCATATGTGATTGTATGTTACAGTCTGCTTGTCACTGACGTATTATAGATCCAGATGTACACATTCATAAATCACATGTAACTGAAAACAATAAAATGATATTATTTTCTTTATACTCATATTGCTTACATTTGAGGCATCTATGATAAAATTAAAATATAATATACAACTGAAATTTAGCATATAGCCATCACATACAGAAGAATGAGAAGCCATTATCATGAGGCTTGTAGGACTAGTTAGCATCTAAGCTAACTTTAACATAGATGGTGATGGATTAGCTGATTAGCATCTATTACTACACACACACACACACACACACACACACGTATATAAAATTACATGCTAGAAATAGTAATAGACAGATCTTCAAAGGCTAGCAAAGGAGAATAGTAGAAAGTAAATGCATCATGTTCTCTCAGCATAGTCAGGAACAAAAGGGACTAACTATGGTAAGCAGTGGTGGACAAAGTACTCAACCCCAGTACTTGAGTCAAAGTATAGATACTCCTGGTCAAATATTACTCAACTACAAGTGAAAGTTGCTCAGTCAAAATTTTAGTACTAGTACTAGAGTACTTGGTTTTAAAAATACTTAAGTATTCAAAAGTACATGTTTTTAAAAATACTTAAGTATTCAAAAGTACAAATTACAAAGTACATTTTCTAATATCAGTACATGCTGTATTGTTTTCATGATGCATTTACAGAAGCTTGTAACTCTCTGAAACCATCTAATGATGCACTGACTTGCTTGTAGAACCACTCTGCTACACAAAGTCCATAGAAACACCTATAAAAACTTCAGCATAGAAATACAATCAAAAACAAAAAGGACAGCTATTGTCATTTTCTGATGTAACTGTATTAAAATCACATCATAAAAGCAGATTGAAGTCAAGTGTAAGGAGTTCTCCAAGTCTGTTAAATAACTGAGATTTCTTTCTGTCTTCAGAGGCAGTATATACATGAATTATGTGGTATTTTTCACCCCGATAAAAACAATCCAACTTTAAAAGCTACCTGGAATAATTAATAATTATAATAACAACTTGAGATTTAATTTTGTCTTTCTCCCGCCGTCACCATTACCGCTTTTTGTTTGAATGAAAGAGGGAGAGCTTGCTTGTGCTTGTTAGTGCACCTGGACGTATTTCTGCTTTTACATCAGTCCCATTTGAGAGGAGCTACTGTGATTGGTTTCTTTCTGTGAGGAACACAGCATGTGACCAATTATATTTTAGAAAAGAAAAAACAGCAACAGCTGACTTCAACTATGTGCTCAGTCAAAAAGTAACAACAACCTTCCTAGAAATGTAGTGGAGTCAAAAGTACAATATTTGTCTTTGAAATGTAGTGGAGTGAAAAAAAAAAACAAATACTCAAGTAGAGTACAGATACTCAAAAAATGTACTTAAGTACAGTGCTCAAGTAAATGTACTTCGTTACTGTCCACCACTGATGGTAAGAGAGGAGGGTTAAATATAAGACAAATAAAAAAATTTTACACCACTAGGTCTCTCTAATGCAACACAAAAATGTGGAGGCAGAACAACAATCATGTGAGAAGTTTCTTATGCACAAGTAGCCTAAACAGGTGAACAAAAGTGCATAAAAACATCAAGTTAATAGAAAACTGATTTTAATTCATTTTTTCAGTAAAAATGAAAATTATGATGAAAAAGTGATCCACTAATTGTGAATCACTATTGCAATATCTGTCAAAATAATCACAATATGATTTTTTTTTTTTTTAGTTGTTCATGCAGCCCTATTTATAATGCTGCTTTCTTACACAGTTTTTCTCTACCAAAAAAAAGCTTCTGCAATTTGTATATTGCACTGGGGTATATTTAAATTTCAATAATATTTTGATTAATAGTGCAACCCTTGTGTATATAGTCTGAGGTCTCTGATATTCATACCAAAACCTTGTTATTTTCATTTGATTTTCTGGTCTTTAATCCTGAATTAGGACACTCAGTGCTTAACTTGATGGCTATCTTCCTGGGCATATAGTAATAAAAGAATAATAATTTTATGATTAATATTTGTATTATTACATCATAAATTAAAGTTTATTAGAATCACACTTTTCAAAACCTGTGTCACAAACTCACAATGCTACAACTTATGTCATACATACAGATTGTCTCTGCCTCTCTTTTCTGAATGATACTTTCAGTAAGTGATAACTTAGCTTATGCTCCCTGTATTTAAGTTAAGAATCAACCCTATTCAAACATCATATGTCAAACAAATATCACTTGACTCTGAAATTCTTTCCCCCTCATTACAATTCCTCTATCACTCCACAAGGTGGTGGTATGAGGTAAAAAATATATATAAATATGGTAACATATTGTGTCAGTATAAGTTTCTCTTATGTTGAACAGAAAACGCAATGTCCTGAGGAAATCAGTCTGGAATGTTGTCTGTCAACCACAGATTTTAAAGGTGCATGCAGACTAGATTAACTCTGTTTAATAGTTTTGTTTCAGACATTTTTTTCTCCAGCTGGGGACCAAATAACATCAAGAGAAGGGAAATTAACATTTTATATTTTTTTGATCTCAAGGGGGCACCGACTGGACTCATCTACAGTGACAGATATCTTTCAGTATTTGTACAGGTTGTCACAACATTTTAAAAAATGATTTCAGGGCTTTTTAGCATGAACATTTCGATGCTGAAAGCCAAAGGAGAAAAGAAGAACTAAAAGAGGAAACTATATCAATTGTCCAAATTGCCTTTATGTGCTTTTAATCACCACAGTGTTTGTTGGTGATCTGAAAACTCTAAATCATTTTTGAAAGTTAGAATTAGAGTTTAATTGTTAACCAAATTTACTTGAATTTTGGTGAATTTTGATGCTGCTTCCACATTGACACCTTAATTCAGGTGACTCTGTCCACTCAAAGACTCTCAAGCAGCATAAGGTCAATTGTGAAGTACTCTTACTTTACTTGAGTAATTACATTTTATTTTACTTTACACACTGCCTGGCCAAAGTCACACACTTTAATATTTCATTGGACCACCTTTAGCTTTGATTGTGGCATTTTCCATGGCATTGTTTCGATAAGCTTATGCAGTGTCACAACATTTATTTCTGTCCAGAGTTGCATTAATTTTTCACCAAGATCTTGTATTGATGATGTGTAAAGTCTTCTCCAGCACAAGATTCTCAGTGGGGTTAAGGTCTGGACTCTGTGGTGACCAATCCATGTGTGAAAATGATGTCTCATGCTCCCTGAACCACTCTTTCACAATTTGATCCCGAGGAATCCTGGCATTGTCATCTTAGAATATGCCCGTGCCATCAGGGAAGAAAAAAATCCACTGATGGAAAAACCTGGTCATTCAGTATATTCAGGTAGTGAGCTGACCTCATTTTTTGGGCACATAACGTTGCTGAACCTCGACCTGAGCAACTGAAGCAACCTTTGATCATAACACTGCCCCAACAGGCTTGTACGGTAGGCACTAGGCATGATGGGAGCATCACTTCATCCGCCTCTCTTCTTACCCTGATGCACCCATCACTCTGGAACAGGGTAAATCTGGACTCATCAGACCACAAACTTTTTCCATTTCTCCAGAATCCAGAATCCTTTTTTTCTGATTAGGATCACTGATAAGTGGTTTTATTAAGACTACACAGCTGTTTAGTCCCAATCCCTTAAGTTCTCTTCACACTGTGTGTGGAAATGTTCTTACTTTCACTACTAAACATAGCTGTGAGTTCTACTGTTGATTTTTACAGTTTGATTTCACCAAATGTTTAAGTGATGAGTGATCTGATCACAAGTATGTACTTGTACTTATGTACTTGCAGTGTACTTGTACAGAGTACATTTTACTACACTACATTTATTTTATTGAGTTTCTTTAGAAATTCAGATTATTAAAACATTAAATTTTACATTAAAATGATATGTGCAGTAATCTATCACTATTAACAGAAAATGTGCCTTTCTGCTTTTACTTAACCAATATTTTGAATGCAGGACTTTCACTTTCTACACTGTGTTATTGCTACTTTTACTTAAGTGAATGATCTGAGTCTTTCTCCCACTACTGAGAGCCTGTGACTCCCCACCAAAACTGACGAAGCTCCTTAGACGAGTGCAGAAATTTCCCCATCTCTGTAACAACAGTCCACAGCTTCATTTTGACTTGAGGTGTGTGTAGAGTCAGCGAGGGTTAAAGTGTGTCCTCGTGGGTCATCGTGGGCTTGCCTGTTGCCTCCAGGGCCTCAGTCTTCTTGCTCCCTTCATTCTGATGGTAATGAGGCCTGGACAGACCAGTCAATAGGGTCATTTCCTGACCAGTCACTGTGACATTAATGAACTCTAAATTCACTGGGTGGACATGTGCTTTGTGCCGGTCTTGTCAGGTTGGCTGGTGGCAAAAGCTTTATTGAGTCAAGAGGTCTCTAAAAAGGCCAGATGGGGTTAAACAAGTTAACTGAGGGGGTTATCTGTATAAACACTGCTGGATTCAACTACCTCAGAGTGTTTGTTATTAGTGCAATGAAACACAGTGTTTACATGGTGTCATACTTATCTTATTGAACCTTGATGCACTGCATCTCCACAAATCTGTTTTATATGAATGAAAGCAAGTGTGTGTCAGCTCCAAGGCCTAATTCATAAAAAGATAGTGTTTGCATGTAAGCTTGACTTGCTGTGCATTATTAGGCATTTGGTCAACATTCAAATTGTTTTATTGGTTTATATTATGTGGCATGCATGTGTTCATAATAATATGACAATGCTATAGTAGTAGCTTGAAACGTTCATTTATTGAGTTGAATTTTTAAGCTTGTTTTGTTTTTTTTCACACTGATGAGAGTTAATAATATGACAGAAGTTCGATTTGAACTGATGCTGTTACATGTTTATGGTAGATTGTGTGTGTGTGTGTGTGTGTGTGTGTGTGTGTGTGTGTGTGTGTGTGTGTGTGTGTGTGTGTGTTGAAACATTGTTGTTATCTTTTGATTACAGACTGAGCTTATGATGAAACCCTGCACTCCACTCAAACTCCACTGATTGTTTACATCAATGTGTGTTTACAGATGTTGGTGAGTACTACGACATATTGGAAAAAGTTGTAGAAAGCCTTTTATAGCTCCACAGGGAGCTGCAATGAGTCTGATACGTTACCTCAAGTGATGTGTTTTGAGTCAGTGTCAGCTGGAGCTGAGGACGACAAATTTGAAAATGAATCTATGAGTAACTCCATAAGAGTGTAATGCTAAAGAGGAATATTTTGTTGGACCCTTATAATGTATAAGCTAAAAGTGTTGATAGTCTTGAGTGTTGTGTGTTGATCATCACATTTTCTGCAGAACAAACACGTGGAGGGACTATAATAAAAGTGTCAGTGTACAGTGAAGTGGATATGACATAGAGTTGGGTTTATTTAATAACATTAACATATAATGCTATTTGTTTTTTTGTTTTTTTTTAATGAGTTGGTAGATATAAATGGTTCGTTCTAAGGTAATGAAAACATAATTCTTATTTTCATGTAATCATGCACTTTAAATGTATAGATGTAAGTAGGATGGATATCAAATATTGTCTGGTTTATTAACATTGACATTAATATATAATACTATTTGAGTTTTTTTTAAATCAGATATTGTCAAGAAGGTAAAATCTAAATTCATCAGAGAGTCCAGCTCCACCCCCACAACGTCACTGGCCATGTGTATCATTTTTCTTGAGTCTGTTGGTGTCCGCCACCCTCAGCGTACTGCCCCAGCATGCAACAGCATAGAGGACAGCACTGGCCACCACAGACTCATAGACGATCCCGAGCATAGTCCAGCAGATGTTGAAGGACCTCAGTCACCTCAGAAAATAGAGATGACTCTGGCCCTTCCTGTAGAGAGTGTCACTGTTCTTTCAGTTTATTGTCAGTGTCCGTCAGTGTACAGTCCTCTGTGGGGCCCCAGTGTTGCTGACCACTCTGTCTGACACACAGTGTTGTACTGTGATCTGCCAGTCAGGTAGTCTACAATCCAAAACACGAGGGGGGCATCCACCTGCATTGCTGTCAGCTTGTCACCCAGTAGAGCTTGTTAAAAGCGTTAAGCGTGTTAAATGCACTGGAGAAGTCAAAAAAACATGACCCTCACAGTGCTTGGAGGGGTGGGGTCATCAGGGTGGAGAGTGCAACTGGAGGAGGAGGTGTGAGGAGGGCTGTCACAGGAGGACGGTGGGCTATAAGGAGGGTGAGGGAGGGATTCAGATTCAGTTCACTGGCCCTGTCCATGCTGCCTTCTACTCATCGCTTGTTGTTCGTCCCGAAGCCAGTGATGGTCCTCATTCCACTCCAGACCTCTCTCATGTTGTGCTGCTGGAGTTTCCACTCCAGCTTCCTCCTGTATTTCTCCTTAGCTTCCTTGATCTTCACCTTCAGTTCCCCTGTATTGTTCTCACCTTAAAATAATATTCCATAGAAATCATGATAATGAAATGTGAATGTTATTTCAGATCATCAGCCCTGATGGGAAACATACTATAAAATAGAAAGTGAAGCAGAATTAGGTGTTTTTTTTGTAAACTTTAGAGGGAAAACAAGACTAGAGCACATTGATTTATTTTGTGGCCTTTAACATTACAAACTAAAGATTTGGGTCAAAATATTTTCATCTTGACTCAAATACATTATTTCGATGTTGCTGTGATTGTTGTTATGACAGCATCCAAGAGGTGAGCGACAGATTCACTGTTACAGAGATGTTTCTCTTAAATCACTGTGCAGACAGGTCTTGCAGGGACCTGATGCTGCAGGAAGAGTGGACGCAGCTCCTCTTGTGAATCATATGACCCTGGGGAGAGTGTTTGTGAAACCACTTGGTCTGCTATTGTCCTCCTGGGACTGGGCTCCTCTGAAAAGCTGCAGAAAGCCTGTAATCAGATTAAAGGTTGCTGGGAAGGGGAGGAGGGATTTTTGAGGAATAGCGAAGAGGTCGTGGAAGTTCTCTAATCAGTACCTGCCATTGAAGTGCAGAAGAGGGGCTAAATAACGCAGCAGGAGGGGAGGCGGGAGCCAAGCTGGAGGGACAAATTGGCCTGTTGTTGGAGGGGGATAATGGGACAATGAGGGAGGGGAGTATAATCAGTGCATATAGAGTGGGAGAGAATAGGTGCAATGGGAAAGGGAGGAGACTGAAGAACTCCAAAGGCGGTGGCCTTGTCCCATCCTGCCCTGGCAATTATATCACCTTTGTGAGCTGATTGGAGCAGGCTGCAGAGTCCATCTGGGCTTTTAGGTGGACGTAACAACTTACATTTTCTCACTGTCTTCGTCAAGCAGTCTCACTGGGCCACAGAGAGCAATAAGGGGCCCCTTGGATCTAAATAAAACTCATCAACACTCTTCTGAAAAGCTCCTGTGCTTCAAGAGGTCCACATCACCTAATTGGCACATGACAGTGGCAATCATTACATGTCCATGTCCTCACTCAGACTATTTCTTTATATTATCTCATCAAGAAAGAAAGACACAAGGCTGATGGTGTTTATTGCTCTTTAATAAACCAGTCATCTGGTTCGCAAGACAAGCAAAGAAAAAACTTGATGAAGCAATGAGTTGTGTTGAGGGATAACCTTGTAATCTAACCAATAAAAAATAATGGTCACACTTTATTTTACAGTATACTAATAAGATGTAACAAAAAAAAACATGGTCTTTATTAGACAGTATTAAACCCCTTGTGAGATCCTTATTAAACTTTATTAGAGGGTTATTAGGGACACATGACAACAGAACTGTATGATAAACTAAAGTCTATTTTTTCCCATTGTTAGATGCTTATTACCCCGCTGTGTGATGTGGGTTATTTTAAATGCCGTTTGTATGTTGTCCTAATATGTCCATCGCTTTTGTTGTGACGTTTTAGTAATGCTGCAGCAATGTCATTACATAAAGTACAGGCAACATCATGCAGAGGACGTCCAACAGACATTGCAAAAATACCATAGGATACTGTTATGTTGCAACATTTCAACAACGTAGCAACAATGTAACTATTGGTAACTTGTAACTGTAATGTTGCATTAATGTTGTTACAGTGTCACAAATGATACATCACAATCGTAGCACTGTAGGGACATACTGATTTTGTAAGGTAGACAATCTTAAATAGTAATTTGAGACATATTAAAACAGAACTGTACTGTAAGCTACAGTAGAATCATATCTTCTACTTGAGACACACTGTTTTCGGTTGGTCTCATACAATTGGCAAATTAGACAAGACCAATGCCTTCTTCTTTGATCAAATCACATTATCTCCCTGTAGTATGACAATTTGAAGTCACTCATAAACAAATTATTCCTCTACTTCCATAATTTTGGCCTTTACTTGGTAGTTTTGGCTCACATATTGTTTTCAAATGGGTCAGTAGCATATATGTGATTTAACTTTGTTTCCAGTACAGGTCTGTGGTAATGTCTCCCTTTAATAAAGTCTAATAGGGTTATAACAATGGGAAACAACACACTTAAGTTTTGAGTATAGTTTTGTTGTAATGTGTCTCAAATAACCCTTTAATAAAATCTAATAAGGGGCTAACAATGGGAAACAATACACTTAAGTTTCGAGTATAGTTTTGTTGTAATGTGTCTCAAATAACCCTTTAATAAAATCTAATAAGGGGCTAACAATGGGAAACAATACACTTAAGTTTCGAGTATAGTTTTGTTGTAATGTGTCTCAAATAACCCTTTAATAAAGTCTAGTAAGGGTCTAACAATGGGAAACAATACACTTAAGTTTCAAGTATAGTTTTGTTGTAATGTGTCTCAAATAACCCTTAAATAAAGTCCAATAAGGGTCTAGTAAAGAGCCTATTACTGTATAATAAAGAAAATGTTATTTCTAGTTTTTACCGAATTTCATACATGGTACAGCTTGTTACGTCTCATTAGTGTACTGTAAAATAAAGTGTGACTGTGTATTGTTCTTTTTTAACACACACCTCTTGTTCTCATGAAAAAACAAGCGATGAGCTGTGTTGAGAGATAACCCTTAAATCTAACCAAGAAAAATTAACCACCTCGCTGTACAGAGCTCATAATACTGATGTCATATTACAAGACAACCCACTGAGCGCTGCCTGAGCTCCACCAATCTCACTGCAGGACCCTCTATGTCATTGTGATCATCAAACGTCCATTGCCCGAATAACAGGCATCACTAAAGGCCAATCACTACTTTTTTTTTATTCAGCTGACAAGAGTCCATTTGTTGGGGTCAAAGGGGAAGGTCTCAGGGGGGAAGACCTCTCTGCCAGCACTGGTGAGGAGTAGAAGCAGAGAAATCACTATTCATAGCAGGGGAGTGCTTTGATTCAGGCACAAAGGGCACTAGTTCCCTGCCTAGACTGAAAGAAGTAGAAATCAGAGCTGCTTTAAAACATGTGCGAGGGATCCAGACTGAATGGTTTACCTAATTATGTGTTCCACCTGCCCCTGAGCCCTAATTAGTGCATAAGAGATGATTATTATAATAAAAAGGGAAATCTTAACGTTGCATTTCTTTTCTGCTTCTTCACTGCATATTGCCAATATTTGCATACAATTTAACATGCAGGCACAACTATAACATTTCTGATTTTCTTGCCATAATGTTTCACATGCAAAATAGCAGCAAATCCACTTGTTTTTATATCTTTTATATCTATATATAAGAAGCATCCCATCCTGAGGAGATGTGATTATTGGTTACATTTTATTATCACCACTGAGGACAGAAGTGTAGAAAATGAATTCAACACATAAATTCCACTTATCTCAGACGGGTGAAATGATGGAGTCAAACACAAAGTGCATCTGTGAGCCTTTGTTTGTACTTATTAGGTTCAGATTAACTTATGTGTGCTCAAAGTTACATCTGTTTTGCAGGAGAAGACAAGGCATCTGTCATGACACATATTTTACAAACATCAAAGCCAAACATATCTGAAGTGCTCAAAGGTGCCACAGACTTAAAAATTAGAAATAATTTTACAAAACAGTCCAATGAATGCCCCCAAGTTTAAATAAAATGCAGGTTAAAATGAACAGACAAACATTGCTTCTTTAGCATCTGTGCAATGTTCCTACAACTTCTTAGGTCTGTTGGGTTTTAACATTTGTTTTTATTCCAATCCGTTCTGCTGTGCTTCAGCAAATATTAATCACAGTTTGGAATTAAATCTGTTATTTGTGGCCTATGAAGTTCACTCTTCAACTGCTATAAACTTGAACACCACAGGAATTTTACTCACAGATGTTTCAGACCCAAATTAAGAAAACCTCAAGACCAATAAATAGATATTGATATTATTGAGGGACGGACACTTTATACCCAATGACCTTAAACATTTATGCCATTTGATAGAAACCAATAAAACAATTGAAATGAAAATGAAGTACGTATAAAATACAAACAGCAGCAAGAGGGAGAGAGTGACTTTAAAAACTACTTTGCTGTCAGGGGTTTTGCTCACATGTGACAAGGCACAACAAATACACAGACTTGTGTGGGTCTGTGTGGGCCTCCTTAGTCTTATCTAGTATTCTAGTGTTCTTTTGCAAACATATGCAGAAATGCATGGGCAGGTGTTCACTTCGCATTTCAGGTTCAAGGTTGTATTTGTCATAACACAATACAGGCAGTTGTAGCCCCCAACATGCAACACACACAAATATTCAAATATTTAAATAGAATCTAACAACACCCCTCATGTGATATTTTTGCAGCTATGTAGCCATGAAAACAATAATGCAAGACCTAAACACAAACAGGCAGTAGTATCTAAAGAAAAAGTGACTTGTCATTGTGTTCTGTGATTGGCATCTAAGAGATGGGCCCAGGGAACTTGTTTTATCACTCTTGTACGGTCCCTCCCAAAATCCACAGATATTCATTCTAGTAACTTTATGGGCCCTTCTCACACGAGGGCCCTATATACTCACATGGACAGTGAGATTTAATCATTTAAGTGCATTTTAACCCATCCTATTATTAGGAGCAGTGGGCAGCCATTACTGTGCAGCGCCTAGGGACCAACTCCAGTTATGACCTATGTCTTGCTCAGGGGTACCGACAGGAGAATTGACCTAGCATACATGTTTTTGATGCAATAACATGTATTTCCTGGTATTGTCAACACCAGGTGTAACTGGTCTGGTTTCACAATTTCTGCTGTGATGAAGACGCTGAGAGATTAAAACTGGCCAGGTTTTGACTAAAGAATGCCTTTTCCTATGGCCATTTCACTTTTTTGGAGGTCCTTGGACCGCATATGAAAATGACAACACAATTATATTATTACTTGTCTGCAAAACTGCATAAATAAAACTCTAAAATCATTAGTTTTGCAGACCACTGTAAATAACTGTGGGGCAAAATGGCCCTGAGTGGCATCCTGACAGTAACTTTTCAAAAATGATCTATCCATCATTTCCGTAAAGAAGAGTATCATCACATATAGAAAAAATAACTTTTGTGAAAGCAGAATTACTTGTATAGAAAAAAAATGGAAGTGCACAAAAAAGGAGCTCTTTACAGTAATATGATTGTATGTAAATACTATAATTGCTTTACACTCTTCCTCTATTTGACTATGTTGCAGAGACTGTCTAGTTGCATAAAGGTATCTCTGCACCAAATCACTTGATGCTCCAAACATGAAAACCTAAATTATTCATAACTGCATGCTGACCAGAAGCAATCTAATTCACACATGTTAATTCTAACTTATCCTAATCAGACACCATCATCTCCAGCTAAGTTGAAGCTGATGAGCCACAGTGACAGAGAGGGGGCAGTAATCTCACACTCCATGTTGCGACAAGTGCAAGTGAGGGAGGGAAAGTCATGGAGAAAAAGGAGGGAAAGAGGGGGACAGGAAAGGAGGGGAGAAGAATGATTCTCCTGGGAAGGGAGGGTGTTTGGGTGAAAAGCAACAGCATATGTATTGTTGGAGGCCCTGACTCGCCACCCTGGAGAGCTCCCTGTTCCCACGGTTTGCTCAACAAACAAACGCACCCCTCCTCCCCATACACACACACACACACACACACACACACACACACACACACACACACACCACACCACACCACACCACACAGCACCATGCACCCGCACGCAGTGGTGATGTCATTAATTACCATCAAAATGAGCATGACAGCAAGCAAGTGTGCGTGCGTCTGCCAGCAAGGCTTTGTGTGTGTGTGTGTGTGTGTGTGTGTGTGAGGGAGAGAGGAGAGGGAGATGTAGGGAGTGAGAAAGAAAGAGACCATTGTCCATTCTGAAATAAAGAAATCTCCACTGAAGCATTGTAAATGGAAAAGGCAGAAAAATGGACCAAATTCGTGGATCTTTGAGTGAGAGCTGGGCTGTCACATCTCGTCAGAGCCGCACAAAACCTGATGTGCACACATTGCCCTGCCTGGCCACAGAGACACACTGTGGGCCTGTGATTGTGTGCTCTCATGAAATTCAGCCTTTTCCCTCCTCGCCACAGCTTCGCAGGCACACAGACCCTGTTTTTATGAACACACCACTTTGTTTGTGTTTGTCTATGCATGCACATGTGTATGTATGGGATCTTGTGTGTGTGTGTGTGTGTGTGTGTGTGTGTGTGTGTGTGTGTGTGTGTGTGTGTTTTGCAAGCAATTTCAGGTCCTCATTATAGGCGGCATACTCTATTTTAGTATTTAGATTTAGATGTAAAGGTGGAACTATTGAGTTAAACTTTAATTTTAAGGTGTAATGTCACTTTTGGGCAATGCCGCAAATGCCAAAATTGATCATTTCAAAAAGTGGTGGGGACATGTCCCCAACGTCCCCAGTGTAAATGACACATATGTTGTAGGTTAATCCATTCATTTACTATAATGAATTCATTAGATATTTCAGTCTTGATCAAAGTAGTTGATGGATCTTTCTTAGAGGTATTCCACTGCTTTCTCAAAAACTACTGTGCATGTTTTCAAAACATGAATACCTCTAAGTTACAGCGCAAAGTGACCTCCTGGTTGGCTTTTGTTTTTGTTTTTGGTTTGACTGAAACACAGCAGAGACGTGGTTTGGTTGTTAAGATTGGAGAACAGAGAACGAGATGACTCTGCATTTCAGATGTAAAACACGATGGCTGAACACTCAGCCTCCTACTAAACATCCTGCTGGGTAACTAGAGAGTCCAGGCTGCTGTAAACATCAGTTATTTCCTCTAACCTGATGAATTTATATAAAATAAGGTGATTGTTGAACCCAAAGAGTTTATAAATGATTATTCAAAACCGACTACACCAAAAGTGTGTGTGTGTGTGTGTGTGTGTGTGTGTGTGTGTGTGTGTGTGTGTGTGTGTGTGTGTGTGTGTGTGTGTCCCGCAATTTTTTGGCACGGCATAGATGATTGTATGGAGCTTCATTAGAGATCATTAGTTTTTTTGCAGAGCGGGCCTCACTGAGCTCTGTTGTGCAGTGAACCAGGCCGCAGACTGAGATTATTGTCGAATGTGCAGCCATGAATGCATGAGATTCCACCTCATCAAAGTTTTCACAGATAATTGCTACTATTTGATCGCCACTATGTGAAGAGAAACCGTGTTAATTAGAGGCTTTGATTGGGATGTGAAGAGAAGAGAAACAAACGTGTGCTTTGTTGCCTTGTGCACATTTTTCCTCTCAGGGGTTTATGTTTCTGCAGAGCTGCAGGGATTTGGTGTCCCAAATGTTGATGAGGCCCTTGTTACAGGACCAGTCCTGTCTCTGCTTTTTGGAAAATATCCATGTGTGCCCCCATCCTCCATCAGCCATCCCAGTGAGCTGAAACAATGCACTGCACTGATGACTTGGGATTTACAGTTGGGTGTCCTTTACTTATATGTATAATTTGTGGAGCTGCAGTCAACCAAAGAAAATCTTGGTCAACAGAAATTCTAATCTTTGATAAACTGATTCGTAGATGGAGGGAAAAAAGCATTCTATTTCCCGATTATATAACTAATGCACTGTGCACTGAATGCACTCTACCTCTGCTAGCCTCTGCTAGCTTAAATGTATGCTAATTAACGTTACACAGCAAATTAATTCCTGCAGTTTGACCACTTTTCCACACCTTCAGAGCATATTTATCACGTAAATTTACATACAGTAGCAACACAAACATGTGCACACATACGTGCACATTTAGCACTGAGTGCTTTGCTGCAGCTTCCACAAAAAGCAACATGAAGAAGCAGTCAGCTTGCCAGCATTTGACTTACTACTACCTCTTCATTTATTTGGCTTCAAATGAGGTTTAATGTTCATACAATTCCTCATGACTGTTCCTCAATAGTGCAACATTAGTTCAGCTTCACTCCAGCCTGTAGGAGTAGCCACATTAGCAACATGCTAATGCCAAGTTCAACAGGGCAACCTGTGAAAATAAACCCTAAAACAACATAAAACAAATAGCTTTCAAGTTTTAAATCGGGTCACAGACAGCTATTATCAATCCATCATGGAGCTTGAAATATTACTAGCCAGCACACATTGATAAAGCAGGGCCACAAGGTAAAATCCAAACATGTCATCAAAAGTAAACTTTATACTCGTAGCTCTTTTGTCATCTGAGGCTGGAAACTGATGTAATGATGGCAATTTGTGCTGCTTCTCTGACATGGTGTCAGTTAGTTCAGAGCAGAGTAAATGCTCAGCAAATAGTCTGTCACTTGAAAATAAAACAAATCAAGTCTGCGTACATCCAAAAATAATGGATTATGAAGCACTTCTCTCCACCAGTAATTATCTGCCCATATTCTTTTATATAGAATCATGTTGTGTGGACGTTACATAAGCAAGCGCATAAAAACATGAAAGAAACTAGCTCCAGTCTGTGCCTTTCATATATTATTGTGACATTTGAGCACCATATTTCCAGGATTGTCAAACACTGTTCTGTCCATCTGCATGACAAACTATTCCATCATCTGTGTGACATGAATCACACACATTTATCCCCTCACTTACTTCACTATTTCATATATTCATTTATAATATGTAATACATCCATATTTTTCTGGTTTTCAGTTTACATCAGACTAGAAGAAATATCTGTCACTTCGACCTCTTATCACTTTTTGGTTAAGAAATACAGTTGGGTGTTAAAAGAGAAACATCATGCAGTTCGGGACAAAGATCCTTTACAAACTTTTCTCTGTGCTGCTGCTCCGTGGCTCCAATTTCAGGGATGCAGACACAGACATAACATGAAGCTGTGAAGTTGGTGTCGGTTGTGTGTATCCAGTGTGTTTATGTGTGTATGTGAGATGCAGGGGAGAACTGTTAAGTGAGGAAACATATTGACTTTTATTTCCAGCAGGTGGTGCCACAGTGACAATGACAGACTGAGCCTATATTCTGTCATACACACATTACATTAAGCTCAGTTTTATTTATTTCATTTCACTCACATTCAGGTTATTTCTGCCTTGTGTTTATAGCCACTTTTCATCACTGAACAGCTCTACAGTTTTTCAAAACATATCTTTAAACATGAGACCAAACTCATTAGTGACTCTGAAGTGGCAGTATCTGTTAGTGTGAAACTCAAACTGTAAAAATTGAGAATTTGATTAGGTTATCAGATTTGTTTCTATAGTCTGTCATCAGCAACAGATGTAGCAGAAGATATTTCCCCACGAATCATCCTCACACTGTGAACCCTCTTAGAAAGATGTCACCACGACTCAACCTCAAACTCAAAGTTTGTTGCATTCAACAGCTTTTCTGAGTGGAATAATTGTATGTAATAGCAAAGCCACGGTTTGATTTAATGTGTATTAAGCACACTGACTGTCTTCATGCTCAACAACTATTTTCAACAGTTATAAGTTATGTAATTATCTTTTCCAGGTGTAAGCCTAGAGGGCATCATGTGATCGCTTGAATGTGTGCATGTGTGTGATCAGCAGACCTGGAGCTTGTCTGCAGTAATCTTGAAAACTATTGGCCCACTCAGCCTAATTTTTTATGCACATAATGACTGTATGCTGGAGGACCTGTGTGAATTTTTGAAAAACTTTTATTATGGCTCCCTGCTGGTGACAGCCGTGGACAGATGCATTATGTTTTCGTGTCAGCCCATTCTTGTGAACGTGACATCTCAAGAACGTCATGAGGGATTCTTCAAACTTGAGACAAATGTTCACTTAGACTCAAGGATGAACTGATTTTGGTGGACAAAGGTCAAAGGTCACTGTCACCTCAGAAAACACGTTTTTGGCCATAACTTAAGAACTGCCAAAATTTCAAACAATGTCCAATAGGATACTAGTGATGCTGGAGGGTAACTACTTACATGTAACCAGTTTTTTGTAAGTAAATTGCAAGATGATCAAAAATGTGATCATCTGTTACAGTTACTAATCAAAATGTTAGTGATTACAAAGCTGTTACATCCAAATATTCCTTTGTATTTGACTGAGTGCACTCTTCTAGTTTAGTTTAGTTTGCAGTGCAAATCATATATTGTAAAATGTTATGAAACAATAAACAGGAACACCTGTTTGTCAACAGCTTTTGTGTTTAATTATTTTTCATTCTAAATTTCATTATAGGAAATGAAGCTTTAACAAGTTCCAGGAGCCCTCTTACATTTTTTGAACAATCACCTTTTTGTCTATTTCACTAAATGATGAGTAAGTGTAATGGCATTTTAATTGGCAAACCAATTAGCATGCATGCAGCTCATGCATAGTCATGTTGCAAGCTCAGACACGCATTTGGGTCTTCTTTGGTTTAAAATATCTCCAAAAACTCATCATTGAAAAAAGGAAAAAACTCATGTAAAACTTAGAAAATCCAGCATTGAACATATATTTAGCTCTGTTCTTGTTTCCATAATTGGATACAGGCACTATCTATCGGTCACCATGTATTTAACAGCATAAAAATGATGATTGTATATTGTATATCCTGCTTTGCTTTTTGTGTCTGCAGAGTGTCTTCAGCCCACGCTCACAAACTGTTTGTATTCTGGTTAGTTGTGCTGGAAAAAAGAGGTTGTGTGACATAATGGACTCTCTCAAAATGCAAAGAGACGTGGAGGAGGAAAGAAATATGAAGCACTCTCTGACTCTCGAGCTGCTCTCATCAGTGGAGGCATTTGATAAATTATTCTTCTGGAGTCTACATTAATCTTCCCTCATTTTTGGGCTATTCTACCAGAAACTTACATTATCTGTCCTGGAATTGGCAGTGAATAAAATAAGTTTAGTCCAAAAATGTCCAAAACTGACTAGATGGTTGATTTCTGTATATTGTTCTGTAAAGGAGCATGTCATTTATTTCAAGCATCTATAGCAAGTCTGACTTAAAGTTATATTTAAGTCAAAGACCAGGCCTATTTTTTATGCAACTCAACCCTAGGCTCTAAGATATTTTTTCACTATTAAAACAGCTTTGAAAATGGCCTGTCCTCAGCTAAATCTTTCATAGTTTTATTATGCAAAAAATGATATTTAGAGAAAAGACAGAGTTAATAAAATTAAAATAAAAAGACATTAGCCCCAATCTTTAGTGATAATCACTCAAAATTATATAGAACACCTGAAGATTGCAAAGAAAGATCATTTCACTATTTATATACCCAAATACAACAGAAATGTCAGAAGTACAACTATAGGACAGTTTACTTATGACATATGACAGTAAAAATATCAACAATTTGCAGTTTTATAGTGTGTGAAGGCTCCACATCAGTGCTTACAAATGGTTTTCTCAGATTGTCTCTGCATGACATATAAATATAATTATGTTACCATAAATTCACAGATGACAGGCTGATTACTGGAGCTGGAGCTGCCACTTGTCTCAGTCTGCTTCACCCTGTTGTTCCTCAGCTCTTTATCCTTGATTTTCCATCTTTCTTTTAAATCAAAAGACTGAATAATAATAGGAAAAAAACTTTCTTTCTAATTATATAGAATTGAGGCTTGTTTAGCTGCTGAAAAGGACCTTGTAGTGGCCATAGCAGCCCCTTAAATTCAGCAAATAAGGAGTAGTGCTGATGAGGTGAGAAGAAGAGAATGCCTAAAACAAACTGTAGAGGGGCTCCTGCAAAACAGCCAGGGGCTTAAGATATATTAAATTACCATGATTGGGACTTAAGGCATGGTTAAAGCCTGTTTGAGAGGCTGGGGAGCCTCAAAGCATAGCTATTCATGTCTGGGGAGCTGGGTCAATAGGTTGGGGAAGTTCACAGGGCCTGATTCTATTCTTATGCAAACGCAGAGTACAAGACCTAAAGCTCACTGAGTTGGAAGATATAAATGACTGGACAATCATCTGCAGCCCTCCACAGACACAAACCTGGTCTACAGCTGCCTACTCGTCATTCATGAGGCAGGACCACAACGTCTGAGTTCACACTGAGTGTTTTACTTCCTAATTCCAGAGAGAAATGTATATGAGCATGACATTTTAACACATTAAGTATTAAATTCAGTC
This sequence comes from Lutjanus erythropterus, assembly GCF_056507025.1. Taxonomy (NCBI): domain Eukaryota; kingdom Metazoa; phylum Chordata; class Actinopteri; order Lutjaniformes; family Lutjanidae; genus Lutjanus; species Lutjanus erythropterus. Next base: position 25,394,546 of record NC_139317.1, read on the forward strand.
CTGTCTCATGAAAAATATTGCCCATACTCCGTGTCTGAGTTTGAAGTAGTGTAATGAATGAGATGACAAGATGAGTATGAGTTTATTTATATCTAATACCAGCATATAAACGTGTTGCTTTGTTCTCTGCAGCACAGGCTGAAAATTATTTTCTCAGCTTTTGGTGAGTAATGTGACCTCCAGTGACTCTGACCACAATAGACAACATCTATCTGCTGACAAGTAGAAAATCTGAGCAGAATTAATGAATGAAAACACACTGAGTGCCGTGAGAGAGAACACCTGCAGCCAGCAGCTCATCATGAGTTCCTCCAGTCAACTCTGTCTGACTCAGATTCAAATGCATCACTCTCATTTTTAAAGAATATTTTTTATGTGAAATGAGGAGGAATGATTCAATGATTGTGTGCAGAGCTGCAGTTCTAACAGATCCTGGCTGCAGAGCTTAGATCCCATTCAGCCACGAGAGCATCAGTGATAAGGACTGACTTGTTCCAGTTCATGTTCATGTTCAATGGGGTCAAAATCAGGGCTCTATACAGGCCAGTCAAGTTCACCCACATCAAACACTGCACACTATTTCTGTGTGGATCTCTCTTTATGCATTGTGATACTGAAACAGGAGAGGTCCTTCCAAAAACTTTTGCCACAGAGTTCGAGGTTGTTTAAAATGTCACTGCACATAGCAGCAAGCTTTCCTTTAACCGGAGCTGATGGGTCAAATCATGACTAACAGGCAGACAGGGGTGTCCACATACTTTTAGCCGTAAGGTGATTTTTAGTCAAAATGAATACAGACAAGACTGTGTTGATTGAAAACAATGTTAATGCTATGGTTGATTTTAAATATATCTAATAAAAAGTGCAGAATATTACTATAACATATGGAAATGCATAATTCTATTTTGGAAAAAAAAATAATAAAAATCTTCAACTTTTATGCTGTTCCTGGACCAAATATCAAGTGTTTCTTAAAGAGATTAACCCCCTACAATAATACCCATTGCACATTCTTCAGTTGGTTCCTGTTATTTTCTTACTTGGAAAACTTTTCTAAAGGTGGTCAGTAATGGACGTGGACAATTTCTGGGTTAAGGCACACCATAAATTACTGACATGTTAAGCCAAATACAACTCCATCTCTGTCTTCCCCCCCCCCCTTTTTTTTTTTTTTTTACAAAGGTCTAATATCTAATTTTATTTTAAATATATTTAAGTGTACTTTTTGTGTTCTTTTTTCTGTTTGGTGGGCTGAAGGGATGGGGGATATGAAATTACTCCCTCATACTTGTGCGTTTGTGTTATTTGATAATGTTATTTGTTTGAATATAATGCTGTATTAAGATAGGACCATTATTTAAAAAATGTCCCTGTACAGTAAAAAATGTTGCTTTAAATATAGTAATTCAATGAATTCTGTGACAGAGACAACACATATTTATGAATATTACCATCTGTGATTGAAAAAGAAAACAAGTATGACCTTTGACTGGCCTTGGAAAGGCCCTGAAGTCACACTTATACACGACTTACCCACCCAATAATTTATTTCTTTATATGAGAGACTGAAGTAAGATGTTCTTGAGCAGAGTGTAGAATACAGTGTGGGACAACATGCTGCATGACTTTATTTAATCATCAAAACACATCAGTGTGTGAGAAGCGTGGTGGAAACGGACACATTAGAGGAAGTTGTCTGTCCCGTCTGTCGGCTTGTGCCGGGTCAACTCGTGTCCCAGGAGGGTGAAAGGTCATGACTCTCCCCTGTCTGTCCTGCAGCAGGTCAACGATCTCCGGACACGAGGTCTTTATTCTGTGAGTCTCATTCCTGCCGTGTTACTGAACAGCAACAGTTGGTTCATACTCCATCATTCGAGGCTACATCTCTGTCAGAGGAGAGATGACTGGCTTGTTCCTAACTTTTATTTTTATTGTTATGTCTTTTTATCGTTTTTTTTTTTTTGACAGGTAGAAATTCTTAAACATGTAATGAAGAAAATGACAGATCACATTTTATTCAAATTGAAAATGGGTAGATGTTTAGACTAAATCTGACTGATCTGAACAAGTTAGTTCGACACTTGCTTTTGGCCACAAATTAAAAACACTGTATGGATAGATGCAGTCACTTTAACGTCTTGTTAAATACTCACTTTACGTCTGTTTGGGGCAGCACATTACAGTCAGGTGTGACTGAGGAGTTTACATTTAATCATCACTTTTTCATGCTCTTTGTCACAGGTGTGTTCACTTCTGCTACCATCAAACTCTTCACTGGGTCGTTTCGTTTATGTTTATTATCAAAAAAGAGGGAACTGTTTCCTTACTTCTTCCATCGTCTGGTGTTTGTGAAAAAGTAGAGTAGGCCTTTATCAGATATTTTAAAAAGGCCTACAATGAGTCGATGAGTGGGCTGATAATGTTCAGCGTCTGTCTCTGTCCAGGGTGCTGACAGTGAGCAGCTTTTCAACCACGGTGATTTCAATAATAACACAATCATCACATTTCTTAAATGTTTATTTTATTGAGTAAAGAGAAAAATTTAATTCAGCTCAATCATCTCAAAATGCCACATGAATAAATTAATCACGTGCAGATGTCTGAAAACAGCAACATTTCAACATTTTCCTTTAAGCCTTTAAATATCCAAAATACGAACAAACTCATCACCAATAATTAAATACGAAATGTTAAAATAAATAACACTTAAATACCAGTATATCTGAAGAGATTTTTTGTCAGTATCAAAACTCATTTTTATTTATTTATTTAAAATATAGATAAACAAACAAGGGGCAGATAGTGTTACAGATGTTTCGCCTCTCCCCCTTTTTCCCGTCCACATAATAGGATTCCCATTCATAATCCAAGCTGCAAGTTAGAGCAATTATGTTTATCATAACATGGTAGTTAAACAACTGGTTAAGAAAAATCGAGTGGGGTATATGAGAGGGAAAGAAAAAACAAAACACAGAAAAAACAACAACAACAAATGCAACATTTGAAAAAAAAATATATATATATAAAAAAAGCTTGGCGTCAGAATATTTACGCTTTTACAGATACACTTAGTTAAAACTGGAGTCCATACATGTGGCAGCTTCGTGACTTGGCCCGTGACTCCATGTGATTAACACACTGAAACAAGCTCTGAAAGTCCTCCACAGCAGGACAGCATGGTGGCATCAGCATCACTGTGGTTGTTTTCTAAAACAAAACAAAACAGAGAAAGAAAAAACAACACATAACATCAAAATGAGTTCAGTAACTGAAAATTTTCACAGGATATTTCTTTGTGTGCAGCTGCAGTCAGATAAAAGACTCTTAACACAGACATTTGCACTTTCCTTGAACTGGTTGCATCATCTCAGCACATGTGAAGTTCAGGCGGTGGGAGCTTGATGTGAGATCAGGCTAAGAGTTCAGTCCTGCAGCCATGCCGCTGCCAGATTCACCAAATTATATCTAAAGAGGCTCCTGGACAATTTAATCCCACTGGGAGACATGGTAAGACCCTTTCTTTGCCAATTTTCACCCTCTCTCTTATTCAAGCCCCGTCTTTCTTCCTGCAGCTCCACAATGCAGCATCGTGCTTTCTGTTTTTTGTTTTTTTTTTTCATGTTCTCTCATATCTTTTCTCAGTATGGCTGCCACCCCCAAAACCCCTTCAGACAGACAGACAGCATGCAGTTTATGCAAATTATCAGCCTTTCATGCTCAAAGTTGAATGAGACCTCAACAAAAATCTCTCTCACTCTCTGTCTCTCCCACACACGAATGCACGCGCACATACACAGACACACACACACACACACAGTTTACACACCTACTCAGGCGTTCTTTTTATTTCAGTTTCTGTTTTTTAATTTGAAATCTTTTACTCAAATACACAACACCGTGTACATTGCACAGGCGTAATGAAGAGAGGTATAGCCTGAGCTCCGACACTAACTACAGCCAGACTGATATAATGGTTGGCTGATATATCAGCCCAATATTGGCCTGATATGGGCCTATTAATGTTCCCTTTTTTTTTTTTTTACATAACATGATAATATGATTTAGATTTGGCACCACTGGGAACATTTATGGAGGACAAGAAATAAAGTTGTAAAGTCATATCAGTGCTGGACCATAATCCACATAGTAAAGTCAAATATTCACTGTCAGCCACCATATTTGTAATGAGTAAATTTTTCTGCTCTACAATCAGTATCGGTCTCAAAAATCCCATATCGGTCAGGCTCTAACACTAACCGCATGTTATCATCACCAAACAGAGCATCACTCTATCACACTACACCTTATACTGTAGTCTGCTGCTGAATGATTGTGCACTTTGCTAATTGTATTACCTGTGTTTAATTGCATTTTATTGTATTCTTATTGTTACTTGTATTTTTATAGTTCATAATGCTTATTTTTATACTTTCTGTAACTTTTATCACTACAATCTTTTATTCTTGTCTACTTATTCTTTATAAATGGTGTGGATCTTAATACAAAGCACCATTTGAGGACAAACTTGATAATAAAACTCTTGAATCTTGACTCTTGAGAACAAGAAGTGTGTGTCTTTACTTATATATATATATTTCTTTAATTTAAGTAAATCTGTCACCAAACTCTGTGTTTAATGGATCCTTCTGTGACTCTCCCTTTCTTCCATTTTTTCTCTGTTAAAAGTTTTTTGGGTGAGTTTTTCCTTACTCTTTTGAGGTATCCAGGACATGGGATGTCACACATTGTACAGATTGTAAAGCTCCCTGAGGCAAATTATAATTTGTGATATAGGGCTATATAAATACAATTTGACTTGATTTGTATGTGTGTGTGTGTGTGTGTGTGTGTGTGTGTGTGTGTGTGTGTGTGTGTGTGTGTGTGTGTGTGTGTAAATGTAGGTGAAAAGTGGTATTAAGTGGTGAATAAATTAATTAAAAGGATGGACACAGAAGTGTGGAGATGGAGTTGGTTGGGGAGGAAAAGACAGGAAGTTGAGTGTGTGTGTGTGTGTGTGTGTGTGTGTGTGTGTGTGTGTGTGTGTGTGTGTGTGTGTGTGTGTGTGTGTGTCTGTGTGTGAGGATGATGAATGTGAAATTCTTGGTGTTCCCAGGGTCTGGGTGGTGTTTGAAAGGCCTGAGGGGGAGGGAGGGGTTTGCCTGTGCCCAGCTGTTGGGGGGAACCTGAGTCTCTCTCTCTGTTTCTGACAGGCTGTCCTTTTCACCAGCACATAGCCGGGCCATCCAGCCTGCTGCCATAACAACGCCACAGCCCTTCTATCATAGTAACGCCATGCAGTCACTGCAGAGCACGAGGGGGGACAGGGAGGGACAAGGAGGAGTTGGCGGGGAGGACAACAGAAGTGAATGAAGAGTCAAGACATTCCTCCCCCTGTGAACTTGAACTTGACTGACAGTCTGAACGACTGGCGGGGCAGAATGGAAATCCATTCCTCTGAGACGTTGTTCTGTGATTTAGTTCCCAGCATACTTTTATTTGTTATGTTGAAATCTGTTGTGTAAATGTTTTATCATCACAAGTCCACATTGATTTGTAGCTTATTTTTTGTTTTATTTATTTTATATTAAATACATAATGAAAAATAAAAAGTTTCATTGCAATTTCACTGTAACATGCAGGAATTAAAACTGAATCAACGAATCTTTTCTCATTAACTTCCGAACTTAAAAACATGAGTTTTTCTAACTTGAAGTCTTTTGATTTCAAATGATGAGTTGAATTAATGTACTGTACAGAATTCAATCAACTCATTAAATTAAGTTTCTAAAGAAATGTGATCAGCATAGTAGCAGACTTCCCAGAATGCACTGCCTCACTTAAAATTTTCCTGAAGCTTTTATTTATTTATTTATTTTTATAGTTTTAAGAAAACATAAATGATGAAAACTTGCTGTGTGTCCCTCTAATACAATTTAAGATAAGTCATAGCTGTTTGTGGTTGCTAGTTAATCAAAAGCTAACAAATTCTAATAAATATTAAATATTAGAAATGTTCATCAGTGTGACTGAAAAGCTGCTGGTTCAACTAGATTATGTTTAACTGAATTAATATCAAGTTTATCTGAAAAGTGTATTTGTTATGAATCATTACAAAATTACCTCAACTTCTCTTTTCAGATTTAGTTAACTTTGGTAAGACAGCCTGAACACAAACTTTATAAAGTTAAAACAAATAGTTTGTTTTTACAGTGACATTATTATAAATTATTTTGTTATATTGAAATTAAAAATTAAGCAACAAATGTTAGGAAAAGAAATTATAGAAAAAAATTGTAATCTATGCTAATACATATAAATAGTATGTCACTTCTGTGTAATAATAATGATGGTTGTACTACTAGTAATAAGAATGATTTATTTTTTCCTATTACTATATTATTATCACAGATCTAATAGTATGTAGTCTAGTGGCATATTCTTTTATACATAGATGGGTATTTTACTACACATTATTAGCTGCAATAACAATGTGTTAACTGCAGCTTAATAATAATGATATCTAATATTTCCAGCCGTCAGTGTTTATCTCCTATCTGCCTCTGAGTCACTGTGACGTGCTTGTTCGCTGCAGCCTAAAGCCGATGAATGGCGACTGGTCCACATCAGGGGTCTTAGCTGCTCAGACCCACTCGACCATGGGAAAAAAGGAGCTGTGAAAGGTCCCCTGTCGCTGTTACAAAGCCAAGAACAAGCCATAGCAGGATAATCGTGTGTATCCCCAGATTAAGACAGGATCGCAGCTGCGGTGTCCTTGTGGGAGGGAGAGGAGGCTGCAGGGACGTAAAAAACATACAATGTCCTCCTGCCTTCAGGAGAGCTAAGGGTTGTTCCTGCTCTACACAGGTTCTGATGCTGAGACGTGAAGCTGTATGGACAAGGACAAACATGCCTGGGTCTTCCTCCTTTGTAGTCTCACAACGGTTCTTAGAAAGGATGAGACTTGGCAATGATGGTTTACAGCTTTCCATCACTGGTTTAATTCTAATCTGTGTCTGATCTCTGTGTTATAAAGTCTTTTTCTTTGCTAAAATTCAAGTTCAAGATAATCTAATCCCCCAGAATTTTCTCATTTACACTAGTAATCATTTTAAGCAGGTTCAACTTAAAAACAAAAGTTCATCTGCTGCTTTAAAAATGTGAGTCGACTGAACTTAAATAATTAGTTATCTGATTTTCTTTTGAAATTTAATTTGAGTTGAGGTTGAGTGAACTCACAGCAGAGCATTTACTCAACTCATCTGTTCAAGTAAGAAGACTTCAAGTGGCTCATGTTCATAAGTTCTGAAGTGGTTTGAAAATAAAAACTAAAACTTTTAGTTAACTTAACTTGAAATGAATAAAACCTAGATATTTATGCTAAGTTAATTTTAAAAAATATTAGCTGATTCCACTAAATTCCTGTATATTTTTTTTTACAGTGCCACACCTTACAGTACAGTGAAATCAGCATATTCATGTGTTGGGCTGTCTTTTGCTGATACTACCAGTTAGTTTTCCTATATCACGCTACTCTTCTATAAGTTTTAAAATCCCCTGAGCTTTTAAATCCTCTCCTCCCTTATGCGTATATTTCAATACCAGAAGAAGTATCTATTTAGTGTATTGTACCCTGAAAGAAGGTTATATGTCTTCTGCTTTCAGACGCTGTGTGAAGTTTGATGTATATCCTTTAGATTTAGAGATTTTCATTATTGTCTTGCTGGACAGAACTTGTGTTATTTATTTAGTTTAGTTCAGTTTTGTTTTGTGAATATTTGGACAAGTGTGGGTTGTTTATGACTAAAACAAACTAAATGTTAGGGATGACTTGCCTACATCTTTGCAAACAGGATAACTGCTCAGACTTGGCAGAGAATTGTGCTCCATTGAGTTCTCTCCACTAATATCAATCAAGTAGGATCTACAATTGACACAATGGCCACAGTCTCTTTCATTAACATTAGCTCTGGCATGAGACCACACGCTCATAGACACACGCCCTGTGAGAGAGTCACTCGCAGACATTAAGAGGCAGGAGGACAAAGGGACAACTTTTCCAGGAGACACTCTTATGGCTGCGGTGCTAATGCAGGCATCTGCCACTGTCTGGTCTGGTGCGACGTTCCCACATCATCGCCCACAGGGTTTACTGCAGCGAACCAACCCCTCACATGCACAATGTTGGGAAAAAGAAGTGGCGGACCTTTGTCAAGTGCTCCTTTCACAAAGCAGCCATTGTGGAGTGAAGCCAGGATCAGAATGATAATGTGGACTCTGGCTACTGTTTACCAACACGGTCTCCTGCAGCTGCAGTGCACAGCCGCGACCTGCAGCCTCTGAGAGGGCTGCACTGTGTTTGTGCATCACGTAATACTTTACATGTGTGCAGCTGTATATCAGGTGCACGTCACTGTGTGTACATCCATTTTTGGCTACGAATAAAATGTCAGTTTTTCCTTCAGAAATAATTTTCAGTAATCTCTTTAAATGTGTAAGAAATAATTTTCACATTACACATTACAGACATTTACAAATGTGATTATTTATCCTAATAATTAGCTATCAGACCATAACAATATTTTTTTCTGACACTAAAACAAACATTATATGTAAATCTATATTTTCAGAAACATTGTTTAATTCTCCTCTGATGGCTTTTAATTAAATGAATCAATCAGAAATGTTTGAATCTATGAAATGCTTTTTTTTTTTTCAATCAAGCTAATAATAATGGTGGTTTCCACATGTGCTGCTCTGTGTTGGCAGTCTTACAGTATTTCTCTGTATGAGCTCATATTATCACCCAGCTTCACACCTGCCCCTCCCCCCCAGCTGCTGGTCTAATTACAGCCTGGTGTCTAATAAAGGAACAGTTCCCCCTTTTATTTTCCAAGCCTGACTGTTAAAACCAGCACTTGTCTTTGTCCTGATGAGAAAACAACAACCTTTAAACACAGACTGTTGCAGAAAACTCAGGCGTCGTGCCAACAGCATTATAAGGCAGATCTTAAAACACAGTGGAGTTATTTATGAGAACAGGAGCATGGTTTGACTTTTTTTTTTTAACTCAATCATCTCATTATCAATAACCACTTTTTGCAACATTTGATCATTTTGAATTAGACAAACAGGTTAAATTCAACAAATTCTGTATTTAATGTGAGTTTGGTTGTTCTGTTCTCTATACATCTATTTCATGTCTGTCCCTCCTCTCCTTAATGTTTCTTTTATTTTCATTCCTTGTTTACATGTTGGGGATTTTTTTCTTATGTGACCTAAAGTCCCCTGTCGTAAACTGTGATTTGTGATATTTGGCTAGATAAATAAAATTGAACATGGCTGACTTTAAGACAAAATGAAATGAATAAAGGATTCAATACTTGCCCACCAGGATTTAAGTAAATTTAGAGAGAGACTTTAAACTATTTTCTTTTATGTTTAAAAAAAAGAAAATGAACAACTGACTATTATTATACAAATTTTGTTGTCTAGTAAAAATGTCCAGGACAGGTGGGATGGTGGCAGGGGGACACATGCTATCTTTATGGGGTCTTTCAGGTTAACTATAGGTTAGTACTATTACTAAATCATGGTTTAAAGTATGTCTAGAATATGGGTGATTGTTGTTAAGTACTATGCTAAACCATGTCTCTGTTTTTACTAATTTTTTACTGATAGACCAATATAAATTCTGCAGAGCACATTATTGTCATTAAGCTGTCTGGAGAATGCCACTTTGCAAGTCCCTGGTGGTTTTTAGGCCATTCTCCTTCACATTCCCTCATAACTATTATATACTACCTTTTAAAAAGTCTATATGTGCAAATAAACAAATGAAACACAATTTTCCTTTTAGGCAATAGACTTGTTCTCCTTTTAGGCCTCTATGGACACAGCATCTAAAAAAAATCAGCTTCAGGTTTCATTTAAAGATGACTCATAATATATAATTTCACGTACTGCACCTTTATAAAAATATTTAATGCCAATAGAATTGTGCCATAAATGATGAACTGCACATTTCCTCCGACCATAATTTAAATATGCATATAGAGGTGCAGACAGACAGATAACAGACAGCGGCTGTTTGGGTGGATGGAGGGCCACGCTGCTGGGTGCTGCTGCGCCTTTAAATACTCTCTCTGCTCCCCTCGTTTCTATGCAATTATGTTAATATGCAGAGCTTGTCTGCCTCCTATTCATTATCGGCTGGAGTTGCGTGATTGTTTCCTTTATTTTCCACCTTTGTCAGGCCAGTCTTGGTTTTTTGGCAGGCCTGCTTTTATCCCACACAGCCATGGTGAGAACGGCGGGGAGACCAACAGAGAGCGCTCATGTCGGAGAAAAAGACTTAATGCAAGAAGCGTTTATGTTTGCATCAGCAGCGCATTATTGTCCTGTGTGAGGTTATTCTCTCTTTATCAACACTGCGGAGAAAACAGGCCGGTAGCTATGTAAGTAGCCCGTATCTCCAGGCTGAATTTGTAAAATAAACCATCTTTATTCTTTTTTATTTTTCGTTCTGCATATTTAAGAGTATTGAACTGTAAGTCCACTTGACACAATTAAGCAGGCTAATGGTCCAAAATGATCCAAACATCAGTGCATCTCTGTTCAACAACATCACGATAAAAAACACAGATGAAGCACTTAAGAAATAAAGCAAGGAGGAAGCAGCTGTTGTTAATATACACAAATGTATTGGTGGTAAAGGTGAGAAACTGATTTACAAATAACAGAATAATTGAGAGATGTTTTAAATAAATGAGGGAAGATTGCATTTTTTTTCTCTGCTGTATTTCTTCATTAATTAGCCCTTGAGTTATGCTAAATGCTAATACGATAGGCCCACCTCTGTAATCCTGGTTCTGACTTCTTCACTATAATTCATGTTGAGTGATGAATTAACGAAAACGTGTCTCACTGTTTCCTCCACTCTCTTACTCATCCCCGAGCTTTGATGGAGAATTTATTGAGTTAAAATAGCAATAATAACGATAATCTGATTTCTTTCATTGTTCTTGGAACACGTGGTTGTTTCTCTACCCAGTACACCAAAATGATAAATAATAATTAATACATTAATTAACATGGGCTGAAGGTCTATAAGATTTTTACCAGAGCAGCAGAATTACAGAATAAAGGCCTGTTGTTGTTTTGGCCTTAAATTCTGTGTCAAAAGAGAGAGAGAGAAAGAGAGAGAGAGAGAGAGAGAGACAGCTCTCAGAAAGGAGCTTCATGTAAGGGCCTTATTTAAGCCCTAATAAGACTTATTTTAATAACTTTTATTCTAATGTTAAGCTAACAATATTTTATACTATTGATGATTCATTTTGAAATGTGGTATTTCTTTTTAAAGGAAACTATAACAAAGATTATACAGATGCATTTAAAAGCATATTAGTGATATTTTTTTATTTGTGCATTTTTTAAACTGCCTAGATTTGTTTCTCCATTTGCTATTATTTGTGATTATGTGGGCAGAGTCTATCATGAGGGGTATATGGTGATACTGGATCTGACAGATATTCTTAATTGTTTTTAATGACTTTACGATATCCAGAGTTTGGAAAAAGACATGTGACTAATTAGATTCTGCGAATGCATTTATTTATTTTTTCTGTTGTACTTTCTATAAAACAGGCATGTAAGCAAAAATATTTTATCTTGTAGAATCTGAATCAGGTTTTCAATTAAGGCTGCACAATTAACTGAAATGTTATTGAAATCACAGTATGATCAAGTGCAAAATCCAAATTGCAGAAGCTGCAAGTTTTAATAAAAAAACAAAAAAAAAAAACAAGTGTGACAAAACAGCATTATAGTTGAGTACTGTAGTGCTGCAGAGATGTCCTGGCTTACAAATCTTGTTCTCCAGATGTCAGAAAACATGTTTGTTTGGTACAAATGTCACATCATCATGATTTAATTTTTTTTTTTCACTGAAATTAAAATTATGAAGCATTTCCACTGATTGTGAATCATTTCACAGTCACAACATCTGTTGAAGTAATCACAATAAGATTTTTTTCATCATATTGTGCAGCTTTAGTTCGTGTGAGCTGTCTAGTGTTTGCTTATCAAAGGTTAAGTGCAACACAAAGTGTTGTTCCTGTAAACTTGACTTGACTAATTAGACTCACAGGACTTTCCACCTGATTATTTCCTCACTCGTGACATTACTGGGGTCTCAGAGGTGTCAGGTGTGCAGGAATGTTCCTGCAGCAGCTTTAATGTAATCAAATGTCATGAGTTCGTCTACCAGTGAATCACTGATTTATTCATCCACTGTTCAATTACAGTAGCACTGACTCATTGATTGGCCTTTAAAAGGTCTCTGTAATGTGACCTCACTAATGAGCTTCATCTGGATCACACCAGAGTGGAGACGTGCAGTAAGACTAAAGACAGGAAGGCTTAAAGACAGGCTGATTAGGGTCTGATAGACAGCTAACGATGGACCAATTAATGCAGCCCTGCTTTGTGCCAACACAACCATTTTAGAGGCAGCAGGGAGACTCCGTCAAGATGGCTTCCTTATAGACAACATGATGTTCTGGCAGTGAGCTCTAACCTGCACAGTCCGACATGTGTCTTCACCACGGGAGAAGGCCTCTGTCTCAGAGTAAAGATGTCACGACGGGCCCCATTTAGATTCAGGAAAATATCATTATTTCCAATTGCTTTTTCAACAGCTAGTGTAAAATTGTTGCCAATATATAACTGCTGTTTAATCTGTCTCTGTGTTAAATACTGCCTGAAATGACATTAAAATTTTCTCTGTCATTCAAACAAAATTCTGTCTTTTGTTTGATTAAAAAAATCATTGCAATAATAATTATATTATAACAATTAGGCCTTTTAATATCACCAAAGGGGAATGTTTTAGCTCTTCTAAATATTTTCCTTGTGAGCTAGGCTTAACTGGACACTTTCGTTTTCTTTCCTGTACTTCGATCATTTTGATCAGCTTTTTCTCTGTGTTTAGGTAAGGTATTTTATTTTTTGTTAATATGCAGGACTTAAGTCAAGGGACGTCACGGGTGTTTAAAGTCTGCAGCCTGGCTGTCGGTCCGGTTAGTTCATTGGGATTCTACAAAATCGAAAATGTGATACTTACAAAGTTATGCACCTATGGGGCCACATATATTGTATTCTTCACTCACTTAACATCATTTTCAGCATCATGGTTAACAGCAGCAAAACTGTGGGGGCATCTGTTTTACTACAATTATTAAGGGCATTTAAGATTACATTCAGAGAGTTTTTCAAATGAAAAACAATTTATATTTCAATTTATTATAGAAATTAAGATGATTCAAGTTATACTATCTATGAGTTTCTCAAAGCAACTGGCACACTAAGAATGAGATAACTTTGTAAATGTATTTAATGGTTCAACAGTTATTGAGCTAAAAAACACTCCACAGTATGTCCTGTGAGTCTGTGTTTAAAGGAAGTGCAGGGCAGAGACATTTGTGTGCGTTTGACTACGTTCATGTACAGCAGGGGTCCTTTTTAGATTTTTAACATAACATTGTATATTTTCAATATAAAAGAGAAAGTGTCTGATTTTCCAAAATTATTTCCATATTCCCATAACAGATTACATAAATATCCCTCTGTAAAATTAGTTCTGTCTTTTGGCAAGGGAAATCTCACAGAAATAATAAAAAAAAAAACCCAACATAATAATTATTAAAATTATTATTGGTATCTGAAAGGCTCAACAAGAGAATAAGATATTTTGGAATAAGATATTTACTATACCACCAAGGAATTCTCAAAGCACATCAAATTGTACACAGAAACTGATATAATAATAAACTGAAATAAAAAGACACGCATTCGATCTTTTTGCCTTTGTCATTGTCACTAGAGCTGCAACTAATGATTATTTTCATTATCGATTAATCTAAACAGTTTGTAAAATATGAAAAAATGCCCCAAACTATTCCCCACAGCCCATGATGTCATCAAATTGCTTATTTTATCAGATAAACAATACAAAATGCAAAGATGTTCAATTTACTATCACATAATATTAAGATACAAACAAATCCTTAGAAATGAGGAACAGGAACAAGTGTTCCATTTTTGAACAATTAATTAAATATTTAAATAGCTGCTTGTTTTTCTGATGATTGACTACATCAGCTAATGTTGTTGCAGCTCTAACTGTTACAATAAAACCCCATTAGTCTTTATTCTTATGTTCAGATTTAAAAAATGTATTACTTTTAAATAACCTACCTGAAAAGACGTCATGTCCTCCTGTGTGCCTGTGTTTTTCTTTTTATTTAATCTCATTAATGCAGGGAGTTGAGGGCTTGGAGGTCATTCCTACTTTCGGTTATCTAGCTTTATGACGGATGATTAACACTCATACAGCTAGATAACCAAAGACAGGAACGGGCACCTCTGTTTGCTGCAACAGCAAAAGGTAAGTCTGAAGCTTCCTGAGAACAAAGAAAATTAATATGGAGTTAAAGCATTAATGCCTAATTACAGGCTTAATTTAACACTTCAGGGGCTTCAACTGACAATAAAAAACTTTAATACCTCAACCTTGAAATTTATTCCATAACTTTTCCATAGCCAACTGAAATCGTATTTTTAAAGCTTTCAAATCAAGTATAAATTATTAACACACACAGTTAAAACCTTTAAAATATATTCTCTCTCTGGCACAAACAGATCTCAAGTATATGTGTAATAATTGTAATTAAGTCTAATTTTAGGCAGTAGAAGTACTGAATAACTATATGAAAAAAAGTGAGGCCACTGAAAAAAGAGAACTGTTGGACCAACTTAAAATAACTTAACCAGTAACTGGAAACTCAACTGGTTTGAAAAAAGCTTGATTAATTTGTGTATTACCAACTGAAGCAATTTTTTAAGTTGTTTAACTTTTTTAGTCTCATTGTACACCAAACAAAAGACATTTGTTCTCAAATATGCTTTCAAAACAAACTAACAGGTTAAATTAACACAACTGTTCTGACAAGTTTTGAAAGAACTTTTTTCTGTGTGTGTTACAAATTGAAATGTCTTATTTTAAGTTGGTCAAACAATTCTGTTTTTCAGCACAGGCTGACATACTGTGCAGTATGTGGCTGTTTTAAGCAATTTGCCCGCTCTTATTTCACTTTACATTGCCAATTTAAAGTACATCTTATTAATTATCAGATATAACATGTAATCTGGCCTATATGAGCCTATAATTTAGACTCTGTATGACCTCCCACACTTTTCAAACAAACCCCCAAATCTTCCCCAAGAAAATTCCCCTGCACAGAAAACAGGGCTTTAACTTTTTAATTAACTCCACATGATATTTTCTCATCAAAGCCAATCGACCTCCACAGTAAAGATTGTGCTTAACAATGACTATAAACCTTCACAAATCTCTGGAATGTGGACATCACCAGGAGGCCTAAATGCTCATGCCTTCTAATATACTGAATTACATTTTTCATCAGTTTTTGCAGCTATAACTTGCTGCATTACTATTATTGATATAATTCTATTATAATGCTGTCATTGCGAGAGTGAATGCTGAACCTTACTACCACTTTTCTACACTTATGAATAGTTCATCCTCCAAATACATTTAATATTGTTGAAAAAACAGCCAACAATTCTTAAAACTGCAACATCACTGTGTCATATGATGCCCTTTATTTATATTAGGCCTATAATGTATTTAGCCTTTAATTTTCATACAGCAGTACAAAGACAGAAACATTAGGCATCAACATAAATATCATCATAGACATGCAATTCCTCTCGAGTATGATGTCATACATTTTTCTACAATTATAATCTATACGCTAATAACTCATAATAACCTCATGATGAACTCACGCTTTTCTTTGTCAGTACGTGTGACGTCAGGTGTTATAATTGGGGAGTAGGTGCACTGACAAGGCATGCGTCACTTTCTTTGTATATCTGGGAGAAACTCTCACACATGTATTTTTTATTATAATTACCATCATATCCTTTTATTAATTATCACATTCACAAGACAACAGACTTGAGACTGAGTCTATAGTTTTAGACAAGCAGGACAAATTCATAAAGCTCACACTGAAGGTGTGAAGTTGCCTTTAGTGATTCAGTATATTGGAGGGTTTGTGAGGCCTGTATACTCCAGCTTCATGGTCACAATAAACACAATAAATATGTCTTTCTCAAATGGGTCAAATATCAGATTAGAAATTTGATCCACGTGTAATTTTAATGCAATAAATGTGAATAAAGCCTAAACTACACACAGTAGCCTCTGACTTTATCTGTTGGTTGTGTTTTTGATGCTGGACCCTACTGGAAACATCAGACTTGAATATAACGTGATTAAATGATTGCAGACTCGCTATAACATCCTGTTCCTAAAGTATGTCCAACATAAGGCCGGCGTGCGTCTGCAGGCTGAGACTGAGATGCATTGATTGCATGAGATCTGTGGAAACTAATCAAGACCAAAAGACTCACTTTGGCATCGTGCATGGTTCCTCCTGCCGCCACGGAGACTAAAACATCCACATGTGGTGCTGCTGCTGATGATGAGGAGGGTCGGCAGCATCATCATCATCATCATCCGTGCAGCAGGAGTTTCAGTGCAGCCTCGGCTTGACGAACAGGTGAGCGCGTGGACCAGATCGATAAATCCCACACCGTGTGATATGGCTGTGGATCAGATGGATCACATATCCGTGTTGTGTTTGTATCCGTGATCAGGATCCACGTCCGCGCGCTGATCTCCGTCCGTGGGTGTGTGGTGGCCTCTCATCCGCAGTGTGTGTAAATGTGATTGTGTGTGTGTGTGTGTGTGTGTGTATGATTTCCTTCAGGATGTGTTGTGTCCCCTGTCAGAGCCTCCAGTGATCTCCTCTCACCTTCTCTCTGCCTTTTTCCCCCAATGCTTCCTCCCCCCCGGTCGAGGTGACGTCACACCGACAGCAAGTTGCTGACAGCCAATCAGACATATCCTCCCCCTGCGTGTATGTGCGAGTTTTGAGGGTGCGGGGGTGTGGTGCCACACATACTGGAATTATATTGTTGTTGGTTCGGAGCCAATTATTTTACAGATGTAACTGTTTGTCTGTGAGGGACAGGAGTTGCCCTTCATTAAATAATCATTTTATTTTTAATATTTTATATTATAGTATCCCAACTGTTCAGCATATTATAGTCTTATGGATTATGTCAGTAAATTAGGAAACAATTAATGAATTAAGTTTATATAAATAAGGGGATGTCATAATACTTAAAGGACCAGTGTGTAGGATTTGGTAGCATGTAAGGCTAAAATATGTTTAATATGTCCTTTTATGAACCCTCCCAACAGATCTGTCTCTTTCTTTGTTAATAAAAACAGTGGTTGACAGCCCCCAATTTTATGAAAGGATTCTTATTTTCAGGTGTTCATACACTAATGAAAATATAATTATAAATGTTATATTCAATATCTGTCATATCCTGCTCATAGAGCCCCATACATCTTACACACTGGATATTTAAAGGAGTAATATTTAAGAGTCTAAAAGTCAAAAGAGTACTGAAGTTCAAATAGCCAGTTGGAGCCATACATGATAAATCTAATGTACACTCCCCTCTCCTCCTCCTGAAACTCAAGGAAGCTCAGTCTGTCTGCAGGAACATTTCAGGAGCTCAAGATGAGCACAACATCGTAATTTGACAATAAAAAGTGACAGTGAGTCCCATAAGTTGATCAGCTGTTAATAACTGTTATTTATATGTCAGTATAAAGTTAGGTCCGTTATCCTGAAAACAAAAGCCTACTGCTTTGAAAATACACACTCTGGAGGCGGAGCTCAGTGACTGCCTGCCAAACTGTATTACAACATATTGCTCAGTTTGACCATTATAAGTATACACTCCTTCTGCAAGATTATTAAGGATTTCTTACGACTCATAAACAGACACGTACTCATTCAGCAAACATTCAGCATTAATTTTAACTGTAATGGCCCAGAACAGAAAATTCAAAGGTCACTGCGGCTGTAGAGTTGTAATGATTATATAGAGTTTGAGAATATCTGACTTTGGCAGTTATCCACATTGTGTTTCTGCTGTTGAACGTCCATTTTTCTGCAATGCCTGTTGCATTTTTCTTGAGTTTCGCAGCCACTGTATTCACCTACACACTTGAAGAGGGAGGGTGGGCTGAGTGGAATTCAGATGGTTGCAATTTACAACCTCACCACTAGATGCTACTAAATACTACACATTGGTCCTTTAAATTTATACTTAAACTTATTTATACTCACTGAACTACAAGTGTCTTTAATTTCAGTGTTAATAGGATGAAATGCATCTCTACAGTACAAGAAATGTGTAGCTGAAAACAACCCTGATTTAGTTGAGCTTTGGTTAAACTAAAAAAGCAATTGTTTAGTTGTTCTATGTAGATGTGGCACAGCGCAGAACCCTCCTAAGATACACTGAACCTCACCTCCTCTGTTACAGGAGTGTTCAGAGACCTGAAACCAGCCCTCTCCCTCAGATGAGCTGGATCATCTCTGTCCCAGAATCCCTTGCTGCTCTCTTGTTAAAACTATTTGGGCCTCATTCATCCTCCAAGCTCCCCTGCCCACTGCCAACACTGCCAGGCCTGTTTTGGAACTAGAATGATTTGAAGAACTAGATATTGTTTTTATTATTAGCCCATTACTTGATTTATCCATTACAAAACATTTTAATCACTGGTGTAATTATTTTTCCTCATCTATGGGATTCAATGAATTTATTGCTCACTTTTTTAAAATTCTGCTCGTTGTGCTCCAAAATGAGCAATAACACTTCTCTTATTTGAGTGTGAAGAACCCAAGTTTCAGTCAAGAGGTGGAAAAAAGCTGTTGCTAGACCCTGGTGGAGATGAGTGCAGATACACTGGACTCATGTGAAACACTGAGGATAGGCTGCCCTCTACTGCTCAGATGGTGTCCACACTTCACACCAATGGTTGATTTTCCCTGTAATCTGCGTTAAGAAGATGACCAGTTACATAAATATTCAGTCTTTCCTTTGCTAATTTGTCTTCCACTTTTATGTAACAGGACATAAAATGTTCATTATGTTCAGGTTTGACTGCTTGTTACATCAGGTTACATTAGGTCCCCTAAACTAGGGGATTTCAACATCTGTATTTGTTCACTCCTACTATCATTCTTTGGCTTACTTATATTTGGAAGATAATCATGTTCCAAGTTTTGGAACTACAGATCCTATAATGTAGGGACTTTGAGGATGTAAACACAAACCATAATGTCCTGAGTTACCTGTGAGTAATATCATGAGCCATTATGGAAAATTGTCATCAAGATATGCCAAATGAACTATTAGCAATTCCTTTTTGCAATGTACCCATGGATGTGGACCCATGTACAGACAGCTATCACTGGATTACTTTGATACTGTGGAAAATTTTCCATTAGGTTCTGTAGTTCTAAGGAGTGACAGATGATTCATTATACTGTAGATAAGTCTGCACTAAACTCTCTTTTTGCTGCTGCCATATATATGTCCTGCTTGTTTGTCCTGCTTTTTCTTTCTAGTTTTTAACAGCATGACCTGCTTTGTTGTTGCTTTGAAAAGACCTGTTTGGTTAATTCTGGCGTGTTTTTTTTAACCATGTGTCAATTTACACTGTCCTTTTTCTAAATAAAATTCCATATTCATGGTTGTTTATGGGTGACCATCATAGATAAAGATGTACTCTGAAAGTAGAAGTTATACTGAATCCAAGAATGTGAGACTTACTTCTGTTTTTAAGCATTATGTTACAGAGGGCTTTGCTTTTTTTGTCGACTACCATGTTGGCTTTTAGTAGAAATTCAGGATGAGCAGATGCATGTTTTTGATGGTTAAGCTTGTAGAATGAATTTTTGGCTGCAGAACCAGCCCCACCCTCCCAATCACAGCTGCACTTAAACCCTCACCATGCCTGCACTAATGTGACATTTCACAGCAGCTTTCAGGCCTCATCTACATCAGCTGAGATAACATCCAAACTGACTATCGATTTAAAAATGATCACAGGCCAAACGGTAAAAATTATTTTCCTATTCTTGTGCACAACTTGTGGAAGAAATTAAGAGCTTTATATAAACATTTTCTGAAAAGCCTTGATTTGAATAGAGATGAAGACACAAGCCAGATGAGTGTGGAAGGCAAAAACATTTTAATATAAAATACTGTAGAAGGTAAAAGGACTACATGATTACAGAGCAAGAGAATCTCATTTTGTATTGATGCAAATGATTCACCTCTTAATGACTTTCATGGTTGGTAAGATCATATTCCTACCAATTACTGTATGAAATGGAAACATAAACGTAATCTTACTCAAAGTGCTTCATATAAAAATCAGTGGGTGTCCTTTTTCATTAAAAAACTTTATATACAAGTACAAAAATGTAAAAACTACAGACAGATAACAGACAAAATATTTCAGAAACCACAGAACAAAAATCTATGTGAATGGTTTGAAGTAACATTGATTTTTCAGACAGGATTCTTCCGTACATCAATGAATGCACTGTTTGAAGTCAGTGGTCCGACGTTGAGGCTGGAGCGGCGGGACTCTCTGCGAGATTTAACCACAGGCAGAGCCATCGGTGCTCCCCAGGAGGACCCCAGACCAGTTTGAACTACGCGGTTAACAGGAGCGTCCCCGGCCGCTCGGAGCCACAGCTCCTCCATGGCAGCAGGTTCCTCTGTGGGGAGAGAAGAACGTCTCCACGTGGACGGGAGAGGGGTGTTCACCAACTCTCGCATTTCCTCCCTGGACCTGGGAGGTTTGTCGGGCTGCACTGTCCCCCTGCCTCCTGGGCTATCCTCAGGGCAGCGGGCCAGCTTCTCCATGCTGCTAAAGGCTGCTGGTTTACCATCAGACGCCACAACTGAAAGACAACACACGTCAGGACAGTTAGAGCTGCCAGAAAACACTGAATTTTAACAGTGAGTCCCCCAGCAGCCATAAGTGCTACTACTCCAATACCTGAAGGAAAGAACAAATGATCAAAGAAATAAGATGTCAGGCCACATGCACTATAATTTGCACTACACATTCAGGCATATAAAGCAAAGAAAATAAAAGTCTATAACTGAATTGCCATGGTGGGTTGTAAGTACATTTACTCAAGTACCTGTACTGTATTTCCATTTTAAGCTTTATGCTTCTACTGAGCTACATTTCACACGCAAATATTGTACCTTCCACTCCACATCTGTCTGACAGCAATCATAGGAGTTGTACGAGTTAATTTTCATATTAAAATGTTAAAACAGAAGACTTACGAGTTTCTAAAATTACATTAAAATTAGCTCAACCTCAACCGGATGCAACATTAATAGTAACGTTACAGTAATAATAATCAGATAACACAGTATATGATCAAGGCTGTTCTGCTGACTAATGAGCACTTTTACTTTTGATATTTTAAAACGGCTACAAGGAATTTTCAAAATAGTCATAGTCATAGTGTTCCCCTGCCAAAAAGGCATTCTAGTCTTACACTTCTTACCTCTATTTATTACACCATCTATAATTATACAGATTGAAACCATACCATGTTTGCGATGTTATATTTACATGACAAGAAAACAATTCAGGCTCTTCACAATTCTCTTGACAATTTACTGTGTGACTGATATTCTGAAAAGATGCTGGAAAAGGAGAGGTTTAGATATAAATTTATGTCCAGGAATGAAAACTGGACCTACTTTATGTTCCTGAAAGACCATCACAACACATTAAAGGTATTAATGTGCTGTGGAGCTGCAATGATTAGTTGATTAATCAATTTGTTGACCGTCAGGAAATTACTCAAAACTATAAGTATGTAAGTACATATGATATATAATATATATGATATGATATGATATATATCATATATATCATATGATATATGATAAGTATATATGATAATCAAATAATCATTTTGAGTCAAATTTTCTGGATCCAGCTTATCAAATGTGAATATTTTATGTTTCCTTAGAATTTAACGTGTTTTCATATCTGTTAGTCTGAACTACAGTCCAAGTTTTTGTTATATGGTATACATCTAATCTGGTTACTTTTGGTTTCATATTGAATGCACGAAAGAATATATGTTCTGTCGTCATCACCTACGTGAGCTGTGTCTCCCTATACTTTCAACTGCCAGGTTGGTAGATGGGCATGTGTCTGACGTTTGGGTGTTGTCAATTCTGCAAGTAGTGCATTAAAGTGCATTTTAAATGAATGGACACATTAATGTCATTGTCGCTGCAATAATATTATTATGGCTTCACTAAAGTCATCAGACCAAATCAATTAAACAGTTGGTCTTCTCCTCTCCCCATGTGCTACTGTGGCACATTTTATTTTGTTGTTTTGTTTTTCCTTTTTCTGGTTCTGGTAAGAGCCACAACTTCCTGTAATTTGTCTTAGTCTGAATCATCCTTTTTTTTTATTGATTAATCACTCATAACATAATGGACAGATTTCTGGAAAGTGAAAATAACTATTAGTTGTAGACTTAATGTGCCATGGAAAAATCTCTTCAGCTCCCTTAGCAGCAGAGCAGAGCTGGTGACGGTACAGCACAGAAATACAGAGAAGAATGGAGGCACAGTAGACATGAATGATTAAACACGTTAACAAAACTCTGCAAAGTAGATTTGCCAGAGGATATATGGAGGGATAGTTGCACTTAAGTAATTTCAATAACATGGATACCTGAGGCCATCTTGCTGCAAGCTGTCAACACAATTATCATAATCATAAATATTAAAAGCTACACACTTTGATCTAATAATAAATTTACCTTTAGCATGCTCCTTTGGCTGGATGGCTGAACCACAGAGCTCCCTCAGTTTGTTGCTTAGTTCCAAATTTGCCGCCTTGTAGTGGTTCAGCTCCTTGCTGAGGTTATGGATCCATCCCTCATACTGCCGCTGCCTTCCTGCCAGACCCTCATCTGTTTGTTCCAAAGAGGACACACAAACATGAGGTAATGGATGATTATGGAGATAATCTAATAAAAAATAAAATGTAGAATATATCTAGCAAAAATGCTGCATTACCCTCAATTTCATCATACTTACATATATTCTACCTGTAAACAGTACAGTATATCCGGTGTAGGCGACGGGTGAGGAATTTATCATCTAAGCGGTGGTGCAAGCACATAAACACATGCAGGCAACCTTTTTTTTGTCAGAGATAATACTTTTATTATTTTTTTTAAAAGTCTATCTGATCTGTACCTCTACACTGTTGCAGTAAGAGCTGGATGCTCCTCTCATGTTCCTTCTGCTGTTGCGTGAGCCGGCGGTCTGTGTCAAGCTGTGTGCGATCGAGGGCGTTTTCCAACCACTGCACCAGCCTCTGCTGTTCATCCAGCTGCATCTCCAGCTCAGCCAGGGCAAGTTGTAGCTTACGCTCCTCCTCACGCAGAGACACCACCTGCAGGAAATATGCATACAAATTATTCTTAACATATTGGTGAGTTCAGACATTAAGAGTCACAAGCTAATTTTTGCAATGCGGAAGTATGTGAAAACACTATTCAAAAATGCTGAGCAGACCTTGTCAAAGTACTTGCACAGCAGAGCTCTGGTCTCAGAGGCAGACAGGTAACTGAGTTTGGCCATAAGGTTCATCTCCCACTGGGAGAGCATACTAGCAGAAGCCCTCAGCTGTCTCTGCCTCTGAGTGATGGCCTCATTCTTGTACTCAATGGCTGCATCCAAAGCCTCGATTGCCTCATCAAACTGGAATAGTGTTCGCTCCTCCTAAACGTCAGAGACAACATGAGAAAGTGAGCACGGACATTCAATTACAAACAGGTAATATTAAGCTGCCTTAACATAGTGAAACTTTCACACAACTTGTTGCAGGTTGTAATTGCATTAAAGCATAATTTCCATACAATGTAACAGTTACATGGAAACATGCAACAGGATTTAATAGTTTACTTCACTAAAATTAGCTGGCTATGGCTAATTTTTATTTGTCTTATTGTCTTCTCGCTAGACTTTTTTTCTTTTTCTTCGTGGATACTGTCCATTTGAATGTGTTGTGTGCTTTTTCTTCTAGAAATGTCATTTCATAATGGCTGCCCTGGAGAACAGAATAATGGGAAGAGAACTATTGGTGCATTAATGCTTGTTGATATGCTGGGAGAAAAAAACACGATCTCCTGACTACTCAAGAGAGAGGGATCTTTTCACTCTCTATTCAATGAGCTTGATCCAATCCAATGAGCCTGCAGAGAGTGCATCCTGTTTGATTCAAAGAAATTAAATAAATAACTCTTTGCTGCCATCTTCTGACATCAGTATGAAATTGCAGTTTGATATGATTGTATTTTATCAAACAGCTCTGATTCTTATCAAAACTTTGTTATTGTATAGCTATAACTACGAAATGTAAACAAACTTTACCTCGTTCATGTTTATGTGTTGACTGTATTTCCAGCCTCACATAAAGTCTATGAGGATAGTTTCCATCTGAAGCACCCAAAAGACCATTTTCTGTTTGAGTATTTTGTTCATTATGGTAATAAAAAAACACTGTTGAGTTGAAATCAATCAGTTAAAATCAGTTGGAATGTTACTGCATCATAGTTCGATGTCATCATCTAATACGTTACTAGCATTCTGATTGGCTGTTAGGTGAAACTACTTTCACAAAGTTAAGATCTTTGCAACTGTTGCGGCTGAGTTTCAAACAAGTTTCAAATGTGTTACTGAGTGTTTTTACACAATGCAACTCAACTGCTGCTTCACCTAAATGAACCAACTGAAGTTGCATGAAAGTTTCAACATGTTAAGTCACTGATGACTAGTTACATGCTTTCTATCTTTGCCATGTGAGTACTTAATGTGTCTTTGCAGAAGAGCAATATGTTTCTTATTCTGAAATAACCGGATAGTTCTCTGCCCTGTGATTAAAAATATGTGTGATGAAGACACAAAAACAACCTATCCCATGGTTCAGAAGTCACTAAGTCTTGAGTCTTGAACTGTAGAGTAAAATCTGACCTCGGGTGAGAGCAGGTTACCCTGCCGCAGCTTATCGTCCAGCTCCACTCGTTGTTTGAGCAGCGAGTCTTTCTCTTGACGCAGGTTGGAGATCTCTTGGCGAATCTGTTGTGAGTCTTGAGCACTGCTGCTGCGAAGAAGACCATTCCTCTCACTCAACTCTCGCTCAAGTGTCTCAATGCGTCCCGTCAGCGTCACCAGGTCTTTACTCAGAGCCTGCAGGAAGACAAAGAAAAAAGTTTTTAGCATTTGCAAGTTTCCTGGGAGACTGAAGTGGAGACTGAAGTGACGTGTGTGTGGTTGTTAATACCTGACTAGAGCGGAGCCTCTTGGTCTCCAAGCCACTGCGTTCCTGCAGCAGAGCTTCTTTCTTGGCCAGGATTTCCTCTCTTTTAGTGAGCTCTCCTTCCAGGTCTTCCAGCCCTCTCCTCTGTTCCAGTACCCGCTCCATTTCTTCATCCAGCCAGCGTTTTTGTTCTTCAATCTTCTGCTCACAGCAAGTCAAACAGACACAAACTCACACATCATGCAGAAATAGACAGGTACACAAAAAGGAGGCTACAGGGGAAGGACAAAAGTGAAATTCAACACCTATTAAACAAAATCTGAATATTAAAAATAGATGCTCCATTTTAGAGCAAATCATCATGTAACTACTTTTCTTCTGGGGTTTACAGACAGTTTGTTTTCTATGAATTCAAAGTTAGTTACTGTCCCACCTGTTGCTCTTCCAGCGAGATGACAGAGCCGTTACTACCACTGCGTCTCTGCCTCTGGAATGCAGCGATCTCCTCAGTCTTTATTCTCAGGATCTTTTGCTGCTGCTCATTCTTTATCTCAAGTTCCTACAGAAAGGATTTGAGACAGGAAGATAATAGTCAAATATAAATCTAATATAGAACAAAAGTATGTCTGTCTCAAAGAAATGCAGCACACTGTTACTATTCAGTGACTTAAAACCGTTGCCAGATATTTGGATTTCTGATGGGTAGGGGTAACATCTTCCTTAATCAACTGTAGTGGGTTTGAAGCACAAATTGTTGCTTAATCCAAAATAAAGACAGATTTTTTTTCTTGTTCTTTTTTTACACACATGAAAAAATAAACATGTCAATTGTGATAAACTGAGGCTAGCTTGGTTCTAAATTCACTCATTCAGATTTAGAAGCAATAACAAGAACCAGAAACGTATAGTTTGGCAAACCTCAGCTATAATTTTAGTGTTACAGCAGTCAGATGTGTAGAACCTTTGTAATGTTTCCCTACAACTTTATATACACAGTTTAAGTTTAATGAAATATTTGGGACAAGTTAAGTGACAGAACTTCATAAATTAACTTTGGTTTCAGCTAAAAGAAAACCTCAATATGCATAGAAAGGCAAGTGTTACATGTGTGGCTACAAACTTTCTACTAAATTTCAGGCTGCAGGTCTGTAAGAAGACAAAAGTTAAGATGACTCCTAGGTGCATCCATTTAAAACATTGACTTAGATTGGTTTTACAACATTTCTTGCTCATGTTTTGTTTTTGACACATTTTCTGATGACAAATCTTAACTAATGTTTTCCTTTTTTTCCCCTCTTTTTCCCTCTGTTGTATTGGCCTAAAGTACCTTGACTCTGTGAGTTCTTCGTTGCATCTCCGTCTCCAGGCGTCGTTTCTGTTGACTTTCTTGGCGAAGCCGCCTCTGCAGCTCATCCTGCTGCTGCCTCATACTCTGAACACTTCGCTCCAGCTCTAACACACGACGTTCGCTCTGGGCAGGCAGGTTAGCGAGACGGGCAGTATCCCTCTGCCGCTGACTGAGAACCTAAAAAGAAAAACACATTTTGCTTTTTCAAATTTACAGGTCCAAGAGATCTTTCGGAGGAAACTGTTTAGAAATGTATTTAAAAGAAAGTGTTTTATGTCTTAGTTTGTTTTGTATCTTAGCTGCTTATCAGCGTTATTCAGTCTCTAGCTGTCTGCTGCTTATATGTTATATAGAGGTGTAAGAGTCAAACCTGGACTTTGCTCTGTGCAGCAGCTATCTTCCTGCGACATTCCTGTGCTCTGGTCTTGTCTGTTGCACTGATCTCTCTCTCTTGCCTCTCAAGATCCTGCAGCTGCCGTTGGGCCTCCTGCAGCTCCTGTCGAGCCTGCATGGCTTCACTCTCCAGAGCCGTGATCTTATGGCTGTACTGTCTGTTCAGGGCCTGAGCATCCTTACCTAAAAAAAAAAACAAATAAAACAAAACACAAATAATCGATACAAAAACGCAAACGGGAACCTCTATTTGGAAAAGATGCAAAGAATGAAAATGACTACCTGTTTTGACCAGCTCCTTGATGAGTTCTTCCTTCATGCGGATGGTGACAGACAGCTCCCTGATCTTCTGCTGCGCCTGAAGAAGTCCCCACTCAGAAACGCCTTCCAAACTTTTCAGACTTTCACGCACAGATGTCTCCCCTGTGCTGGAGTTGGCTACATAGAGATTTGGAGAGAACAGAAGAGGTCAGCAGGGTGGAAATAATGAGGAGGCGGACAGAGCATGTGTGATCATCCTCAAGCACTAACACAGATCAGTACTCCCTGTTTGAGTCCACTTGAGTGTGAAGTTAGAGTAATATGAACCATGGACCACGGAATAGAGACTAAAATCCAGGCAACAACAACGACATGCTCACTTTGCTAGAAGACTCCGAGCTATAGCAGATCATTGCTATGTGTGGTGAGATGCAACTGAAAGTTTTTAGACGGTGAAACAAACCAACTTTTCCACAAACACATGGTGCAACACAGGAGAGTACACATGTGGGATCTAAAAGGATGTGAAGTGCACAGGGGGAAGGAAAAAAATCACAGCCTTTGGTTGTATATCACTTTTTCCTGTGTAACTGGATCTGTGAATGTTTTGCAATAAATCACAAACTGGATTTGTGCAAATTAATATTTGCAAATATGTAGAAAGAAAGGTAGTTCTAGAAAGATTTTATGAAATGTGTAAACAACATTTGTGCCTAAAAGCTTTCAACAGTGAGGTCAACACAAACAATCCAGTTATTCCCTCTATTTTGACATGGCTTGCCAGTCAATACTCCTAAATCTATTTCAAACATATAAAGGCATCTAAAGTTATTAGACTTACATGCTTTTCTGGCTAAACAGGGGTGCTGCTCTGGCTCATGCAGCTGAGATATGGGTGCTCTACCACCAGCTGCTAGTCCTCCTGACAACATGTCCCTCTTGGTCCAGGTCAGGTTCACCTGCCTGTCAAACGTACAATGACATTAACACGTTCTGTAATGTATACATTATTTACCTGTTAAGCACTGCATTTAAACAGCATTCGGCTGATGATGTATATAAATACAGCATACCTGCGTCTCTCTCGGTTGAGGTCCTCTTCTGTGTCCTGCATTTCTACTCCTCCTAGGATCTCCTGCTCCTCACTGAGGCTACCATCCTGATCACCACAAGGCCCATTAACAAGGTATCCCACCGGACTGACCTGTAAACAAAAACATAAACCCACAGATCAACAAACAAGCAGGCTACAACATATGCTGGTAAAATGTATAAAAGAGAATTATAATACAGTAATAATGGTAAAAACATACATTAAATTAACTTTCTTTGTGTATCTTGAAATGATTTTCTAGTTCTTTGTTAATGTGTGGCATTTTTTAATAAGATGAGACTATTTTGCAGGGTTAGTATAAGCTCACCCCATTAGAGAATGGATCAATCTGCATTTATATAGTGCTTTTCTAGTCTTCCCACCTCTCAAGGCACTTTACAGTACTTGTCACATGCATACACTAACGCAGACTTGCACAGCATTCACCTCGATATCTTACCACTTGTTGAATTTTAAATCTACACAACACTACATGCTGATAGGTGAGCTCTGCTGGCTGTTACCTGTCTGTATGTGCTTCCATTCTGACTGTGTTGTATGGAGCCCATAGGGGCCGTGTGTGGCCGTGACCTCAAGTTAAGGCCCAGGCCCATCAGTCCCGAAGTAGAGAGGTGACACTGCAGCTCTGTGATCAAGTCCTGCTGCTCCTGAAGCTTATCACTCTAAGACAGGAAAAAAAACAATCAAATCAGTAACATATCATGTAAGGCAATGAAAATGTTTAAAATCAGTGCAATATGATGTTGTCAAGGCTTGAGGTGGGGGATTGTCACCCTGCTCCCAAATTGGTTAATACTGATGTGACCATGCAAATTTAATATCAATGACTGTGACTAAACTACGACACATTGCAGTAATGGAAAAAACAATATTGGGATTCCACTGCATCTCACCTGCTGCTTGTATTGCTCCATAGCATCTTCCAGAGCTGCTAAAAAGTCTGTGTTCTCTCTCTCCAACCGTTGGATCTCTGCTTGAAGCTGGACAATACTCTCCTCTTTCTCTTCATCTTTTTCATTTTCATGCTCATGGCTCCACCTCTCCTCCGGATCCTGAGTAATATTTTTATAACACAACACATTTATACACATATCATTTTCTAAATTTCATAAAATTTTTGTTTACTTGGGAGTGTGAAAGAGACACACCTGGCTCCTTACAGAAGGCCTTCCTCTCCTTAATGCAACACTGTCCTCAGTGGAGCTGTTTTCGATACCGCTGTCTGGTCCTGAGGCAGTGGTCAGACCGCTCCGTTCCTCCTCCACTGAGCACAACCACTCCTTCACTCTCAGACTCTGTTCTGCAGTCAGAGCCCCTTCATTCTGCAGCTCCCGCAGCAGCCTGTGATATATTAGTAATATACGATGTTAAAAGGAAGAAATCTCTAAATGCTTTAAGGAAAATCAAAAGGAAAATTCTGCACTTTTCATATGGATGTCCAGTCAGTGGTGATGGTAAATGACATGACCAAACTTGAAACTTTAACTTGATCAGTGAATGTGCTTTAACCTGTAGGCAGTGTCTGTGCACGTTCTGTAGTGGGCGCTCTGGACTTGCAGCCTACTGATCTCTCCCTCTCCAAGTCGAGGTCTCCTGTTTGGATCAGCGTGGGAAATGATGCGGGTCTCTGAACGCTGGCGGTTTTCAAGGGCTCTGCGAAGGGCCTTAATTTGTTGCTCCAGCCCTTCCACCCGATCTGGCTCTCGCTTGCAGTTGACTGTCGCTCGGTTCTGAATATTTCTGGCCCTTGTGGCATAGTTAAGTGTGTTTAGACTCTCGTCAAAGTCTGAGGAAGACGGGCTGATGCAGGCAATCATCAGTGTTTTTGAATTTCCTCCTAAAGAGTCTTTTAGGATCCTAGGTGAGAAAAGGATTATATCAATTAAACCAAACTGATATTTTACACCAATTTCTGTTTGAATTATATGAACTTATTAAAAACGTACCTTGTGATTTTAGAATCTCTGTATGGTATGTGAGAGCCTTTCCTCTTAGGGTCCCCCAGTGCTCCGATTACATTTCCCAGGGCCAGAAGGCCGCTGTTAATCTGGATGCTCTCTTTCAGTCTCTCTCCGGTGTTCCCTGTCCTTAAGATGCGCTCGGACCCTGCTAGATCAACAAAGTGGAACTTGGAGGACAACATTTGTGGTGCAGAACTTGTAGCAGTCCCATAAAGGCGAGAACTTCCCCGACGCTGGTCCATATAAACGGTAAAAATGGTGTGTGACCGGCTGGAGTTCGGATTCATCTGGGTTGCTCCAGTGTGCCTGGCTGTGTTTCCTGACTCTAGTAAACTTAACACTTCGTCAAGACCCTCCACTTCACATTCCTTTACGCCACACAAAACTATGAAGACACAAAGACATTAAATGCAGATAAATAGGTACACAAATTAAAATGCTACGTAACAATTCATATCACAGCTCCAGAAAACCGATTAAAGACAAATTAGGCTGCCTGTTCCATACCAATGTTGCCTTTATCCTCTCGGATGTGGATGTCCTTGCTGGCTGTCTCCACCTCCAGTAAGTCCTTGAACTCCTCTTTGTAGACCTCCAGATAGGAAACTCGGACAGAGAAGTCTGTGAGGTCATTTTCATCTAGCAGCTTGAAGATGTCTGCAACAGCCCTGGGGATGATACCCTGCTCTTCATCTCTGAAGGAACCTACAAACACAGTTAAACCGTTCAGCCTGAGCTGAGTCTGGGTCATATCAAAGCATGAGAAACTGAGCTGACAATGAAAGAAAATATAAATAACTTACAAATATTAGCTTCTCCGATGGTATAAGTCTTGCCTGAGCCTGTTTGTCCATAAGCAAAGACTGTAGCATTGAACCCTTGGAAGAAGGCATCTATGAGTGGTTGGACGGACACAGAGTAAACCTCCTCTTGACAGCAGGTTTCTTCAAATAGGTAGTCACAAAGAAAGTGTCTGTCGTGGCCGAGCGTAACCCGACACAGCTCTGAGTCCACAGTGATGCAGCTCTCGTGGCAGTGTAGAAGCTCTTTAGGCAGCAGGGGACGCACTCGAACAGCTACCTGCACTGCAGAATAATCCCCTCTGCCTTGGCCACCAGGCACTTTTGGAGACATTTCTGCTACACTGCTGGAGCTCTTCTGCTGTTCTCTGCTAAGTATGAATCATCTTTGTGCCACTGAAGGGGACAGAAATCAGACCACGTTGTACAACCATTTCACTTTAGCCTACAGCAGCACAGGAGTATATTGATAACTGATATAGTGATACAGATAGTGATGAAGAAACAATTCTGAAAAGTCAATTGAGAAATAAATAGTTAAATTAAATAGGTGACAAATAAGGTACTTGATCACATTGATACAAAAAACAACAACATTCCCATCAAACAATAATGATTTGAAACCGTGCAACAGTGGACTGTGACAACCGGATAAGGATGATAATGATTAATCAACTACTTGGTCATTAAAATGTAATCAATAACATAAAACTGAATCAATCTGCTATCACATAAAGATCTGAAATATAGCACACATTAATTTTTATGAGCACACTGTGTGTTATCTGATAATTGACTACAACTGGAGAGAGATAGCTACCTCTGTATGAATGGTATGGTAAAATTTCTGTCTCACAGTGCATATATTTTCATATCATCTTGCCTTTAGCTACAATATATAAATCTTGACCTTGTGCTTGTATTTCTCAGTTGAGCACATTTACATTTTATAAGGGTTTTTGCAAGCATATTTAGTCGTAGAGGAAGATGTGTTTATTTTTTTTACTCAGAAACCCTGAGCACAAAGCATGTTGACAGCTGCTGAAGAACAAGTACAGCAGTTGCCAGAGTTCACGTGAGTGTTTACTTTGTTAACATCAGTCTGGGTCGATATATCGGTTTAATTTTCATCGATCCAATATGATTGATACAAAGTGAAAATATTGATATATATTGCCATCTTTAGGATACATCTTTATTTTGAAATTCCCGTGGCATGCCTGTGTCCCTAATGTCTGGAAGAGTTCAGTTACAAATCTGGCAAATCATAAATTAGTTGCTTTTTGACAACTGATATAACTATAACTGAATGTGTTAAATGAACATAGGATATAACCTGATACTGACTACAGGGTCCTGAACTGAACTTAATCAAAATCATATTTTGGCAGACTTTGTGATATGGGCAAATTGTATTATTAGAATTATATTGCTGTTCAAAACATGTATATAGTGTCGTACTGTGATGAAACTTGTGATTTACACCCTTAGTTAATATACAGTTAATGCAAACTCAACATACCCTGGAGAGGCTTTATATTAAAACCTGTTTAAGTGAGAAGAACTGGCAAATAGATATGACACACATTTTATTTTTGTCTTTCAAGAAGAGAGGTGGCACTACAGACATCTTACAAAGGTGATGCTTGATACTTCACTGCAAATATGAACAAACTTTTAATTTAAACGTAACAGTAAAAAGACTCGATGATAAAGTTGAGTTTGGCAAATGTATTTTGGCTTAAGGCATACTTGCCAACCTTCTGGATTTTCCCTGGAGAGTCACATTTTTCATTGCCCTCTTCTAGGTTCCACCTGGATCCACAATTGTCCTGTATTTCTCCCAAATTCTGACAAATTTCATTATAATAAACTATCCCAACCTGTTTCTGACACTATACAGTGTGCATAAGTCCAAGACGCCCATGCTAGAGGTATGAACTATTCTGTTCTGTTTCCTGAGAATTAAAAGAAAAAAATAAAATTAAAAGTAGTGACATAAAAACAGAAGTATTTTGTTGCATGTTTTTATTTTCAGTCTTTAAAAACTGCCAAAAGGCAGGTAGAAAATTCTCTGAAACTCAATTTTTTGAGGTCTCAAGGTTAGCAAGTTTGGCTTCACGTCTCCTCATCATGAGGCCTGTCCTGAACTGGGCGTGCTGTCCTCTGCTTCAGTAACGTTACTTTATTTACAGCCTCCGACCAGCTAACTTAAGCGCATTAACAGTAGTTACTCCACACAGCGTTGGTAAAGATGACTAAAAATGGATGCAGGATCATCTTATCAAGTAACGTTATCGTTAAAAAAATGACACAACGCTGGTATAACGTTAACGTTACTGCACGTTACTGCCAGTAACGTGAGACAACGTGGATCAAACGTAAAGTTATGGTGCAATCCTAATTATTTTGGGCTTTTTTTTTCAACTTTGACTATCTAAAAGTTAGGTTCGTACGGTGGCCGACAAGTGCAAACGCGCTGCATATACAGACAGGCGCTACAAATACAGAAACGCGCTGCATATAAGAAAACAGATGCAAAAGGAAATCGCTGCAAATACAGAAACGCGCTGCATAAACAGAAACGTGCTGCAAATACAGAAACGCGCTGCATATAGGAAAACAGATGCAAAACGAAAACGCTGCATATACAGAAACGCGCTGCAAATGAGAAAACAAATGCAAAACGAAAACGCCGCATATACAGTCACACAACGGAAGTGCTCCAGGCCTCTAGGGGCAGTGCTGAGCTTTCCCCCGAGAGACAGACAACGGACGAATCAACCTGCGGAGGAGAGGAATAGGCCTACGTGAAAATATTGTGGCACATATTACTAGATAAAATCCTTACTGTCTGTTATGTATTATGCACTCCCTGTACTTTACTGTTGTTTTATGTATGAGTGTTGTCGTTGCTTATATAATGTCATGTTTCCTTGTATGTCTTCAACATGACAATAAAGTTTGTTTAAAAAAAAAAATAAAAAAAATCCTGAAAGGGGAAACGTAATTATAATAAACATCCCGTAACTGTTTTTTAAACAAAAAAAAAATGTGAGAAGTAGAAAGTTATTGGTGAGAGGAAAATTGGAGGTGGGAGAGGCTACATGAAAAAGTACGTATTCTTTTTTCTTTTTCTTTCTTTCTTTCTTTTTTCCACATGTGGCCCTCATCTTTTACTGTATTATGAAAGTGCAGCTGATTTACATTTTTACATTTTTACATTTTTGTTTGTTTGTCGGATTTACATTTTCTGATTTTTTGCCTCTCCCGCCTCCAATTTTCCTCTCACCAATAACTTTCTACTTCTCACGTAGGCCTATTCCTCTCCTCCGCAGGTTGATTCGTCCGTTGTCTGTCTCTCGGGGGAAAGCTCAGCACTGCCCCTAGAGGCCTGGAGCACTTCCGTTGTGTGACTGTATATGCGGCGTTTTCGATTTGCATTTGTTTTCTCATTTGCAGGGCGTTTCTGTATATGCGGCGTTTTCTTTTTGCATTTGTTTTCTCATTTGCAGCGCGTTTCTGTATTTGCAGCGTTTTCGTTTTGCATCTGTTTTCCTATATGCAGCGCGTTTCTGTATTTGCAGCACGTTTCTGTTTATGCAGCGCGTTTCTGTATTTGCAGCGATTTCCTTTTGCAAGTGTTTTCTTATATGCAGCGCGTTTCTGTATTTGTAGCGCCTGTCTGTATATGCAGCGCGTTTGCACTTGTCGGCCACCGTAAAAACGTTAAACGTCATGACTGAAACAGACAGCATTTCACCACACTGTGTGGGATAGTTAAGTTTATTTGACCATGTTAGCAGGGTGTCGTTAGCTTGCCATTACTAGTTACCATCACTGTTTAGCGACGTAAACGGTACCGTAAATCACAAGAAAAATACGCATGTCGGCTTTTTTTCTAAATTTTCTGTTAGAAGAGGTTTCCCAACTTTCACACGATGTTTTGGTCGCCTGTTTCCCAGATAACTTCTTAAGCTAAGCTAAAGTTAGCCAGCTAGCCAGTAGCAGTCCGAACAACAAAATCAAAACATGAGGATGAGGCTGGATGATCTAAAAGTGCTTCAACATATTCCCGTAAGAAAAGACCAAAATTAAACAACATGCACTGACTGGATAAGCTCTCACAGCCACTAACAGCTGACACAACTTACTTTCGTGTGGCAGAAGTTACACCACGGATCCAGGATAACACTGCAGGAGTTTTTCAGGAGAATGAAAGTTGAGGGGCAGCCGAGGGGGAGGAGCCCGGGGGAAGTTTGGGCTGAATGTTGGGTGTGGTCTGCAGAAAGCATCATGGCTGAGAGGGGAAAACATCTGCAGAGCTGCAGCTGCACAATTTCATATATTATACAGACATTATTCATACATTATTTCATATGTTATGGATGTACTTTAAGTATATAAAGTAAAAGGAAAGTTCTGACTGCACTCAATATTATTATGTATTATATCATTAAATTATCATTCATGCATGTATTGACTGGACCATACACATCTTGTTTATACACACTTTAAAACAAACTTTCTCTTCTGTAACACTCTTAAACAAAATTTCTCATTATTGTATATCATTTATGAACGACTTCTCTTGCTTGTTACCACCGTAACTGCTCCTTTAAGTAAACAAGCTCGGCTTATTTTACTAACTCTCCTCAATCAGTCTTTTTGGTTTCATAGCACGCCTGCGTGGCCACTCTCGTACTGTCTCTGGGGAAGGTAAGTTGTCTGTGCCACTTCCAGTAACAGCTGTGGAGTATGTTGGGTCTGGCTCTGCACCCGTTTGCACACTCAGTCCATCAGTAACACAAATCTCCAGTCCTTCAAGACCGGTGTGGCACCTTCAGAAGGTGACAACAGTTCCTTCGCAGTGTGTTTCCCTACTCTGTAAGCACCTCATAGGATCTTGGTGTTGTCTCTTTGATTACTTTTGCAACAGGTTCCCATTTTCCGTCACATCTGACACGTACCACATCTTCCTGTCCCAGGGGGCGTAATGGTTTGGCAGTCCTGTTGTATGCTTGGCTTTGTCTATTTTGCTTTACAGAATGTCCATCTCTCCTCTCTAGCAGGTGTTCGGCTGAAGGAAGCTGGGTTCAAAGCTTCCTGTTCACGAGGAGCTCTGCTGGAGATAGTCCACACTCCAGAGGTGATGCTTGGTAATTTAGCAGGGCTAAATAGGGATCTCCTCTAATCTCTGTCTTTTGATGATCTGCACTCTCTTTTCAGCTAAGCCATTTGACTGTGGAAACAGTCTCTACAAAGTCTCTGTATTCCTGGCTGCTGAACTGTGGTCCATTATCACTTATCACAGTCACTGGGATTTTGCTGTTTTATCAGACAACGGCGCCACTTCTGGATAGTTTGACTGGTAGTCCATAATGACAAGGTGCTCTTTCCCTGCCAGCTGGAACAGGTCTGTACCCACTTTTCTCCATGGGTTCACAGGTTTGCTGTGGGACATGAGAGGTTCTTTTGGTTGCTGGTACCTGTGCTGTTGACATGTCTCACAGCACTGCACAAGTAGCTCAATGTCTTTGTTCATGTGTGGCCAAAAGATCAGAGCTCTTGCATGTCTCTTGCATTTCTCAATGCCTAAATGTCCCTCATGTGTGAGCTTTACCATTTGTGAGAGCATGCAAGTAGGCATGACTATCCGTTTACCTTTCATGAGGACACCATTGATCACTGACAAGTCCTCCTTAAGGTTCTGGTAAGGATGGGGCAGCCTGTGATCTCCTGGTAGGTGGATT
Organism: Lutjanus erythropterus; assembly: GCF_056507025.1. Lineage (NCBI taxonomy): Eukaryota > Metazoa > Chordata > Actinopteri > Lutjaniformes > Lutjanidae > Lutjanus > Lutjanus erythropterus. The sequence goes on from NC_139317.1 coordinate 25,431,521, forward strand.
CTTTCTATAACGACTTGCAGTTCACAGTCGTTGGCTGTTGCCTCTGTGATCTGTCAGAGTTTTGCACTTTCTTCATCCAGCTTTACTTGGTCAAATCCAGAAGAAGCTTCCAGTTTGGAAAAGAAGCGAGCTCCTGCCGTTGCACTTGTAATGTCTGACTTTGTTGGCAGTTTAAAGTGCTCTCTTTTGATCCATTTGTTCAAATCCTTAGAATCTATACACAGTCTTAGATCTCCATTCATTCTTCTAAGATAACAAGAGAATTAACCCAGTCTGTGGGCTCTTCTACTTTTCTCACTATCCGTTTGTCTATTAGAGATTTCAGTTCTTTTCTCAATCTTTCTTTCAGGGCCACTGGCACTTTTCTTGCTGCATGTATTACTGGTTCTGCATTCTCTTTTATCTGTATTTTGTACTGGTTTGGTAGGCAGCCAACACCCTGGAACACATCCTTGAACTCTCTCACTATTTCTGCTGTAGATCCCGCCTCTTTATCTTTCTGCTTTTCAGTAGAGCCTCTAGGGATCACTAGAGCACTATCAATGACATGGACTGTCTTTGTAAGCCCCAGCTCTTCACTTGCTTAGACCTAAAATTGGCCGTCTATCTTCCTCAAGTAGGACAAACAATGTACTAAAAGAGCGTCCTTCTCCCAAAAGAGTGGCTCTGAACTCACCCTTTGTTGGGATAGGTTGGTTGTTAAATGCTCTTAAGTTCATCTTCTTAGGTCTCACTTTGGGCTCAATGCTCAGTTTCTGAAAATATTTCATTGGCAGAATGTTCACTTGTGCTCCGGTGTCGATTTTCATCGGGAGTGTTATGTTGTTAATACACAAGTGTGTTATCCACTCATCCTCATTGCCGTCTTCATCTGTGAGTGTCACTGCCCCCACTTACAGTGCTTCATCATCCTCACTCTCTGATGTTTCTTTAGTGTGTCAAGGCCAACACAATAAGGCCAAACAGGAGGAAGACAAAAGTAATTTCTGGCACTGTGCTAAATTGGTTTAAATCTTATTTACAAGACAGGAATAACTTCGTGTCAATTGGCAATTAAGAATATGTGCAAACAAAAATAACAAATGGAGTTCCTCAATGGTCCATTCTCAGGCCTCTTCTATTCAACATCTACATGCTCTCTGTTGCTCAGATTATAGAATATCATAACATCTCCTGCCATACTTATGCAGATGACACACAACTCTACATAACAGTGTCAGCACATGACTACAGTCTCCTACATTTGCTAAATAAATGCATTGAAGAAATCAATATGTGGATGTGCCAGAATGTTCCACAACTAAACAGAAAAAAACTGAGATAGATGTTTCTGGCCCCAAAGAACAAAGATTAAAAGTCAGTGCTCACCTTGAATCTATGACATTAAAACCTACAAATCAAACCAGAAATCTTTGTGTAGTTATGAGCTCAGACCTAAATTTCAATAGAGACAATTACTAAATCAGCCTAATGCCACCTTCAAAACATATTAAGAATTAAAGGATTTCAGTCTAAACAAGAAAAAGAGAAAGAAAAACTTGTTCATGCTTTCATTTTCACCAGGCTGGACTATAGTAACAGTGTTGTCACAGGTCTGAGTAAAGAAATCAATCAGACAGCTGCAGCTCATACACAATGCTGCTCCTCACCAACACCAAGAAAGTGGAGAATATTACACCAATGCTTAAATGACTGTAGTGGTTTCCTGTGTGTCAAAGGGTAGATTTTAAAATCTTATTACTTGTCTATAAAACATTCAGTGGAAAAAAAAAAAAAGCAGGGTGAAGCAGCCTTTAGTTTCTCCAGGTTCCTCACCTGTTGAACAAACTTCCTGAGTACCTGAGGTCAGCTGTTTACTGCAGCTTTCCATTAAAGTAGATAAATAACTTCTTGTTAAGATAATCTGTAGCTCTTGGTTTTATATTTGTTTGCTTTCGCTTTTGTTTTTATGTCTTGTAAATGCAATTTCTGTAATGTTTAACTACTTATTGGGTTACTTTTATCTTTGTATTTTTAATGCATTTTTAATGTATTTTTATTTCTATGCTCCTGTAAAGCACTTTGAATTGCCTTGTATCTGAATGGTGCCATATAAATAAACTTGCAATGCCTTACCTTGAAAACAGAAGAACATGTCAAAAGTTCACACCTCAGTTGTTGATTTTCTCCTCGCAATCATCACCTCCAACTTTTGTCTTGTGGGGAGGCATGTTCTGACACAAAAGCACATGTAGTGCTCACAGTTATCTGAAATTGAGGCGTCAAATTGAACTCATGGTGTGACTTTACATCATTATAAGGGTTGTGTTCAGACAGACTGAACTGCTGTACTTTCCTCTTATGTCATAAATAATTGTTGTGGTGATGTGATCTCTGTTCTCTTGCAACACAACTGTGCAACTTGATACGAGAAAAATGATGTTGATAAGATAAAAATGCATCAGGATTTCATCAGTGAGGAGATTAGGGCAGCTCAAGTTCCAGCAGGGGACCCCAGACATCTCTTTCCCTGGCTACATTAGCCAGCTCTGACTGGGGGATCCCGAGGCGTTCCCAGGCCAGGGCAGAGATATAAGATATAAGATATATAAATAATTCTTATTTTCGATAGTGAATAGTCAATGTGATGATTTTTAAAAATTGAAGCTGCAAGTTGAAATGTTATTATTTAATCAAAATAGCCTCAAAGATACAAATGAAAGAGTGTAAGACGTACATCAGAGTCTCTTGTCTATTGGACCTGTTAGATATTCAAGCAATAGTATTCAAGCAGAACAAAATACTTTGAAATGGGATGGTGTGCTTGTTCACATTCTGAGCCACAATCAAGCCACTTCATTTATTCACACAACAAAGGCCGATGTGACTTGTTTTATTTTTGTGCTGTAATAACAACTACTGAAGTAAAAAAAGAAATGTGACTGTTAGACAGGGAAAATTTCAAAATCCATCTGGTGATAAGTGATGAGGCTGCCCAAGAAGTGTTCATTAACTTTTGCAGTCAATGTAGGAACCGTAGTTTTAAAGATTTCACCAGCTTTCCTATGAAAAGTTAATTTTCCCTCACAGTAGGTCTTTTTCACAGTAGGCCCACACATAATATACAGCACCGTGTAGTCATAATGTTTTTAGGACAGTGACACTTTCCTTGTTTTTTGGCTCTGTATTTCAGCTCATGGATTCTGGACATCTTTATTTTAAATGTGTGATTGATTCACATGTACAGTGATATCTGGCAAGGTAAAGTTAAACCCAAAGAGCTAAACGAATAAAGGCCAAGTGTCAGGAAAAAGAAAACACTGAATTTATCGCGTTAAAATTGACATTGTGTATTGGTGTTGCAAGTAGTGTTAGGGTTAGGGTCACATGGGCTGCAATGATGAAGAGTGAGTTCGTCTGTGGCTCGGTCACAAAGCTCAAAATTCATCCAAACTGTTTTTTTTACACAAACTTCCTGCAGTAAATGTGTTCACGAGGGTTAATTGTCTATCAGTTGTTCATTACTGTTATTATCATGTATTGAATATAAAGTGAAATATACATACATGCCACTCAGTCAGGGGTCATCAGTTTACTCAGTGATAGAAAACAGGTCTCTTAAGAGAGTCTGTTGGTCTAGACAAGTCATTCCCAAAGACTGGGTCAGGACCCACAGGTGAGTCACAAAAGATTTTATTTGGGTTGCCAATTACATTACTATGGAGTAAATTCCACAAATTTAAGATTTAAAATATCTAATATTTTACTGATGAAAGGAAAAAAACAGCCGGACACAGGAAATGAGTGTTAATAACAAGCTGATAAAAGCTGAGTTAGGTGATTGATTGTGATTATTGCCTTCAGTTGACTAAATTTAAGTATTGTATCACTTTGAAAATGCTAACCCATGTTCCACAGTGTTCCCCTCTGGGACATTGAAGCTTCATGATTTGGTTGATGAAAAACAAAATTATGACAATAAATAACATTTGTGCTTAATTTTACCAAGCACACTGCAGCACTGAAAATACACATTGCCTGTGGTGTGATGTGTCGATGAAGGAGCACAAAAAACTCTGAAAGAGCAAGGTCATGTATTAGATTTGTCAGATTCATATGATCACATTGTACCTTTCATATTGTCAATATACATCCAGCAGCTTTTGTTTTTGCAGATAAATAAAAAGTTTTTTATCAGATAAATATACATATTTTAGTCTAGAAATCTGACCCCATGTGCATGGCAAATAACTCCATGTGAGGTGCAGCCCTAGAAATAAAAGTCTTTATGCCAACTCTAATATACTTTAGTCTTTTTCTGTACACTCCAAAGTAATGAAACTAACAAATCAGTTGGATAGTAAAGGCATTCAATACAGAAACTACAACATTTGGGTTCTGGCTTCACTTCACTCTAAGTGTGCGGTATGTCTCCTCTATGAGCAGCAGATGGCAGTGTAACTCCATGGATTAAAAATGCACATGAACCTGCACAGTTTTTCTTGGGCAATGACTTCAAGACATAAACACAACAGTGAATATCTCACTGATATAATGATTTTTAATTGGACAACAATCAAGCACTGAAAGAGAGCGGAGAGAGAAAAAGAAAGCGTCAGTGTCTAAATGGTGCAAGAGCAGATCGGGTGTCTACTGTAGGATAAGAAAATGAGGTGCCCTCTATTCAACTATCCTGCCTGTTCTGCATGGTAATGACCTGCAGCACAGTCAGGCCTGACCACAGCCACTGTGGGCACTAGTGACATATCTGTTATCCCCTCTCCATCCCTTCCCTCCTTCCTCCCCATACCTGCATGCCCACATCAAATGGCCCTGAGCCAAACCGACTGTGAAGTCCTGTCTGCACTCTGTGGAGCCTCAGCAGAGCCAGTCACACTCTCCTTTGTTCCACTAAACTTCAGACAGGACCAAGGTATTCCCTTTCAAAAAGTAAGTACCAGTGATAACCCAGCCGGAGTGCTGGTTTCCTATGACCATACCTCACGACCAGACTGAGATCACGATATTGATTTCACTGCCAGCACTCATTAGGAGGGTTTTTTATCTGTGTGGTGTGACTAGACTGCATTGGAGAGAGCTGTAGAGAAAGGATGGGGGAGATGCAGGAATGAATGAAAAGATGGATGCAATATGATACAGTAGAGGTGGGGAGGAAACGAAATGACAGTGAGGGGTGAAACAGCGCAGACATAACACCAGATTTCAGATGGCGTTCTCTCAGGCAGAATTTCAGAGACTAGTTTGTATATATTTGTGTAAGGGCTTGTGCACCACTCTGGACTTTTGCGAAGAAGCAGTATAGCAATAAAACATAGAAAGGAGAGCTGTAGATGAGTAGAGGAGGGGTTTACTCATTTCTGGGATAGGCAGGGTATCTGTGGGTCCTCAAAAAGGCTTAAAAAACCTGAAATTCAATAATCTGATTTTTTTTTTTTTTGCCTTAAAATGTCTTAAATTTTCTTAAATATGATTAATAGGTCTAATTTGATTATGAAGTTACTTGTGTAAAGTTGCATTAACTTCAGTCTTATAAATGTGTTTTTGGAAAAAAATTGTGTTGATCATGCTTTAAGAACTGCAAAACAAAACCTGTGTTGTAACCAATATCCACTATACACTGTAAAAAATAAACTGATGTTGTTTTTACCTTTAAATGCAATGTCTTAGCTACTTTAAGATTTAAAGTGACTGAATTTGAAAACACAAGTTGAGGTAATTTTTTAATGATTCAAAACAATTTCTAGTCAAAATAAACTTGAGAAAAATGTTCATTAAGCCTAAGATAGTAACTTGAAACAACAACTGTTTAGTCACATTAAATTGTAAGTTTAGGGGTAGAGACTGAATTCAATATGAACCTTCATCAGTTCATAGTGTTTACATTATTGTGAAAACAACCACGCAGCAAATGTTCCCCGTACATGTTTTTTCAAGCTATAAAAAATAGTCTGAGGAAAGTTTTAAATCTCAGTGTTTCTTTAGGAATTTAATTTAATTTAATGAGTTGATTGGCCTCTAGAATACATTCATTTAACTCATTATTTAAAATCAAACAATTTCAAGTTAGATGACTCAATGTTTATAAGTTCTGAAGTGTTAATAAATGCTAGATATTATTTTACACTGCTAGAAGTTTAGTAGGCTTCAGTAAATAAAACTTTTTACTATGTATGTTAAGTTAATAAGAAAAGATAAGTTGATTCCAAATCATTCCTGTATAATTTGTTATAGTGTGCAGCCCAGTCAGAATTTACCGGCGTATACCCAGGTAGTGTGTCTGCTCATTTGAAAACTACTACTACTTCTAAGAGCAATGAGTTAAAATTGTTTGATGAGATCTACCCATTCAACCACGTTTTAGTGGTTGAAATTTGATGCTTGTTGCACCTTGTTTAGCCACAGCACAACCTCTGCATTAACAACATTAAGTCTGCAACTCTGGTATGCAACCGCTGGACAGCATCATACTTCATACATGTTTTTTTGACAGTATGAGCATGAATTGGGTCACAAATGACCAATATGTATGACTTAGGGTCAAATAGTGGTAAACTTGAAGATTGCAAACACCCTGTCTTACTCCCCCCTTCCAAGTGTGTCACAGAACCTACAGTGGCAGTGAAATTCATGCAAACTGTGAAAAGCCATATCTTGGCCAGTGTTTGGTTTGTCCGTTCTGGGCTACTGTAGAAACATAGCTGTGCAACATGGCAGCCTCTGTAGAAGAGGAGCAGCTCCCTCTGTAAATAGAAATAGCTCAGTCTAATCTAATGAAATCTGATGAAAACACAACAGTTTTTTTTCAGGTAATTTCCCACAAATGAAAACATACTTTATTATAATCTCTTTCTGCCACATTCTGCTAAATCCTCTCTCAGCCTTTTAATTGCATTCTTAATGGTCTTACTAAGTCTTAACTTGAACTTGTTGTACTCCTGTAGAAACCCTGGATGGGAGTTTTGAGAGGACAGGAGCAGAAAAGCAGTCTGGCTGAACTTATACTGAATCATCACCTCTCCCTGAGGGGCCAACATAAGGAGGGCCTCCCATTCACCTCTCCCTCTGCTTGTTCTTCCATTAAGACAGAAGAGCCAGCGACAGAGTGAAGAACAGTGAGAGGTCTATTCTGTGCTGGTAATAAAGACACCAGCAACTTTTAATTCAGCCTGCACCTCTCGCCCAGTCACCGACTGGCTGGCGTGAATTGTCCTCTATTCAGCCTCCCCTATTCAACCATCACTCTCTGTCTGCCTCCCTATCTCTGTGCATCTTTTTTCTTCACTCAGCGTGCAATCTTGTTTTAGGATCCTGTGGCTAAAGTTCCCCCACCCCTCCCAACCCCGTTGGTGGTGTCATTGGTGAGTCTCAGCCGCCGTATGGAGCCTCGTCTGCAACTAAAGACATCCTGTTTGTCTCCAGTGAACCTACACTTTGCCTCGCTATCCACAGATGTACTTCTGTGTGGTTTCTTTTACAGAAAGTTGTGTAACGCTGAGCAGGAGATAAATGGCTGGTGCAGCACAGAGGTGACACATTTCATCACGCTTCTCCAAAATGCCACGATTTCTCCCAAACATATAGACTTCCTCATGAAAGGAAAACGATTACACACACACATTACTTGCAGGGTGCATGTGACGTGCATTTTTCTGTGTGTGCTTGTTTTACAAATTTAAAAGTTAAAGTTATTCATGCACTGTAAGAGCACAGTGGCTCTTTGAGCTGCGGGTCTTTGGCTGCCTGTCTGCTGAACAGCACTGCTCTGTACTGTGAGAACTCAAGTGTTTCCCAAACACCCTCTGCTCACATATATCACTGTTTCTGTATATATATATATATATCAGACTGCTCTAACAGCATATTGCACAAGGAAGAGAGTACAGTAAACTTAAACATTCAAATTTTTCCACCTTTCATGCATTTGGAAAAAAAAAGACCAAACTTTTTAGGGTTTATATGGTGTTTTAATGATTTTATTGGAGGCAAGGATATTATAGTGACAGAGTATAAACAAAACATGATCGTAAAGAGAATTGCAAAATCTTCACACATCATAATTACATGTCCAGTATACATAAACATCAACATAGCATTTACAAAAATATTACTTTCTTTCAGGAGCTTTGGACATTGAATGCTGTTTAACGATTTGCTGCATCTTGTTTTTCACCTTTTATATCTCCTACACTCATTTATATATTTTTGCAATAAATATGTTTTAGTTAGTTCATACAAAGCCCTCATTTTATGGTTAAGTCAACCCAAATATACATTACTCAGTCTGCGTTTATAGCTCAGAAGTAATGCCCCTGAAGAACTCATATTCTGAAACATTTATTGCAAGCAGCTGTGCTGGCTAATGCTAACTTTACTACACTTCTGAGCTGCAGCTACTCCTTTATCTTGGATGGTCACAGCAACACATCAGATTATCACAGAGGTGGCAAAAATATACAGTCTTTACTCAAATAAAAGTACACGTATTTGTGTCAAGAAAGACTCCAGTAAAAGTAGAAATACTGATTTGACTTCTTTACTCATGGTGAAAGGTACAGTAAGTATAAGTAAGTATAAAGGTACAAAAATAAAAAGTAGTCGTCTGAAGGACAATCCTCAAGTCTCCCTCTCTTGTCTGTTTAATCTTGTTGCATCTTATATGTTGTTTTTGTCTTGTTACAGATGTCATGCACGATATACACTGATGGATCCACTGAGGAATCCTCTTTTCTACGGGTTGTTCCATCCATTTAGGTTGAAATTCATACTGAAGTTGGGAAGAGTGGTGTGCAGTGAGGCAAAATAAAAATAATCAATAATTCCCCTCAAATGCATTAAAACTAACGTAACAAGTTTGTTTTGAAGCTATAAGGGGTAGAAAGCACACATATTTGTGTTAAAATGTAGGGAGTACAAGTAAAACAATAAATAAATAAAGAACTGTATAGATACCTGAAAACTAAAGAACAGTTACAGAGTATTTGTACTACTGTTACCTCCCACCTCTGGACTATCACACAGCTGCGATTAAATATAGATCAACCAGACTTTTGTTTGGCCTTGTAGTGCGTTTCTACAGAAGCCAAGAATGGCTGTAATTGCAAATATTTTTCAGTTCCGTTACCTTGAGATCACTAGTTAATTATCTTATCTCAAGATAACAAAATTAGTTATCACAAGATTATGATAAATTAAACCATTATCAGCAGAAAACAAGCTTTGCTATCTCGAGAAAATGAAATAATTAACCAAGTATCATAAAAAAATGAGCTGTGCTATCTCGAGATTATGAAATAATTAAACCATTATCAAGAGAAACATTGTTATCTTGAGATAATGAAAGAAATGACTTTTGATCTTGAGACAACGGCATTAAAAAATAGTTTGAATTATGGCTGTTCTCAGCTTCTGTACATTTCCACTTTCTTCCCCCTCTTTCTAGAACTCATATGGGGAAACAAACATGGTGATTTTGGTGATGTACCTCCCCAACTGGACTCGTCTCTCCAGCTCGCTCATCTCCACCTCTGCCTCCAGCGTGGCGGGGCCCTGCACAGGGCTCACCAGCATCAGCTGACCTGTAACACGGTCTGAACGCTGGACTGTGAAGTGACGCCGAGCTTGTTTTCCCCCCAGCAGGGAGAAGCGAAGAGTGTCGCCCATTGGACGCAATGCTGAGACCCTGAACATGACGCGAGGAGCTGACAGGTTGGAAACGACAGCCAGGTAATGGTAGGAGAAGGAGTTTGGAGCCTGAGAACATGCCTTGTTGTCGACAGGGCAGGGATTACGCTCACAACGCCTGGAAAAAGAAGGACAAACTGAGCAAGATGTACACTGTAAGTCCCATATCACTCACTCAACTTAAAAGTTTATTGTAAAGAGTTAATGTGCACAGTAAATAATTTTGAGCTAGTTCAATTTAAAAAATATACATTAACTGAACTTAGTTTGAATAACTGGTTCAAAGTCTTGTTTGAGTTTTGATTTTATTTGAGTAAATTTTGAGTCTCAGTTTGAAAACTCATTTCTTCATGACAGACAAAAAACTTAGAACTATAGTTGCTCCTGTTGAAGCAAATTTGTTCCAATATTGACACAAAGACAATATGCAGAGCCAATTGCCCCTATACAAGTTCTAAGCAAGTTGCGTAGGGCCCCACGAGGTGCGCAAGGGCCTCAGCTCTCCCTCGTGTCAAAGCAGGTGTCAGTGTTTACAACTTTAATGAGAGGATGAAGCAGAACTAAAGAGTAAATAACATTCTGAGTGAAGAGAGTAGACAGTAATCAGGTAAACTTGTGTTTCCTCTCCAAGTTTGATGTCATTCATTCACGGTAACTTAGCCATTTTAGCAAAAATGAAGTCAAACACTTAAAGCTTAAACTTAAAGCTACAACAAGAACTTTAATATTTTGTTGATTTTGGAGGCCCCTGTGGACAAAAGCAATTTGCAATTTGCTTAATTTGCACATTGCTTAATTTTAACTGTAACAAACTACAGTAACAGTCTGATTTCATGAAGAATCTGACCTGGTGGCAGGTAATAAGAATAACTATTCAGAAATACTCAGTTATCCCTTTAGTGGTCCTGTTAACTAATGTAGGTCATATATGGGCATCAGCAATAAATTTAAACTGTTTCTTAGCCAGTTAAAAACTCATTGTAGTGGCTTTAACATAAAACATTATGCCAGTCTTATAAAGGATGAGTGTTTCTGTCAAGTGTCATGTTGACATCACTGAACATTTATATTGACTTTACATTAAAATTTTGTGTCATGGATAAAATGTGGGTTTACAATGTAGCTGACAGAATTAATCCAAGTGTGAGAAATGGTGTTCAGTTTAATTAAACTAGTTTCAAACTTTTTACCGTCCATCTCAAATGAAAATTCACTCTTATTCATACAACAGGGAGAGAACTTGGATGTAAAAAGATTAATTGAGGTTAATGCTCACATAGGTGACGTCTTGACATATGTAGCATTAGGGACTTTAGGGCAGTCCACACGGACACACTGGAAACCACCGTATGTATTAATGCACATCTGGTCCTTTGTGCAGTTGTTCTGTCTGGTGGCACATTCATCAATGTCTGTGAGGAAACATCAACACAGTGAAACATTCAGTCAAAAAGAGAAGTTAGCTGGTCCACACTGTATGAGAAGAATTAAATATTGATTTCTCTGTGAGCAGTTGCCATTTTTGGTGAAGTTTGCACTTGGGTAAAGTTTCTCAAATTTATGAGCTTGCAGAAATAGTTATACAATCATTCTTAGTTTTGAGACACACAAAAACTACAAATAATCAATATAAAGGTGTGAAATATTGATTACTCTTTATTTACTCTTGAATGTTATTGATTATTTCACCCACATACACATGTTTTCGGGGAATGTCTGTCAGCAGTTCTACAGTTTAACAAAGACAGTAGTGGAGTCTGCCTCCTGACAGGATAATGGTGGTGAAGATGCACCACAGGGAAGATGGTAGTATAAAAACAGGAAAATATGTTTTGTTTATAAGTGTTGATAGCTGGTAATATGTTCAGTTTTTTTCTACAAAACATGAAAAAAAAAGTTTATAAAATGTTTTAAAAGTTGGTCATTAAACAAACTATTAAAAAAGAGGAAAATGTTACCCTGTTTATACTCTAAATAGGCAATATAGCTCAGGAGATATGGAGTGTAAGTTGGAAAATAAAGGTCATATTTTGAAAAGAATCATGATTTTTGTCATTTTAGCCTAGATGAATTAAAATGAAAATAGTATTATATTCATTCATTTTCCAAAATATTTAGGATGAATGAATTATTGGCGGTTTTAATCCTTAACATAATAGGCTTTTTATCAGGTATAGTCTAAGCAACACAGTGTGTTACGTATAAAAATGGGTGTGTTGTTTTTTCAGGAACATTTAGTATTACAGAAACTATTTTATGGAAAACTTTATGTAATGCTGAGGACAGATTTTTGAAATTAAAATGAAAAATGATAGCAAAACAAAACACAGATAAATAAAAATACCTTTACAGCTGCGTCCGTCTCGGGTCACATTGTATCCAGAGGGACAGGAGCAGCGGTAGCCACCAGGCGTGTTAACACAAGCATGTAAACACAGTCTCCCAGCCTGGCCATTATGGAACAGCTCACATTCATCTATATCTGAAGTGAACAACACACGCAGTTAACGTCTTTCATGGAAACATGAGTATGCGTCTGCTTTGGTTTGGTAACAGTTGTACCAGTGCAAGTGTTGCTGTCCCTGCCGGAGATGGTGTACCCTGGCTCACAGGTGCAGTGGGTGGTCCCCTGCGTTAGAGTGCAGCGTGATGGACGAACCCAGGGCCCGGTGGTGGCAGCAGGCAAGGTGGAGGCAGCAGCGGTGGCTGGGGAGGTGGCGGCGGAGGTGTTTGTCATGGTGACAAAGACTGAATGAGGGAGACAGGAAGGAGGAAAAGTAAGCAGCTGTAGAGTGTGTTTTCATTCCCTGCTGTAATATTGTCAGTGAAGTAGCTGTGTGTGGGCTCATCATTTATTAATAGATAATGTGTGACAGACAATATTATTATAAAATATTTGTGATGTGAGAGTCTGTCACAACAGGCAGTGTCAAATGGAATTAAAGAGGAGAATGACTGGATTTTTAAAAGGTCATGGGTTTCAAGACATTAAGTCATGCCTCCAAAAATCAACAACAGTATTCTTGTTATTTATGTAATTTAGTTACCACCATGTAAAAATGTTGGCATCACTTGGCTGTCATCTATTTACACAGATAAGGTGTGATGAGATTTACAGCCATACAACACTCTCTCACACATTGATATTAGGGCTGCAACAATTAATCAATTAATTGTCAACTATTACATTAATCACCAATTATATTGACAAATCATTTTGAGTAATTTATTAAGAAAAAAAGTCAAAATTCTCAGCTTCTCAGATGTGAACATTCCCAGTGTTTTTAATCCTCTACCACAATAAACTGAATATCTTTGGGTTGTGGATAAAACAAAACATTTGAGGATGTTATGTTGGGCTTTCAGAAACACTGATTGACATTTTCATCATTTTATGACATTTTATAGGCCAAAGGTATATTGTATGAACTTGGATAAAGTCTCTATAATGGCCCACACAGGTGGGAAAGGTGAACTACCGTTACAAACTATATCTTAGTGTGGAAATATTAAATATAGAGAGAAGAAACAAAACAAACTGGGCTCCAGAGAGTCACAGTCTCTGTTTGTACATTAACGCCAGAATCCACATCAGACAGCGTCGTCTTGGACTTCAGACTGAAATTCAATAAACCCACTTTGTGGTATGTAGCACTGACTTGTATTGGCAAGCCAAACCACTGGCCAACGTAATCTCCTTTGGCAGACTAGGAGGATTTGGATGCCAGCCTATAAAAAAAATGTTCACTGCAGTAAAGTGTAAATACTTATTTGTTATAAGTAGGTCCTAATATTGAGGAATCAAAATATTTGGTGCAACCCAACACCCAAACCCTATGAGTCTGTTACTTGTTTTCTAAAATCAAACAGCAGTAGGATTGTTTTGTAAAACTATGTGTGTGTGGTCTGAGTATGTCGTGTATTATACCTACATGTTGGCACGGGGCTCTGACAGGTGGCTCCAGACCAGCCTTTGGCACAGACACAAGAGAACTGGTTCACTTCATCCACACATGTCCCACCATTCAGGCACGGAGAGGACGCACACTCGTTGATGTCTGAGAGAGAAGACAGGATGGAAGGTTACATGCAGACATGTTCTAGAGATTCAAGGACACCAAATATCTTTGATGCTTAAATATAAAAGAATGTGACATCATGGTATCTGTATGTGAGAGAGGGAATAAGGACAAAATGGAGCAGGTGAGTTGATATTTGTTGTGTAGGGGAAGCCCTGTGTTCATCAAACAGCCTTTGAGTCGTTATCTTAAAGTCAGTGAGCTGTCAGAGGACACAGAGGTTGGAATATCACATGTCACAGCATTCAATAAGCTCTCTGGACAACGACCAAAGTACATAAAGAGGAAATATGATCATGGGTCCCATGAAATGTATCTCTACATGGAAAAATGTTGGTGACATGCAGAATGCACAAAAAGAGGAACGGCAACAGAGAGCAGGAGAGGGGAAGGTTACAAAGAGGATGATGACAGGGCTGTAAGAGTGATCAGTGGGTTAGATAACGGCATCGGTGGATGGTCAGGGTGACGAAGAGGAGAGATGCTGGTGGGAGAAGGATGAGGAGGAGACTGTGACTGTGAGGCCAGGTAGCAGGAGATCAGTGCTGGTCTCTCACCTCGGCAGGTAGTCTGCTGGCCGCTCCAGCTCAGGCTCTCCTGACAAACTCTGCTCTCTGATCCCACAAGTTCATAACCAGGGTCACACAGGAAGTGAACCTCATGGCCCACGCTGTGAGACTTGCCAAGTTTCCTTCCATTGATGGGTGCATCCAGTTTTGGGCAGGTACCTGTTGGAAAAGAAATAGGTAATTAAAGAAGCAGAATAGCAGATATTTCAACATATAACTTTCAAACAAGTCAGTTTCTCTGAGGATTTTTGCTTACTGTTGGTGGCTCTTGTGTTCTGCTTCCCTGCATTGCTCTGCAACAGGTTTATTTTCTTCTTCAGGTTGCGAAGACTCTGCAGATATGAGGCTTCATGGGCTGAGAGAAGCTTCTGGACCTGCTTCAGAGAGCCCTGTATTTCCTGTCTACTAGGACAGTCCTGGAGCAAAAACATAGAAGATGAATAATTAAGTTTTGATTAATATTTCACAGCAACTTGTTCAAAGCTGCAATTCACTGACAAGATCACAAAAATCTGCCTGTATGAAATATATATTATTTATTCTTTGCTAAAATAATGACAATATGTATAACTACATAATTTTGTGATTTTTGTTCAAGGACCAGTGTGTAGGATTTAGTGGCATCTAGCGGTGAGTGCTGCTCACTCTCCGTTTCCAACTGTATAGGAGAAACTACAGTGGCTGCATTTGTCTGCTCTGGGTTGCTGTAGAAACATGGCAGTGCAACATGCTGACCTCCGTGGAAGAGGACATGCACCCTCTGTAAATATAAAGGACTTGTTCTAAGGTAACGAAAACACAGCAATTCTTATTTTCAGATGATTATACACTAATGAAAACATATTTATGAATATTATATTAAATTTCTGTCATATTCTGCCAATAAATCCACATAAATCTTACACACTGGACTTTTAATACTGCATCCCTCTAAGTCTTGGGAGCATTTAAGAATGTATTACAGTATCCTGAAAGTTACTATCTGGATTTTGAGAGCAGTTTTGTTGTTTGTTTTGCTGAATTTATGAATACAGAAAACCTATTCCTCTGGCTGTGGTCAGTTTAAAATAAATATTTGTCAGCATGGAAAGAGACCACAGAAGTCAGGACCACAAGCCAGTGATGTCATTGATGTATTAGCCAGAGAACTAACTTTTCATTAATTCCAACATTTCCATTCATTCATTCAAGGTGATGCAAAAGATTTTTTTGCGATCAAAATATCTTTTTCATTTTGCTTAATAGCATCAGAGACAGACAATGTACTTACCTACAAAGAGTTTTCAATGGGAACCACACACTGACCTTGTCGTCATAAAATCACATAAATTATGAAGGAAGAGGTTAAACACTTTTCAACCAACTCACAAGGACTTTAAGGCCTGTCTGGTGGTCTCAAGGGCAGGATAATCTTATCACAGGAGAGACTTGGAAATATACTGTAGCACACGGACTGAAGGCAGCAAGATTTATTTAATGACTTTTCGATGCCAGATGCATCTTCAGGAGAGTCAAAAAGTCTGAATCTGATGAAGTATGTTTTGGACAAATTTTACATGCCTGTCCTGTGACATAAATTAGCCCTGCTTGTTTTTCCTCTGTGCATACTTTGAATTTTACTGGGAGGGAAAAAAACCCCTAATCATCTGAAATACAAATGGATATCTAAGACTACTCTATCAAAGTAAATCTATTGCTTTATCAATCGATTGTGCAAGTAAATGGTTTACTCAAAAACAAAACAGAAATCAGCGTCTCTGCAGGTAAACAAATGAAATACTGCTGAAGGAGAGCATTAGACGTCCCTGTGCAGCAGGACTGGGCTGTTGTATGATGGAGTAAATGCAGTAGGATCAGAGTATATTTGTTCACTGTAAGTTTTTGTAAGCAGGGACCTCCTCCTCTCAAGTGAGATACTGTAACTCAGTCATAAACACGGGAACACCCCCTGAAAGTAACCAGTTACTATTATTGTGATGTGGTTTTTAGGCGTGATCCCATGTGGACATTCAAAATCTTAGTAGTTACGTAACCGACACTTTGGGAGAGGGGGTGAAATCAGCTTGCATTATGGGGAATCACTTGCTCTTTATGATGTGGTGGATTTAGGGTTCAGGGTCAGTCAGTCAGGTATAAACACCCTCAGCATAAACATCACCTGTGTTTAACATCACCTCCCTTCTTATTGGTTGGAGAAGTGAGGGAGTGGCGTTGTTTTCTAACCATTCAACAGCGTCATTCTCCACTTTCTGCCCCGTCCTCTCCTGCATGTTTTCAGACAACCAATTAGTGTTTTCGTCCAGCCAGAGTTATGTAACAAGAGTCAATATTTGTTGAAAACACCTTTCTGATTTGGACAGAACTCGGGTCTGGAGAGACTTCAGTCAGTCAGGAGGGTCAGCTGGTGTTTACAGTGTAGTTGTCAAAGGCCTCTTTCTGCCCACGCTAAGCAACATTTCACATGTTAACTGGGTGACAGTGTGTAGGAGGCACTGGAGTTCAAGACTACAGAACAGTATGATTAAATCTATACAGAGCTGTCTGGATTATTTAATGTGGCACAACTTTGAAACACTGAAATACAACTTTAAACAACATACACACATCCAAATAATAATAAAAAAATATTTATTGTCACGGCATGATGATATTGGACCTTGAAACAAGCGTTTCGGCATGCAAGCTGTCATCAGTGGGTGAAAAACATTTCTGACCATGCTGTGACAATAAAGGCATTTACCTTAAAGAGGCAAAGACTCCTGCAGTGGAGTTTTTGTGATTTTTGAGTGCACATGTATTCTTATCCAAAGAGCACCTCAACAAACAAACACTTACCCAAACATTTTTTGAACACAGATGCATATACAAGACTTAAATCATCACACTCACATTCATATGGACATATAAGACATGAAAATGCTGGAAATCTCTCAGTACCACACAAGTGGACATGCACCGACACAGACATGCACGCAAATCCCTACAGAGAGTCATTCACAGACAGATGCAGCTTTTTGCAGGATTGCAGTGAGGCACAGCATAAATATATTGAGACTATTTATTCACTGGAGCCTCTGGGGTCTTGTTCCTGAAGTTTGCGTGCAAAGTGAAGGTGACTCAAGGTTTTCTCTGTCAAAAACTCTCTGTGTGATGCCAAGCAAGGACATTCACAGTCAGATCTTTTCACGGCTCACTCAGATCTGAGCCTTTTGGCCATGCATGGTTGTCAATTAATCAGTTAATTAGATCAATTAGATACAGTAGAACTGTCTTTCTGTGTGTCAAGGCTTTCAAGTTATTTGCTGCAAGTGAAATTAGCTAAAGCAATCAACTAACTTCACTGATTAGCTCATCATTCTGAGACACTGCATTCACTCACCTGTCCAAAAGTAGGATGCAGCGGGCAGAAACACAACAAGGTGGTGACAATCACAGTTGACGCAAGCATGTTTCCCGGATCACAGTCCAGTCGAAGATCAGCTGTGTGAGAGGTTGCAGGCAGTGCAGGGAGTGTGTGCAGGGACTCCAGGTGAGAGAATGACCACAGTTGGCAGTGGAAAAAGCTGCTGCAGCAAACCGCTGAGGAATGTTGGGTTTACTCTTCAGGAGCCAATCAGGGAAGGAGACTTTAAGAAAAATCTGTCCACATCATTATTCCTTTACTTAACTCAGTGCGCGCTTCCTTTCTATATCTTGTCTATGGAGAAGTGGAACAAAACTGGCATTTGCTGGTAAAGATGTTCCAGATCATATAGGTGCAAAAATATGACATGAGAATCACTCTTAAGGTTGACTGACACTTTAAATGATAAATGCAAATAAAAAGTACTAACACAAATCTTCAGAACACAAGATTAGAACCCGTTCTCACGTTTTAATGTTTCTGATGTTGTTAAAGCCTGGTTTGAAGTAATAATTTTAGCCAATATTGTCTGTTATATTTACATGATAAATTACATTACTATACACTCACTCATTCCACTCACAAGTAGAATCTGTCACCTCCACATGACATCAGAATGCTGCATTTTATAGCCTTCATTGCCAGTGATGGAGACAAGCTGTGCCTGTGCCTAGGAATATATTAACACATGCATTCATGTACTGTATATTAGTTGGATGGAACTAAACATGACATGTTCTTCTCAGTCTCCAAACCTGACTTGGCTGTGTCATGACAATGGGCAGAGATATTGCCATGACTACAGAAGCCCTGAGAGGCAAGTGAGGAAAAAAAATAATTTAATCTTATCCAATTTTATCCAATTATTCATTTTGGTCACAAGAGGCTGAAGTGCACCACTATCCCATGTTCTAAAGAGGACTAAAAAGAGGTATCATGGCTGTATTAGGGTAAAATATGGTCTGGGCTAAATTTGGGCTAAATTAGGACTTAACCAGATGGAACAGTTAAATTTTCAGTGTCTATTTTTGTGAAAAATAAAGGCCATGAGAAACCCAAAGCCCAAAAGACATCATTCGAATGACACCAGGTATTTGATGAGAACATTTTCTTCCATGTGAGTTTTAATTTCTCCACGCACTCTAAAGACAAGTCACATATATTGTGTGTTAGGACAGTGGCACACATGACAGTGGGTTCAGGGAATACATCAACATGGATCAAGATGAGCAGCAGGTAGTAAATATTTATTTTCCCTTTATATAATGGCCTGATAATGATGATTCACAGCTGTAAAAAGATTGATGCCCTTATTTGTTCTAAACATATCCCGGCACTAATCACAAAATTTCCACCCAGCTCCCTGTTGTTGTTTTTCAAAAGCAGTGCTCTTCACGGTTAGACAGAACTTTATTTGTCCTGAGGGGAAACTGCTGCACAGCAGCTGCAGCACAAAGTATGAAAGAGTGCAAATATTGTTGTTGTTAAAAAGCAACAGTCATATAAACACATTCTTTAACTTGTCAGTATGGTGAAGTAAAGCAATGAAGCTGCATGTTTGTGTGGGCAGAGACACTTTTGTGAAGTTGGCATTGAGAAATCAGGTAGTTACAGGTTGCATCCATCCTGGCTTTCACATTGACTTTTACTTGTCAGTATCATCACCATCTTCTTTTCTGTTGTTGGCTGTGGAGAGAGAAAATTTGCTTTGATTCTGCAGACAAAACTGCTGTGAAAAATCCCATCATTTACATGAAATTATAAAGATGTGAGTGAGTTTGCAGCTGAACTCCACTGCTGTTGAAAAACATTTACTGTATAGATGGACTTCTGTCTTCAGTGTGTGCAGCTGGTACCACTGCAGTTCAAAGAGTATGAGGACGCTCAGGCTCTCGACTACTGCTTTGAGCTGAAGCAGGAGGGAGCTTACAGCGCCACCTCTGGTTCTTGGATCCACCTGAGACATCATCGTAGTGGGTGGCTGAGTCTGACTGACCCCAGAGCAGACTGTGTCTGCAGCTGTCATTTGTCTCAGCAGGGTCAGACGGTCCCTTTTACTGATGCAGCAAAATCAAAGAGATAAGAAACAACTGGACAGCCTGGGGACTGAATCCTCAGTGAAAAATACATTGAGCCCACAGGGGAGAGAAATGAGTGGGAGTCTATTGTGTTGTGCTGCAGTCATCTCCAGACTCTGAATCATCCCCACAATGTGTGAATCGTGAGTCATGCTTCCCACACCGGGTCCATAAAGAAAACACTGTCACCCTGTCTCCACAGACAAGTCCATCCTGTACCTTTACACTCTCACACTGTTCCGACTGTCTTTTGCTCTACTTTAAGGTCTGCCACCTCATGTTCAGCTACACTGTAATGTACTTCTTAAAATATCACATAAAAATACTTCCTGCAGCTCTCTCTGCCCATAAAGCCTCATCTGTAGTGATTCATCTGAATAACAGACACGAGTCTCTCAAAATAAACTTCCCCTCATTAACAGTGAATCAACATTCATGCTCAACCAAGAGTAAAAGTAAACCTCTCTGTTTGTCATCAGGAAATGATGATAGAGATGATTAAGTAACATGTTTTTGTCCTCAATGTCTGACTGGCACACACCTGCTCTCTGTGGTGAAAAGTAGACAGAGTTTTCTTTTAAATGTGCTTAACTGAAACACTTAAGTACAGCTTTGAAGTTCTAACCGACTTAAGTATTTCCATTTCATATTACTTTATTATTCTAATGCAGCATATTTTAGAGACAACAATTTTTATTTCACTGCGTTTATTTTAAAGCTATCCTCAAACTTAACAGATCATTGACACACAAAGCACCATAAATGTGTTGTAGATTTAAGTTTAAAAAGCTGCTTACATGTTAATGAATGGAACTGGGCGTTGGTTTGCAAAATATTGATTGAAATAACGCAGAACCAAATAATATTGAAAGTTCTCCAATGAAAGAATGCTGGCATTAGACCTTACAGCGCTTACAGTGTTGTTACTTTTATTTGAGAAGATCTTCTTGTACCACTGTCTCCATGTAGATCATTTTGCTGTTGTTTGCACACCTGCACTGCAAAACGTGTAAGAATACTTCTTTTGTTTTAATATGTAGCCTATAAAAGGAAACAAATGGCAAACACGTCTGTTAGTATAAATTAAATAAAAAAAAAAAGAGAAGAATTTGGGGAATGGCACACTGATTTGATAAAATAACGAAAGATTTACGACACTCTGCAGTAAGTGCGCAGTCCTTGTAGGGAAGTAAAGTGTAGTGAACTGTGTTTGAATAAAGACGTGTGCACAGAGCGCACTGAGGTGAAGCTGCTGAAGTGGAAAAGAGGAGGAGGAGGAGGAGATCAGGGAGGCAGGAGGGCTGTAGAGCAAGTGGCCGCTGCTGCTGGAGACACTTGAGGAGTTCACAATGGAGACGGTCACAGCAGCGTCCCGGTGTTTGGATCTGTTGGTCCTTCTGTCTCTCCTGCCGCCGTTTATCTGCGCGGACCGGATTATCACAGACACGGCGGACCTGCCCAAGTCCACCTCCACCTCCACCGGTAACACACACTTCACACTGTGCGACAGTCAGGTGTCCACGAGGGACAGACACTAGTTTAGACCAGACCTCGCAGTGCAAGATGAACTTAATCAATTGTTTTTCTTGACGTAGATCGTGTTATAGAAAGAAAGTCTAAAAGAACACAACTTTGTGGAGTTCTTGTCCTTTGTTAGATTGAAGTCTGCTTTCTTAGCTGTCAAAATCCATCTGGCAAAGCATCAGCATCTAAACTTTTCTGTCACTGCCTGCTGTTCTCTGCAGGTTCGGCAGCAGCTTCACAAATCGCCAGTTTGATGGTAAATTGCCAAACACACATTTAGCAGGCTAACTCATGTCTGTGGAGTCGAATCCTTACACTTTAACTTTTTAGAGGAATGTGCTCAGATGTAATAAGTAACTTTAAGGAGTTAGTGAATTTGATGGCTAACTGATCAAGTCTGCAGTCTAAAATCTTATTAATCCACAACTGTGGATGATTTAAGGATTGTGGATGATTTAAGGATTTTAGGCCCAATTTAATCTACTATATGGCTTATTCAGCTTAGTAAACTGACTTTACTGTAACATCTTTATCTATAACCTATAATAAATCATTTACAACACAGTGTAATGAGTTATAAGCACATACAAATTACATATGAAGTGTTTATTTATATACAATTCCTTTGACAATTATAACCTCTTTGAAAATATATTTTACATAATTACAACTATGATAACTGGATACTACGGGGGAATTAAAAAAATCTGATATTGATATATTGGCAGGTATTCTTTAGGCAGAATATGTCAATAAATTCTGTTTATGATGATCCCTCAGAAGTGGTTCATGCTTGTGATGAAGATATATTATGGAGGCAGGATATTTTACAGTTTAAAAATAAACAGAATATAACAGAATATAATACACAGACTATAGAATATATACATAAACACTTTTTTGTAATGATCCCTCAGAAGTGGTATAACACTAATATAATAGAGGCTATTTTACAGTTTATGGAAGCAGTATATTTTACAGTTTAATAATAAACTTTATTATCCAAAATGACACACACACACACACACACACACACACACACACACACATATACATATAGAAAAAAAGATTAAATATACATAAAATGCTGCCAGTACAGCTAGCAAATAAATGACAATCTACATTATATTCTGTTAAAAAATGTTGTGGCATGTGTGTTTTTACATTAGCAGATGATTTAAATTTGTTTTTAGGGCACATTTGATTATTCAGTACATGACAAAAACTGTAAAAACACTGTTTTAAGTTTTGTGTGTTTAACTCATCCTTGAGTTAGATTATGATGATCTTCTGACTGTATCAGCCCATGAAATACCCCACCAATACATTTGCATGTTGTTGCCATAGCGACAGCAGTAAGAGGTATACTAAATGAGCGTTTCTGTCTTCTTTCAGGGCTCGGTGTAAGGGAGCATTCGCAGATTGTTGCCCAGCACAATAGGTTGCGCAGCCGGGTCCAACCCATGGCAGCTAACATGCAAAAAATGGTTTGTGGCATCTATTGTCTGTTTCTACTGTGTTCGTATGAATGGTATGAATGCTGTGGCCTAATGTGAGTTTAAGGCAGTTGAATATCCATTTGGTGATAGTCTGCACTGCAGTGGTACACCGTCCACACTGCTGATTTTCACACTGAAGTTTAGTCTTTCTAGTGGAATATATTCAGCCATGTGTTACAAACTTTACCAATATGCTGCTGGGTTCAAACAAGTTTTCAGCTGCCAGTCAAAAAAAGACCTTGAGAAAAACAGTTATGATGATGATGATGATGGTGCCAGTAATAATTAGACCTGTTGATCTGGATGCGAGCCAGCTGCTCTGTGAGGTTTGCAGTGCCAACACTGAGATCAACAGTCCAGATTCCTTGTTCAGAGAACTGTTTTTATTGTTTCAAACTAACTACAGCAGCTACAGTGGCAGTGTAGCCGCAGCCAAAGCACAGATTGTCTACAGTTCTTCATATGTGACCACACTTGACACTTTGGCCAGTTGTTTTGGTCCCTGTACACTTACAGTTGGAAAATATTTCTTCTTCAGAAGTGAAACCACTGACCAAAGGCATGGATAAAAAGGTTTTTAGTTGAGCTGTCTTCCTCTGTAGTGCTGATAGTCTCAGCAGTGTGAAATAGTAGCGTTAGTGCTCCATTTGCTCTGCCCTGCTGCAGGCTGAGTGATAGTGTGCACAGTTAGAACGAAGCCTAAATCAATTAGCTGTGCGTAGTCTTGTGAGTGTCACACAGTGAAATGACACCAATTAATCATTATTTTACCAGAACAGGAGTAATTTTTAATTTATTTGTCTCATTAAAGACTAGTGTTTAGGATTTAGTGGCATCTAGCAGTGATCTTGCAGATTGTAAACACCTCATCTCATTCCATCTAACCATGCTTATACAGTATTTCTGGGCCAGATACAAATGTGATAAAGGGTCCTAGTAATGGCTCAATCTCTAAGAGTCAGAAGAGTTTCATATAGGGCAGACTGGCATGTAGATGTCAACAAGTTAAGAGCTGGCTAAAGTAATGCACTTCACCCTTTGATATATTTGCCACGTGATAGAATAGTATGGCAAGTTATCTTTGTTAGCAGGGTCCAAAACTTGCATGCTGGATGCAGGTCACGACAGCTGACATGTGCTAGTGACGTCATTTGGAGCCAGAGTCTGTGCCGTATCGTGATCAGGGTTGGAGCTGTGCTTTTGAGTTCAATCCACACACCTGGCTGACTCAGTCACGAGCAGCGCTCAGCTGTCAATCATGACGTGAAACATGCTTTTCATAGCTTCAAATAGCTCATTAAAACTAACTTATCGGAAACGCTTTGAACACTTAAACAATCCGTGGGAGAAGAACTACATAAAATGACAGAAACCATATTTGTGGAAAATTCATTTGACTTGAACTTTGATGTTTTAGTTTGGCCCATGCCTTTTCTATTAACATTAGAGAGGCAGGATTTACGACTGCAGCCAGCCACTGGAGGGTGATTGATCAACTGTCATATTGTCCATTTCTATGCATGTCAATGGTTGCAATGATAGTAGCAGCAACAACAGAAGAACAATGTAAACAACATGAAGGTATGGCACAGAGTGATTAAAGTTGCAATTTAATATAAAAGACAGTTCACTATCATTATCAATATATATCTGTTTATAGAATATATACAGAAAATGCCTATCACAAATTAAATAGTTAGAGATTCGTGGTGAGGTGTTGTTGAATGTGCAGCAATTCCTAATATTAATTTTGGACTCCGGTTTTTCTAATCCCATTTTCTGCAAAATACGCTGGCTAAATCCTCTCCCCTATCTTCTTCCATCTATTGCTTTGCCGTGCAGGACTTATCTGCACAACTGTGTCGCCTGCATGTGATTATGACCAAGAGGTAACGATGGATTATGAAATTCACAATGCTGTAGATATCCTCTGGGCCTAATATGAGATTTGTGCCAGGGCAAACTGTCACTTTGTCATAGATTACATCCTCAAAGCCACCCGTACAGACTGAGCCTCTTTCTTCGACTGCTCTTCAGCCTCTCAGAACTGTTCTCAACTGATAAGGCGGTAATGAGAAAAAGAGGATGTGGATAATCATCCTGCATTCACAACTCTGGTATTACAGGTAATTTCCCTGTGAAAACCCTCAGAGGAAGCTTTGCTGAGCTGAAGAGGCATATTAAAGAGCTTTACTGATAAACGTTAAAAGGCTCAAGGCTTCGGGAGTGTTTGTGAATGTCTGAATAAGGTTTTTTTTTCCCCCACATACGAACAAACCAGTAAGCATTGTGGTGAGATTGTGTTGAAGTGATTATAATATAGTCCTTTAGGCTTTGCTTTCAGGGTGAGATAAAATACCAATATTTTAGGAATGAATGATGCTCCTCCTTTTCTTACCCAATGCCCTGTCTGCAGGTTTTCTTTGAGTTCTAAGAGGCAAATAAGTATTATAAGGTCAAACCAGCACACTCTCAGAGACAGAAGTTCAAGTATTTACTTTTGAAATGTAAATCATGACCTCTGGTTGTGAGATTTTAGTTTGTTAGTCTCTCTCAAAACTTCCAGAGTGCTAAAACTTTATTTTAATACTGTTAGGCTGAAAACAAGGCAGAGACTAATTTAGAGCTATATTAATTAAGTAAACTCAGTGTCCAACAATTTGCTAATAGGCACATAGAAGACAAACCAGAGTATAACGACACATTTCTGTTAGCGAGACATTCAAATCCCACTGCTGATGCAACCTGACATGCTTTAAAATGAAATGTCTTAGATGAAATATTGCCCGGTGACCTTCTACCCCTCTGGTGGCATCAAAGTGTAAGCCGATGACTTTGGCTGGCTGACATCAGAGACCGGAGTGAACAATGAACTCAAGAGGGGCTCAGCCTTTCTACACCACACATCAGTGTCAAACCTCTGATGTCTATCTCACAAACTCTGTCTAACTGTTGCACAGACATTCGATTAGATCAGGAGTTCCCAAACTTTTTCAGCTTGAGACCTAAAAGAGACCCAAACTTACAAAAATATATCATCAAGTGCCATGACTCTCAATCTACATTCACAAACTGCAGAAAAGAACACGACAAACTGTGAATTGAAAATATCTATGAAATGTGTTTATTTCATAATAAAAGTACATACAATTTTCTCGTAATGAACTTGCACAGTTCGCAGAAATGCTAGATTCAAGCAGACAGTACAGGTTACTGTATCTGCTTCAAATTAGCGCCTAGAGGACTTTTAATTTGAAACAGCTACAGGAAGTATTGGGTTTGTATTAACAGAGTAATGTAGTAACTTTAACAGGACAAACAGGAGCAGATAAAAATGAGGCAAGACACATTTGTTGATGTTCTGATGTTCTTATGTTCTAAAATCCATTTGCTACTTCTGTCAGTGTTTGTAATGTGAACATGGTGATTTGTTGGTGGCCTAATTGCCCTTTTTGTGGTTTATAGTTATAGTTTTGAAGGTCTGTTACCTTCTACAGTTAAGGTAACTAAAGGCCCTGGTCACTATTTTTTTCATTCAAGTTCATTCGAGTTAACAGGGAACTGATACTTAAAGCTATATGTAACATTAAAGCATTAAAATGTCTAAAAACATTAGACATATTTTATATATTTTGCTGAATTACGTGCTTACATTATCCCAAATGTTTACAACAATATTCAAATGCAGGAAAATCCATTGTTTATTTAATGTAACAGTGTCTTTCTTGCCAGTTCCTATAACTTCTGTGAAAACACGTCTATGTCTGAAACATCAGAGAGAGGAAGGAAGTAGGAAGTTGAAAAAGTTGGGCATGTTAGTGTAATAAGTTACTTTTTCCTTATTTCTCTTTTGCAGCCTTGTTGTGCTCCAAAGTTGAACTGCTGATCCAGTGAACTGTCTGGGCTGTGGTGTGGCCTTCAAATTAAATTCCATCAGCGCATTTTCTCTCTCAAAGAGCGAAACAAACTCAGTATAGTGACAAATTGAGTTGAATGAATTGAGACCGTTTCATAAGCAGTTTAAAAAAACTCCTTGTAGTAGCTTTAACTTCTGATAAAGCCATTAAATACAACTTATAAACCTAAATCTTAATATGGTCTTATTAGAATGTGATACCCAAGAGAATTTAAAATTGACCAGTCAGCTTCACTCATTTGTTTCATTTTACTAATTTCTCATCTTTTTCATACAAAGCTTGAATCTGTAACTTTCCACGTTGTTGCCTTTTAGTCGTGAGAGAACCTGAAGTGATGTTTGTAGTACAGCTAACATGGCAGAGTGATAGTGGAAAGTTTGTGTGGAAACTAGTTGTTTATTTGAATCAGCCGTTGCAAATCTTGGAAAATGTGCCACTAAGTGAAGTGTTTATACCAGAGTAGCACACAATGAGTGTCAGTCTGTGTTTGTTGGCCCTAACATGGACTGGCAGCTCGCCCACGGCGTCCCCGTGCCTGTTGCCCACTGTACGACTAGCTCTGATCCCTGAAAAGGATTAATCAAGTAAAGAAAATCACGTATGCACTATTAGGAATGACCTTCATGCCAAAGAGTTTCTTTCATCCACTTTTAATCAGTAAAGCAAAGTACAATATGACCTTCATTTCAGATTAAAAGTGCAGCTTCACATTGAACAGCCCAAGAACATATTTAGGCAATTAAATGAGATGGTGATGAAAATTACCTGTTGGTAATTATTGATGTAATTGCTAATTATTTTTTCATTATTCATGTGGAATTAAACAGCTTCAGAATGCCTTCATTTGTATCAGTTTGCAAGAAAAACATGTAGTGTGTTGGGTGTGCCAGAAATGTTTTGTGGGCTTCTGACATGTAACAAGGTCATCTGCTGACTTCAAATATTAAAGGGAAAATTCATGTCTACTCAGTATTAATGGCAAAAGTTAATTGAATCAGTAATTTCCTCAGTGTGCTATATTGAGAAAGCTTAGTTCTCCTGCTTGCAGAGCTGCTCCGGCAGTGCCTACATGTACCAGGATGCATTGCACACAAGCGTCTGCCCCCATGGCTCATGTTACCGTGTATCATGATAGCCATACCACTATAGCCTATAGCTATTAATTTGTTGGATAAAACATAGTGTTAGGTGACAAAAATACTCATGACTACCCAGAGATGGAAACTAGAAATCTCAGCTGAAATATCCTGTTTTTGCAGCAGGAGAACTCAGCTTTCAGGGTCAATATAGTTCACACTGATGAATTAATTCCATCAAATGACGACATTTATCATCAATACCGATTAGACATCCTTATAAACAGTGGTGAATTTTCCCTTTAAAAGGTGCAATAAGTTTTTGTGGAGAAAGATATTTGATTATTAAATTTCATTCTAAGTTCATATACGTTTTGATAATGAGATTCAACAGTCACCTATCTTACTGACCAGTGATTGGCCAAAGTTTCTTGCCACAGGCTAGATTTTCTAAAGCCTGAAAATATAGAGAAAAGGAGGAGCAGAAGTCTAGTTTTGTCTCAAGCCACTTGAGTTACATTATGCTATTAATCATGGAACTTTTGGCCAATAACACCAAAAATAAACTGCCTGCCCTAGCTTCAGTGGTCACATCTGACAGAATTGAACATTATTATTACAATCCGAGATAAGTGTTGGATGACAGTGCTGGCTATCATCTCCTGTGTGCATACCGGACATTCCTAGAGATATGTAACAAAATTCAAAATTTTCTTTAGTAGGTTTTACTGTAATTAATAAATAAACTCAACATGAAATTGGGGAATAGACTTTGACATAAAATCAGGAGGCACTAGTAGAAAGAACAAAGCAGTGAATCTGACATGGTGTTGTTTTCTGACTGTTTCACAGCAGTTACAATCTAAAGCAGAAACACACACACCCACACCTCCACGCAACGCCAGACTTTGTGTGAATGCAGCTGCAGTTTGTTACAGTTTCACATGGTGAAGGATCCAAACACAGACAACAGGAGGAGTACCAGTTCAAAAAGGATTCAATTAAATAAAACAAAAAAACAAAGGCTTACATGAAATACAGGGAGGTAAAAATCCAGAGTCCAAGAAAAACAGAATCCACAAAAGGCAAACTCACAAAAAAAAACATCCAGGGAAAAAACACAGAACACAGGAGGGAGACACACGGGATGCAGGCTGACAAACATGGAAAACAAACACAAACTGACGAAGACACAGAGGAACACAGGGACTAAATAGAGTGAACTAACAAGACACAGGTGGGCAAACAGGTGAAACACATGACAATCAAAAAGAGCGGGAAAAAGGACAAAGACAGGAAGTAGGGACTAGACACATGAGGGAGAACCAAGACTACCAAAATAAAACAGGAAATCAGCAAAAAACCATGACACAGTTATCCTCAGTCTGCTCTGCCTGATTGTGTATATGTCTGTTAAACATTTTCTGCAGCTCTTAGCAGGGGAAAGAAACACAGAGTGTGATGTAACTCTTGGTCGCCACATTTTTTATAGATTTCCAACCTCAAAACCTGTGCACTATATTAGCTGGGAGCTACACACCACTGCCAAACAGGCCGACACCAAGAAACATCCTGAGCACAGTATAACGTGAGAAAGTAAGAAAATACAGCAGAGGGCAGGATCTCTGCAGATACAGACGCCACAACGCACTTCTTACGGGTCAAGAGTGAAGATCGACAGGGATTATGTTTATATGAGTCAACATATTGTTATGCCTTTAAGTTGCGTAATGACAGTAAATATTGTTTTTGTAGGACTGGAATGAGAAGTTGGCCTTACTTGCAAAGGAGCGGGGAGCATCGTGTCACACAGAGCTCCGCCCTCAACACTCCTCATCTCTCAGTCACATTGGCTGGAACACACACATTTCTGCTTATGGTGTCTCCTCATTTTCCGACATCATTGACTCTTGGTTCGAGGAGGGAAAAGATTTTCACTACTTGAGTGGGCAATGTAGAGGGAATGCCACCTGTCAACACTATACACAGGTATTTACAAGCAGATACAAGCTGTACTTATGTTTATGCGTAGCTGTAGTTTTACAGACACTGTAGAGATATTTATATTTGTGTTTTAATGCTGATGTTGAGTGTCTAAACCTTCTGTTGTTGTGTAGTTGGTGTGGGCCACTTCAAGTCACGTGGGCTGTGCCAGCCAGCTGTGTCTGAGAGGAGGAGACCTCTGGGAGATATTTGTCTGTGCATACTTCCCTGGGTAACAATTTCACGCCTTCCCCCAAAAATAAAACTGATAAATTTATCTGAGAAAAGCATTGTGTAAAAAAAGAGAATAAATTACTTTTAAAATTAATACTCAGTTTTAAACAAAACACAAACAGACTGTTTGATCTGCAATGCAGTTGAGCTCACACATTATTAACAGCATTACTTAGATGAAAGGTTGCAAATTCCTGCATGTAGACAAAACATTATTTACTGTATGACCATGTTTACACCACAGGAACTTTCCCCAGTGATTATGAACCTTTGGAGGAACTCAGCGTGTTAAATTTGGATAATTTGGGGGAAGGGATAAAAGGATAAGGGACAAATTAAGTTCAGAGGGGTAATATTTTCCAAAAGCACCGGAAGTTTGGGGCTGGTGCTTGCAGTGCTAAACATTTTGTGATTGATTGAGTACTCAGAGGATTTTACTTCACCCATTCTTTTTCATTCCATTTTTCTGTGCACAAAAATAATGTGTAAAAATAGCAGGGACTAAAAGTTCCAGGTACTTTGGGTGGAAACACAGCTTATTATGATCCCTGTTTATTTTACCAGAATAATCCATTCAGTATCAATACTTCCTCAGTGCATATACACTGCCTGGCCAAAAAAAGTCACCACCTGGATTTAACTAAGGAAATATGTAAAAGCCTTCCATTGGATGATTATTGCAGTGATTAATATGTTTCAGCTGGCAACAAGTTATTTAACCCTAACTGATACAGTGAGCAGCTTCTCATTTCCATGTCAGAAGACATTTCCTGTGGTTGTGGAAAAGATGTTACTTGTGTTTCAGAGGGGTCAAATTATTTGGCTGCATCATGCAAAGAAAACAACTACGGAGATTGATGAAACTACTAACATTAGGTTAAGAACTGTCCAGGGCATTATTAAAACCTGGAAGGATAATGGTAAACCATTGTATTCAAAAAAAAAAAAAAAAAACTTAAATGATTGTGATCAGAGATCACTTAAATGTTTGATGAAATCAAATCATAAAAAATCAGTAGAACTCACGGCTATGTTTAATAGTGAAAATAAGAGCACTTCCACACACACAATGTGAAGAGAACTTAAGGGATTGGGACTAAACAGCTGCGTAGCCTTAAGAAAACCACTTATCAGTGTGACTTATCAGAAAAACAGCTTCAATTTGCCAGGAAGCATAAAGATTAGACTCTGAAGCAATGGAAAAAGGTCATGTGGTCTGATGAGTCCTGATTTACCCTGTTCCAGAGTGATAGGGGCATCAGGGTAAGAAGATGCGGATGAAGTGATGCTCCCATCATGCCTAGTGCCTACTGTACAAGCCTGTGAGGGCAGTGTTATGATCAAAGGTTGCTTCAGTTGCTCAGGTTGAGGTTCAGCAATGTTATGTGCCCAAAAAATGAGGTCAGCTCACTACCTGAATATACTGAATGACCAGGATTTTCCATCAATGGATTTTTTTCTTCTCTGATGGCACAGGAAAATTCCAAGCCAGGATTAATTGCGATCAAATTGTGAAAGAGTGGTTCAGGGAGCATGAGACATCATTTTCACACATGGATTGGCCACCACAGAGTCCAGACCTTAACCCCACTGAGAATCTTTGGGATGTGCTGGAGAAGACTTTACACAGCAGCCCGACTCTCCCATCATCAATACAAGATCTTGGCAAAAAATTAATGCAACTCTGGACAGAAACAAATCTCGTGACACTGCATAATCTGAGATGATGCCATGGCGAATGTGTGTGGTAATCAAAGCTAAAGGCGGTCCATCAAAATATTACAGTGTGTGACTTTTTTTTTGGGAGGGCAGTTTATTAAAATCATAACAAATATTAATAATGTATGATACAATACAATGTACAATAGAATACTGTATTTTATTATGGTCATGCCAATAAAGTCTAATTGAATTTGAATTCAAGAATGATTTTGCAGTATATATTTGTGTTAATGCAGTGGTAACTGGGAGGTGAATGGTCAGCTGGTGATGCCCTATAGGACGGGGCTGGACTGCTCTCTCTGCACCTCCTCCATGTCTGGCTGCTTTAGACTGTGGGACCATGTTGGTGGACTATGTGGTAAGAGGACTCTCTATGTAAAATGGTACAGTACTGAAGCAGTTTTTTCTGTGATTGGACATGAGGTCTTTGCTATAAAAATTATTGGATGTCATTAAGGCATTCAACAACCATAAAACACAAAAGCTTGAAAACAAATGTGGTTGTCATAGTATCTGTAAAGGATGCAAAGCTGATTTGTATAAAAAATGGTCAGATGTGCGATTTCATTTTGCAGTGTGCTTGTTTGTGTGTCTGTTTGTGTGTGTATTTGTTGGTGTGCGTGCACATTTGTTATCAGAGATTCCAAAGAATCCATGTCGTATGAGCTGTGGTCGGCATGGTCATCTTAACGTCTCCTCCTGCAAGTGCAAGTGTGACCCAGGCTTCACCGGACGCTTGTGCCAGGGTACCAGTCATAAACAAACGCACATAATATTGGTATCTGACCTCATTAAAGGGATAGTTTTGATTATGTGAAGTGGGGTTGCATGAGGTACTCATTGATTGTCAGTGTATTAACTACAGTAGATGTCAGTTTGGAGAAGCAGAGAAAAGCATCAGCATGTAGACTAAACAATGCACTGCTCTAGACATGGTCAGCAACAAAACATATTTTAGCACTTGTAAAAGGTTCATTGAAATAATCCAAACTATCCCTTAAAACTGGTCCGTTCACTATATTTTATTATGTTAATATCCAAGGTTGACAGGCCGATTTAACTGAACTAAGTGTGTGTTTTTTCAGTTCGGTGCAGTGTGCAGTGTGTACACGGCCGTTTCAAAGAAGAAGAATGCTCTTGCGTGTGTGATGTTGGCTACGGTGGTGCTGAGTGTGCAGGTAAGTGTAGGGTGCTTTAGTATTACGCTCCTTTGTGTTTTTCATACAGTATGCCTCAGCAATTTATACTCTGAAACACAGATTGGATTAACATTAAAAAGCACACACGGCCACACACAGTGAGGAAATCCATTTGTTTGCTGCTACATTCTGTATTTATCTTAACAGATGCTGAGTCTGGTGACATGATGAAAAGGTGGTGAAAACCTGGTTATGAGATTTACAGTGTACATCAAGTAGAAGTGTCACACTCTTCTATACATTCATAACATCTGGTCATAAAGGGAGCAGAATTAAGGAAATTCCATCCATATTTACAACAGTACTGTATTTAAAAAAAAGTATACAGTGACACTTTATTTTAAGGGGTGTGCGTAAAACATTACACTGTTATAACAATGTCATGACACCTGTCATGAACATGAAGGAGGCATTAAGTACAATGTCTGTTATGTCATTGTAATGCAGAATTGACATTTTTTGTTATGACAGATTGACATTAGTCAAGCCAATAATGTCTTTCTTATGGCAACCTGACATTAACTAAGATAATACAATTTGTAATTGTCTTTGTCATATCTATAATATGAAACTGTTAGCTTTATATGTTAACATTTAACATTACATTTTACTGTTGTATGTGTAGAATTTAAATAATTATTTAATGTTGAAACATAAAGTTGAACAAGTTTGATAATGTCAAGTTGTTCACAAAGACACTGACAGGTTATAATGTCTTAAATAATGTCAAGTTGTCATAAGAAAGACATCAATATACAAACAATATCAAGTTTGAATTAAAAATTACATAACTGACTAAATCACACTTTATGACAACAGTCATAAACATTCATAAAGACCCCTTCATGTCTGTGACAGGCCTCATTACATGGTTATGACAGTCTTATGCACACCCATTCAAATAGTCTTGCCAAAAAAACAAAATATTAAAGTCTGCTCACTGAACTTGAGCCATGATGGATGGTCAGTATTTCTGTTCATTCAGTGTATTTTTGTCGGCTTGTGTCCCAACAGAGAAAGTGCGGTTTCCCTTCCACAGCTGTGATGTGATGATAGATGGTGATTGCTTCATGGTGTCTTCAGAAGCTGACACCTACTATGGGGCCAAGACTCGCTGTCAGGTGAGAGTCAGGTGTGTGTTTCCCACTGAGAGACTGAGACGAGCTCTGCAGCCCAAAGAATGTTATATAAATCTACATATAAAGACTTTCATTCTGATTCTAGTCTGTTCTTGTTCTGTTTTTTCAACCAACAGGAACGAGGAGGTATTCTAGCTCACATCCACAATCAGAAGGTTCAGGACATCCTGGCATTTTATCTCAGTCAGCTGGAGACAAGCAACGAGGTCACCAACACTGACTTTGAGACACGAAACTTCTGGATCGGTATTTCTTTTTTTTTTTTTTATCATGGTCATCCAAATAAGTATTAAAATATCTTAATGTTTTCTAACACCGGACAGCAGTACCAGATTAGATGCCAGACTTTGTTGTCGTTTAGGCCAGATGTACTGCCAGGTGGAGGTTGTGAAGATGCTGCCCGGGTAAAACAGCAATGTTTTTGCTCCACAGGTTTGACATATAAGCCACTGAAAGACTCATTTCGCTGGGACACAGGAGAGATCCCTCGATTCAGCAGCTTTGCCTTCGGGCAGCCTGACAACCAAGGGTAAGGCACACATTTACAAACAGACATTAACTACTGCAGAGTACATCATGAACAGAGACAGCCCAGTGCAATGGAGCTAAAGAAAAACAAACAAAAAATACATCATCTGAAAGGTGGAAAATGACTTCTGTGGTGGGAGCTTCAGGCGTTTTTATCTGCAGATGTCTGCCTATGGATCTGTAGTATGTATGACTAAGATTATTGCAAGAGATTACTGTAGTTTGGTCTTTCGTTTGTTTTCATCTCTGAAATAAAATCTAGCTTTTAAATAGCACTTAAAGTGACATTATTAACCATATGTTTTTATATACGGAGCAACCAGGAAAAGACAGTGACCTGCAATCCTCATGTTGATCACTAGATGTCTCTCTCTTTCTGTGTCTCTATCTATCTATCTATCTATCTATCTATCTATCTATCTATCTATCTATCTATCTATCTATCTATCTATCTATCTATCTATCTATCTATCTATCTATCTGCCTGTCTGTCTGTCTGTCTGTCTGTCTGTCTGTCTGTCTGTTGTATATCAATAATCAATCATTACTAGTTTCTGTCATGTATAAATGAAATTTCAGTGTCCCATTTTACATCTATTTGACCACATTTTTAAATCTGTTTGTTACTGAGTTACTATAGTCAAAATTACAGCATCCACTGCTGATTCCTCTACTTTATTCCATTTTATCAAAAAATCAAACAAAAGAAAACTGGGCTGAACAAACTTTACAGTTTTTTTCCATTCAGCTTTACAGCAATGTTTTTTTAAATGTGCAATTAAAAACACAAGAGTCACTTACTCCTTCTGTTTCTCCATCCAGCTTTGGAAACTGTGTGGAGCTGCAGGCATCAACTTCCTTTAACTGGAACGACCAGCGCTGTAAAACACAGAACCGATACATTTGCCAGCATGGTAAGGCTCCTTCAGGGAGGAGGTGGATGAAAGTGTTGAGGGGGCGAAGGTTTTCTATAAATGACCACCCAATGTGATCTGCTGAACCTTCCTGCGAGGAGTCGATAGAGCTAACCACTGAGTCACTGTGTCGCCTACACATGTGATGTGAGGAATATTCAGAATTGTTAAGACTTGCCATTGTTAACATACCTTGGGCACAAAATTAAATGGCTTTTCCTCTTGCCTCTGAAAGCTGTGCACATTTAGCTGCTTGGTGTTACACATGTCAAGCGGGTTAACTGCGAAAAACAAGAGAATGTACCCAGAATGCAGACCAGAGGCAGAGCAGTTGGAGTTCCAATTATTTCATAACAAAAAGTCAGTATACAAAAAGGGCTTACACTTTGGTTAGGCAGGATCTGGTCTTAACTCAAAAGTAGTCAAAAGACAAACAATTCCAAAGTCCTATCAAGGGCACTCATCATCAAAAATATTGTGTGTAGATGGGAACCTCAGACCTGCAGAAGATCTTGGCACAGACTGAATAAACAAGGTGCAAAAATCTTGCAAGAGTTTCATCGTGAGTTCCCTTCTAGACTCAACCATAATAGGCAGGAAAAAGACAAAGACCAGAAGTAAAGCAACAGAAACAAGATGAAGGGCAAAAGTTTAAAAACAAAACAGGCAACAACTAAACCATGAAGCATGTTTGGCTACATTTCTTCAACTGCAGTAGCGTGTCCACATTTTTCTTAAAAGTTGGCATGCTGCTCTTTGTCCAGCTCCAACTGTCTCAATGCAAATTACTGCCAAACTCTGAACTTCATAGCGAAACAGGTCTGAGTCTGGTGCTATTACCATTAGAACAGGGTTCAATGCAGGTGATGTATGTGTCCCATCTCCTGACAAAAAAAGTAGCCAACCGCTCTTTTCTTTGCCTGAATATGATTGGTGGTGACGATGGCGGTAACTAACTGTTCTGGGAATGTTTCTCCCAGATGGCACAGGAGAAAGGTTACCGCCATCAGTGGTCCTGATGAAAAAGTCCTGGACTTCAGTGTGACCAGCTTCACATCCATCTTTGTGTTTCAGTAATGTCATTGCATCATGAATCAACATTCCTCCTCCCCTATTTTCCCTTTTACAGTCATGTTTGGCCATTTTGACCAGCAGAAACACAGGCAGCTTGATACCGCAGACAACTGTCCTATACTGCATTCACATGGATTCAGGCAAAAAATAATAATTATTATTTAAAATATTTAAACTTTTTACTGTTCGACAAAATATACAACAGGATGTTATGTAGCTCACACAAAGACAAATTTTCTACTACTAAACTACTAGTACTTACTTCAACAATTCTATAAAATAATAGAAACAAAATAGATAGATAGAGGTAGGACAGATTTCTTTTATCGGTCCTTGTGACAGCAAAGCTATATTTGTTGTTGTTGAGGAGCTCTGCTGTCTGTCCAGTATGTGATGGAGAGGGTGGTCAGGGTTATCCATGATGAATAGCAGGTTGTTCAATGTCTTCCTTTCCACCACTGCTTCAAATGAGTTCGGTTTACATCCAGTCACAGTCTACTTTCTACTTGAATGCATGTGAATGCAGCATTATGTTTTCATTATTCCCTCAACACATAGGCCTCGAATGGTCCACCAACTCCTTTCTTTAAATTAATAATTTTGAACATGTTTTACATTTGATAGAGATGACAGTAGAGAGAATACCAGGGACGTAGAGGTCAGCCTTTTAACCCCCAGTCCACCAAATCCTCAGAGAAATATGTGGATATTTACTGAAAATTGTTTGTGAAGGTTTTATTATTTTATGAGAGAAATAAGACTCAGACTCATAAAGTAAAAGTGAAGGCCAGTGAACTCAAAGTGGCTATAATCTGGTTAGTTCAGTACAATAAGCAAGTTTTTCACATCATACAACACAGTAACGTGATTTAGGAATTAATATATAAAAAATATCACTTAATGGAGCTTTGCACCGTTTTGTATATGGTTGGATTGTCCTAAAATTTAAAATGGGCTGCTCTTTTTTCATTATTGTCACTCCCACTACCTGTTGAGCTCAACTGTGTCCACGCAATTAGTATAACCTCTTTCAGAGCCTCTGTCACTGATAATCATCACAGGCTGAGGTATAAAATGTTAATCCACTGTGTCCATGAGGGATGTGAACACAGCATTGTGTGTGATCCTCCCCACACATTTAAACATGGCACTCAGACCAAATCAATGGCACTCAGTGCTCACCATCAAGAGCCTCTGAGGGATCAATATACGTCAGCTCTACAAAGGCCTGCAGTGTTTAGACACACACATACCACTTACATTGATTGTAAGGAATGAGATGGTGGCAGATGTTTAGTTTTGGCCACTTGATTGTGTCTTTGCAAGTGCTTGGTGTGTGTAATCTGGTATTGATCAGTCGAAGCTGAAAGAGGGATCTGCTCTGAATACAGTCAACAGTGAGAGGACAATGTTTTTACAACCTGCTTTTTGAAAACCTCTTAACGTCTCCTCTTTATAGTTTGTGTTAGTGAAAAACAGGACTGGTGGATCATGATTCAGAGATGGCTTGAGAGCAGGATTACATTACAGTTACAGTCGTAGTAAAATTATATAGTGCTGATGGCTGCATGGTATAGTAAAAAAGAAAAATCACACTGCAATTATTTTAACATATGTTGCAATATGATTCATGATTAATGGGATTGATCATTTTTGCATCACAATTTTTTCAAGATTTGTAGGCCAGGGCGTCTCTGCAGCACTTTAGTGCTTCACTATAATGCTGTTTTGTCACACTTTCTTTCTTCATTAAAAATGCAGCTCCTGCCATTTGGATATTGTACTTGGCCATATTGCAATTTCGAATAATTGTGCAGCCTTTATGTTTTTCTAATTTACCAACCATCTACCAACATTCACCAACCTGCTGTACCGCCTGAATTTCAGATGAAGGCATAGTTAGGGTCACTCTGACTCTGATATTTTTCAACCTGGACCCAGTTTTCCCATGTTTTTGTGTCTAAGTGCTAATGGGGACAACAGTTTTTGAAATTGGTCCAGCATTTAGCGAGACCACTGCAGCCATCAGCCACAAAACCAGATACCACATAATCCCTACAGACAATTGCACACCATCAATTTCACATTTCACATGAGAAAATAGAGTCCAGAGGCCGCATTACAGAAACTTTCTTAATCTGAAATTTTTTTTTTTTTTTTTTAGGGTGGCATTACAAATCTTTCATATAAATAATTATGTCAAGAAATCCTATCTTATCTTGGGATAGGAATTTAGCTATTACAAAAGTGTCCTAACTGAAGAATTTCCTAAGAATCGTGCAGTAGGATGAAATAGACCCTGTCCTAAATTCAAAGTAACTACCAAAAATAACACCACCACTGTTGTTAAGTCTGTATGGTAATGACAGTAAAGAAAAACATAAATAAAATACAGTATTATGACTGAAAGATGTCTGTGAAGATTCTCAGTCATCCAGGTTATGGCACTCGTAGAGTTAAATAGGTTAAACTGGACTTGGTTGGGTTCTTGAAGAGGTTTCACCTCTCATCCAAGATGCTTCTTCAGGTCTAGAACTGAAGTTGCCTATGATAATCCTCCTACAAATTATGATTGAAAGGCTGTTCAAACTGTATGATGACCCTTTACATTTCCTGGACCATTTATTAATGGTTTTATATCGACTTTCAGACAGTTAGCTTTGAATTTGACCCTAGGTTTGAATTTGACCCGCATGCTATGTCCGTTCTTTATCCCGGGAGGATAATTGAGCAGAAAACTTCCCAAAAAAGTGGTATTCCTCTCCTCTATGACATGATTAATGCCTCCAACTTGTCAAAGCAAAAATCGAATGCCCTTCCATTCTTGTCTATTAAAGCAAGCTAGTGACAAATGAAGTGAGACAGCCATTGTCAAGGACACAGGCAGTCTCATGTCCATTCTAAACACAGGTTTCCGATTGAGGAATCAAGTTTACAGGTCTAGTTAGTACTTCTCAAGTTAAGATACAAGGTCCGAGATAGGACAGGATGCAGTCATGAGTTTAGGAATTGCTTCTGTAATAAGAGGATAAGCTTCTTCTTGTCTTTGAAACTAAAGTTAAGATTTAA
Source organism: Lutjanus erythropterus (assembly GCF_056507025.1). Classification (NCBI taxonomy): domain Eukaryota; kingdom Metazoa; phylum Chordata; class Actinopteri; order Lutjaniformes; family Lutjanidae; genus Lutjanus; species Lutjanus erythropterus. Next base: position 25,471,209 of record NC_139317.1, read on the forward strand.
GTTAGGATAAGCAGTTAGGATTTTTTCCTGTAATGAGGCGCCAGGTTGAAAATCACCTTAGCTACCCTTTAAGTTACAGTACTATCGAGGTCATTAGCAAAGCTAAACATATGTGATTCAATCAATCATTTTGCCACCCTTCCTCTGGAAATAAATGCAAAAATCCACTGAAGCAACAAAGAGTGAAATGCATAAATTGGGCTGATTAAAAGCGTACAGATCCCTCCATCCCATCAGAGTAATTTCCAGCCTTCATTGCTGTGTTTTGTTAATTGGTAATAAAATGATAAGTGGTTATCACACAGCCTGAGGCAGACACTAAGCTATGTTTCTCCAGAGTAATGTGTATGTGTGTGTGTGAGAGAGAAAGTGTGTTTCCATATGCACACAGAGTCTACAGTTTTATGTCTCTTATGTCGTGTTTTACATAATTAACAGCTTGTTCACAGTCATGTTTGAGTATAACTGAAGGATAGTGAGGATTTATGACACAAAACACATTTTCTTACTCACATGTAACTTTTTTTTTTAACAATAAATTTGTGCACAATATGCTAAATTTCGTACACATTTACATCATTTCTATAATGTGTGTGTACTTGTGTGTACTTCACAGCTGCAGAGCAGATTGCCCGGTGGAAGGACAGCAGGTGAAACAAAGTGTGCAGTACAAGTCACATGTGGGTTGAGACAATGGCTGCTGTAGTCAGTGTTTTGTTAGTCACTGCACCTATGGACTATTATATGTACTGTATATACTGTACATGTTTGAATGTTTAATGCAAATGTTTTATCATTAAAAGGATCTGTGCTACTTGGAAAAGAGATTGTTTCGTGTTTTGCATATACCTCCTGACTGGGCAGCTTCAGCTGGAATGAATAAACTGCCATTCGCTGCCATACATCACTGCTTGCTCTTTTCTCTTGTAACTTCTCCATCCCTCACCCTCATGTGACCCTGAAATTTATTTAGTCTGCCATCATTATATGATTTTTTTAGTTCTCTTATTGCTGCTTGGAGCAGTGAAAAGAAAGGAAAGTGGAGCTGCCTTGAAACTACATAGTTTTTCAAAGAACAGTTGGAGCCGAACAGATAATACTAAAATAACAATTAGGCAAAGAACTAGAGACATAACATGCAACATTTTCCCATAAAACAGTGTATAGATTCATATAAAATAATCCCACTACATCATCTTTATGACCCACTAGAGGTGTGTGGTGTTTCTCTAGAGACCCTGCCTCTGCTTGTTTTATTATTTTCTCTCATGTCCTGCTTTACATGGGATGTTTCCAGGTGTGTAGTGAAAAACGTTCACATGGAAACTATTCCTTAGACCCTAAATATTGATGCAAGAGAGAAAAAGGGAAGGTATCTTTCAAGACAGAGAATGGATAAGAGGAGTCACGACAGGAGATGGGATTTAACTGGGAGAATTATTTCTTGAAGAGATGAGTTGTATTGTCACCATTATAGTTAGCATCATGCATACACCAAATAAGCACCAGAGGGAAAGGAAATAGCCGTTCAATGAGCAAAATGCAGTATACAGAGTGCTTTATTTATAAAAAATGACCTGTTTTCTCTCTCTGAAAACTAGTTTACCAATTAGAAGATGCTGACACTGAACAAAGTGGGATGTTTGATTAAAGACACAGCATAGAATGTGCATAGAATGACAGATCATCCTGTGATGTGTTTGTTTCTTGTATTCACTGGTAAAATGACCTCGGAAAGGAAAAACAAACTGTGACAGAGCTTAAAAATTATTGATAAAAATTGCTTTTTCCTCAAATAGCGGCATATCCAGTGCCTCTAAATCCTGGTCCTGATAATAATCAAAAATGTTGGAGGGAAAATTGTATTTGCTGAAAGATTGATTCAGCACCTTGGACAGCGAAACGTTTCTGTCACAGTAACAAGTCTCTATCGAGATGATAACTTCTACGTGGAAGAATTGTAACGGAAATGCCCCCAGAATTAAAAAACTGTTGCTCATGCCTTTAAGTGCTTCAGAAACACATGCTTACTATTAAATCTCTGGGATGTATCAGGGATGTTGAGTCTGCTTTCAGTCTAACGTAAAATCTGAGCTCAGAATAACACACATCAAATCAACAAACAGATTCCTCAAAGTGCTTAATGTGTTTCTGATTTGCTCACAGCGTTCACTAACACAGTGACTCAGCAGCTGGAAACTAGAGGCCAGAAGTTAGTGTCAATTAATAAAATGAACAAGGAGAACTACTGTAACAGTATGCAAGTATAAATTGGTTAAATAAGGTTGAAAAAATAAAAAAATAATAAATTGATGTAATATGCATTTAATGAATTTAATAACACTGAAGACATTTAAGGAGGGATAATATTTAGTCTTTTCAAAAACCCCAACCATTTTACTTTTCTAGGACATCTAGATCTATGATTGCTGTCACCTGACTCCACCCAAATGTATTCATTTGGATGTCTATAAGCCAGTTACAGTGATCCACATCATCTAAAGTGGATTGCAATAGAGAAACACCCCATGCCGTGAGTGGGAAGTATAAGACACACTTAAGTGCTCAATTTCTTTCAAATAATTGCGTCCACTGCAATGGTCGGGTGATCTGAGTGTCAAAGGAAGGGAAATAAGGAAAGGAATAGGGAAATACTGTTTTGATTTGATCAGTTGAACAACCTACTGATTATGTACACAGAATATTCAGCTTGGGAGATGGCAAACACACCCTTCTGGTCTGACCCTTTTTAAAAAAAAAAAAAAAAAAAAAAAATCATTTATATTGTTAAAATAACACAAAATATACATGCAGTGTGTTTTATAGCATCTCTCTATTAATATATGAGTTAACCTATCATGAAAAATAAATATACTCATGTTTTCTGTTGAAAAAAGAATATACATATATTACTTCTTTTTTTTTCTCTATTGAAATGGACAGAAAAAATAACTTTAAATATTTAAATCATTTTCTTAATGCATTTACATTTACATTTAGAGTGGCAATACACTATTACAATATTTTTTTGCGTTTGGAACATAATTGGCTTCTGAACAGGCCAGATTGAGTTAGGTTTTTTGTATTTTGTGTGGTAAATGTAGTAGCTTAAATATGTGAAGTAAATCCTGCAGGAATTTCTATCAAAATTTTAACCTGATACAAGAAATATGTGTTACCATTACACTACACAGGAATATTGTGGTAACATTGTGCACCGGTGGTTTGGTTTTGCTTTTGTGTGTGAGTGTGTGTTTTGAATGTGGATCAGGTCAGTGAATATTTAATGGCGGCCTGAGGTCCGACACCACGCTGCCCTCTAAATGAACAGAGGAGGATTCTACTGGATGGTATATGATGATACGCTCAGAGGAATAAAGGCTGTAGATAATGAGGGTCAGACCAACATGCAGAGCTGCAGTAAAATAGTCCAAATGAACAAAACAGGGATGAGGTCACAGGGTTAAATATCTGAGAGCAAGAGGAACAAATCAACATCCTAATTGTTTTTCAGCTCTACTCAGTTGCCAGTCTATGCAACATGTTTAATATTTTCGCATACCCAGAATTCTGGCTCTTTGGAAACTTTGGTCTTTCCTAGAACTACATTTCTGCTGGTTTGAACAATGTTTGGATGCACATCATGCATTTGTTATAACCGAGCAAGTTATGGATCACTGGGATTAGAGCAGAAGTTATATTTTTTTCATTCCGATGGGGAACAATGATTATTTGGCCACACAGTTGTTTGTGTCACTAAGCGAGATGTGCTGTCTAATAAACTTTTTTGCTGATGTGCTGCTCTAACTAAACAAAGTACGAGTGTGTCCTGAATGTGTTTGTGTGAGCATACTGTATGTGTGTGCGTTTGTGTGAATATCCGCCTCAGATGCGGTGCTCGCGCAGCTTCCTGCTGGTCTCATGGTGCCCCCTGATAAGCTGGTGCTGCAGAGGGTTTCAGAATGGCGCTAGTGGCAGTGGAATTAGCTTCCATTGTCATGATAATGACAGTGATACTCTTGCCCCGTCCCCGACTCAGACCAGCCATTGTATGGAAACAGGAATGCAATTTCTCCTGCAGCGGCAACCGACAATCCTCTGTGAGAGTGAAAGGTCCCTAAATGACTCTCCATTCAGGCGAGGCTGAGGGGCCAGCAGCCAATTAAAGTGGGAGCAGCAGAACAGCGCCATCCCAAAGACCTAAGGCTGTCTCTAAACACACACATTAAGGAACACCAAAACACACACACATATACACACACACACACCACCATTAGTCACTGTATTTTCCCTTTACAAAGAACATCTAATCCCCTAAACTATCTTCTTCCTTTCAGACCCAATTCTTTCAGGGGCACAGGCAGTTTGTATTAAATAACTCAAGAGGTTTATTCAGCACAACATGTACACACGCACAGGAACATGACTTATTGATTTGAAAATGCCTAAATATTGGAGTTGGGGGACAGAGTTCCTGAGCAGAGTGGAGTTACTCTCCAGCACCATCCATCATGGTTAAACTCTTAGCTGGTGTTTATGGTATCAGACATTCTCCTCTGGGCGTTTATCTGGCAGCTGAGGCAGAGTCACGATGGAGGGTGAAGACTTTCCAAAGTGTTCACGCTGCTGAGCTGTGAGTAAAGTGGATGTGTGCTGCGGGGCTCCAAGAGCCTTGAGCTGAGGAGAAGCCTATTAAGGCAGATACGTTTGTTTTAAGCAACACCGCTACTAATCACTCACCGCAGCACTGACGATTACTCCTCAGACAAAAACACTCCTCATGAACGCCTCGTTTGTTCTGCAGCCACCTTTCCTCCAAATCATTTTCTCTCTTAATTTCCACTGCTGATTCAGACACATTTTAGAAGCTCCGTAGTTTTCTGTTATTAACACCGCTGCCACTATACAGCACGTCTATTTTCATTTTGTAGCTTTATCAGCCTTTTTAAAGGAATACACAATGCTCAGTGAGAAAAAGTCCTGTTATCAAAGTCACCTGTGATAACTCTTCTAACTTAATCCTTATGATTGCAAACTGTTGCATGCTTGATGAAGGTTGGATAGATCAAAATGTCATACTCTAATAAAGTAATTCAGCAATAAGTGAGACAGGGTGCAGGAGTTCATCTCACTGACTTTTGTGATTGTTTTATTTTAGATTTGTCTGTTCTGGGCTACTGTAGAAACATGGCGGTACAACATGGTGGAAGAGGACCTGCACCCTCTGTAGACACAAAAATCTCATTACAAGGAAACCAAAACAGGTTCTTATTTTCAGATGATTATACACTAATGAAAACATACTTGCCAATAAATTCCTTGAAAATTTTACACGCCTTTAAATTTGATATATTAACAGCCATCATATAAGACTATGACTATGATTGCAAACTATTGCAATATTTTTTTAAATGCGGGGGAAAGTGACAGAAATGGTTATGTCAAATAATTTTTAAAAAGCCACAGAGAAAAGTTGACCATCCAACAAGCGCTGCTGATAACTGGAGAATATAAGTAGTATACGTTTATTTCTTTTACTTGCTGTCTTGCATGTTATAAATTCATAAGTGTAAAACTGTTCCCGTACAGTTTTTCCTCTTTATATATTTTTTCTAAACTCTGATCGTTGAATTCTTAAGACTGAACCAAAGCTGAATTGATAATACTGACAAGTCAGATTTAGCTTCTTCCTCTGTTCTATAAAGCTCCATTGTTGTCCAAGAACTTTTGAAAACAAATCACTCAGCCACAGTGTTGTACTGGCTGAGATTACAATGAACATGAACACCGTATTTTATTTTTAGGTCAATCCTACATTCATCATCCTGCAGCCAAAATCCTCACTACAGAACAAAGTTTTTGTATTGATCAGCAGCTGAAAACTGCAAATTCATTATTTCTCATGCTGATGCTATTGTTGGTCATGACGCTTGCAGAAAATCAGTACAAGCCGCTGTTGTAGGAAATTATTTCGCCCTAAATACACCTTCAGTAGGAACAAATGGGCTTGAGTCTTGAGAATACTGAGGGACAGACTAGAACATGTTGTTGGTTTTTGTCTTTGCATCAATTTTGTTGACTAAAAAAACAGAATAACACCAACCTTATACTTAAATCTGCCATTCATATAAGAACAAAGACTGTGTCAATTTGTAGTTATAAAACAGTATGACCTTCGAGCTTGTAACACAAATCACAAATCATTGGTCTCATTACGCCACTAACATGACATCATTCAGTCCTGGAAAACTCTGACATTTTCAGCATACTGATCTCATAGAGACAATGACTGCTGAGACAACACAATCGTTAACAGGGACTTCATGAAAACAGAGCAATTGGACACTGTTAAGTTGAACACAAGTTACGTTGGCTCTTAGCAGTACATTGGCCAGCACAGGGAATAATATGCACTCAAAAGTAGCAACAGACACCAAGTAGAAAAGATCCATCCATCAGACGATATTACAAGACAGGGTTTTAGATGAAAGCTCTCATCAGACTGCAGGATTTTTTTTCTTATTGTAAATAGGGCTCTTATGTGCTTAAGCATCTTGTGATAGTTGTTGAAGGGTGCAATCAGTCTCCAATTACGGCTCTTTACATCTCAATGAGGAAATCCAGCTGCACTGTAGGATGTGATGATACAGGAGGAGGAGGAGGAGGAGCCGTGTATGTTTATGATGAGAGGTGGATGACACTTACAGGCAGAATTACAGGGTGATTTCTAATCATCCGAGCAAATCAAGTAAGGATTGCACTAAGTACTCGCTTTATGTCTCCACCTGCTCGTGTCCTCTCTGTTTATTGGAACTGGGACAGTGTTTTCATCCGTGCCATGTTCACTGTAGTGGTTTGGGAGTATTTGACATTTCTCTTTTGATGCTGGATTGAAAGCAAAAAACATGGGGGCATTCAAAGAGCATCTATTGTGTGAGTAAGATTGAATTACGATTAGGGATTCTATTTAATTATTTGTCCAAGCCATTTATGTTTTTCTCTAACTTATTTTCCAGCTCTAAAAAACTCAAATGGACAAAGACAAGTATTGGTTTATAGAAAGAAACATAAAACACACTTATCAGAGTTTCAGATATGAGCGCAGTTTAATTTTACATCAAACCAATATTCAGTCTAGTCAGAGGACTGCAGTGATTATTCTGCCCGTCCTCAATCACCATTAAACCATTATTTCTCCGTCCTTTATCTACACGATGCCCTCTCTCTCTGTCTGTCTCTGTGTCTCCACTGCTTGCTTTGTCTTTTTTCATTTTCTCTTTTCAGTGCAGTCAGTATTGAGCGGCCCACAGCATTTGGATGCAAGATGAACTTTGATAAGAGTTAATGAGAACGCAGCATTGTATGGGGAAAGAATGGCTCAGGCTGCACTCAAGAGCCTCCTCACCAGGAAATGGACCGTAAAGAGCCGCAGCCACCCACTCCTCCGGGTTTGGAGGAGGAGGAGAAGACGAGAGGAGAGGAGAGAAGAGGAGAATCAGTGGAAGACAATACAAGAGGCCAGGGAAAGGCAGGAAATAAAGGGCATGGCAAGGACAAAAAATTAAGAAAAAGAAATAAAATGGCTTGAGACACAGAAATGTGGAATAGTAGAAGGTGCGCAGGGTACAGACATAATCACTGCTGGTTTATTTTGTGTTTTAAAATGAATAAATGAATAAAAATGCAACCAAACTGTCCTCTTAGAGTCCCTAAAGCATGATAAAATGATCCAGTGGTGAAGCTGTAGTGCCATTTATGATGCCCTTGATGCTAGAACATTTGTTGGCCTCTACATGCCTCTATAGTTAATGGTTTTTATTATAGATGTGTAGTATTTGTACTTTAAATATGAGCCACTAAAGGCCTAATATGCAACATTTTCCTTAAGAAACAATGTATAAACTCGTAAATACATAATCCCCCTCAAACACCACTTATGAACCATTAAGTGTGTTGTGGTGGATCTGCAGAGACCCCGGCCTCATCAACTCGAAACATTGGTATTTAATGTCCAGGCAATGAGACTCAACAACTAATCATCTATCTTTCTGGTGCGTTTAAGAACAGCTCAGACAAATCCTGCCCAGTCTGATTTAATAAAACAATTTTGAGCTTCGATACAACTAACTTGTTTTGTGCTCAGCACCTGCATGTTTTCCTACATTAATAGATTATAGATCGCCCACTAAACCAAACATTTAATTCATTTTTGAAATATCAGTGTCACTTTCAGTGGCATGATGGAACAGTGGTTTACACTTCTGACTCAAAGCAAGAGGGTTACACATTCAAATTCCCATTTGGACATGGCCTTTCTGTGAGGAGTGTGCATGTTCTCACTGGGTTTCCACTGGATGCTCTGGTTTCTTGCACAATCAATACCCCTGACCAAGATGTTGGCTTGGAACTGGAGTTGGTCTCCAGGCACTTCACAGTGGCTGCCCACCTTTCCTATTGCTAGGATGGGTTAAATGCAGGTATGATAACTGAACTTGACAAAATGTGCAATAAACATAAGACATGACATGGACACTTCACTCCAAAATAACAAATAAATAATTTCCCCCTATTTATCCATCTAGATTGTTTTGGCATGAAATGCAGAATTTTGGAGATATCCACCATGGAGATGCCTTTCCCTTCTCTTCTCTCCAATATAATGGGACTAAATGGCAGTAAGCTTGTGGTGCTTTGAGCACCAGAAAACAAAAACAAAAACAAATACAAACAAACAAACAAAAAGAGAGAAAAATATTTGAAAAATGAAAACCAGTATCAGTTTCCAAAAGTCATGCTCAAAATAATCCACAGACCTTGTCATGAGCAGTTTCATATAGGAACTACTTTCTTTCTGCAGTAGAATCTAACAGAACTACTTTCTCTTCTACTAGAAAAAAACATGTATATGTAATATATGTGCTTTAAGCACTATGAGCTGAGTGCCATTTAGTGCCATTATATGGGAAAAAAATCAGGAATCTCTACGGCTGATGTCTTTTTGCAACTCACACCAAAAAAATCCAGATGGATAAATAGCAAAGCAGCATTTTTGTTTTGGGGGTGAATGGTCCCTTCCAAGATACTAAAAGAAACTTTCATATTGTGTTGGTTTTGGAGGACCCTTGGACAATAGCAGTACTGTTTCTAAGGTGCTAACCACAAAATATAACATCAAAAATAATCATCATCAATAATAATGCATTCATCTAACTTATCATTTAGAATCAAAAGACTAAATAAGAATAATGTTTATAAGTTCCAAAGTGTTTTGAAAACAAAAACTGGAAATTTCCAGTTTAGCTTAAATAAATAAATAGGACTTGTACTTTGACAAAAAAAAAAAAAAGAAAAAAAAAAAGCTGAATCCACTTAATTCCTGTCTAATTCTTAACAGTACTGGTTTAACTTCTCGCCTTGTTGCAGTGATGTAGAAGTGTCCTGCCAACAAAATAAGAGAACAACTTCTGAACAACTTCTGTCTTTGCACTCTGAGTGTCCTGCTCTGTGCATCCTGACTGGCTGCAGTAATGCCCCGGCATACACACTTTATGGTGTGTGTATTTAATTCCCTTTTAAGAACACAGTCTGGTAGTTTTTCTAATATTTTAATGCTTCTAATCTGTTATTATAAGGTCATGTCTTATAGCTGGCTGAACAGCAAGACAGATTCACAGTTCACAGTTCAATGCTTAAAATGCTATAAAAGACTTTTCTGAAAAGAAAATGAGAAAGAAAATTAAATGAATAGGACATTTACTATCAGAATCCACACAGACATGTCGCATTTCAAGCCTTATGAAACAAAACGACTGCGCTGTGCCCCAAAAGCCAGTCATCCTGCATCTGTCTTAGTTTACATTTGTCAAGAAAGATCCACAGCACTAATTCCCTGCCTTGATTACTTACCGCAGTCTCTTTCTGGAAGGCATTGTGTTCACAATCTGCTGCCAACCTTAAACGGGAAAGCAATGTTCACAGAATCACAAAGATAGCTTACCAGTGATTATAGTTTTGTAGCAGCTCAACTATTTTGTTGTTTTTTTTTGCCTCAACTGTGCCAAGAGTGCTAACTTTCTCTACAGAAAATAATCTGTTAGAGGAAATAGTTAAGACTGCATCTAAAATCACTGGTTATTCCCAATCGTCCCTTTCCTCAATCTTTGAAACTCACCTCTGCCCAAAGAGTTTGAGTGCTGTAAGAGAAAACTCTGATCCTGTTTGAGGAAATAGCTTTTGGGAAGAGATTTAGACAACTTTGGCTCAAAATGTATTGATTTTAGAGAAGTGTGTTCCCTGAAGCTATCCATCCTCTGAACATTGAACTATAACCACTTTATAGGGTTGTAGTTCATAATCCTATTTTACATGAGTCTTATTTGTAGTATGTTTTAACTCATTTACATAACTAGTTTCTTTCATTAATTCATGATATATTATATATATTAGAATTTTGTGTTCTGTTGAATAGCTCACTAAAACATTTTACTAACATATTTTGTTTTAATGCCAATAAAATCAACTCTCATCAACTCATCAATCAACTATCATATCACTAGGTAGGTATACTTCAATTTGTTTGAAGTGGGGTTGTGAGAGGAACTCATGCACAGCCAGTGAATTACCTTCAATAGATGGTTTTCAGCAAGGTCCCACATAAACATCTCTACCTGCCTCTGACTGGAACCACATATATCAGGGACATGATGGTAGAAGAACAAGAACATAAAACAAATATTAAAGATCCAGTGTATAAGATGTGCAGGGATTTTTTTTGGCTGAAAATGTAAGAAATGCAATATAATATTCACCATCATCTGTGTCGCATTTTGGCTTTGCCCTGGCCACTGGAGCTGATTGCAGCAATTCTACAGAAGCTTGTAATTCTAACAGAAATGCCACAGCTTGCACCAAAAGCAAATCTCCATTGTAATGTGTTGAGGGTACCAAGTCTACCGCTGAGTAACAGAGCAGATTGAACAGGCAGGATGTCAGATGCAGGAACAGCATATTCAGTCTAGTCAATTTTAGAAATAAAACACCATGTGAAGGCTTGCAATCCAAAAAACAGACAAAAAAGAAACTATTTAACTATAGCTGAATTACCCACGGTAAAAGCACAAATAACAAGGAAAAATGATTTGAATTAACAAAGTCTGAGCAAGTCAACACAATCAAGTGGGCAAAACGCTCAAGGTGTAAGTGTATATTCACCTGAAAATAAGAACAGTTGTGTTTTTGCTTCCTTAGAGTTAGCCATTTATATATACAGAATACATGGGTCCTTTCCATAGAAGATGCTAAGTTGCACAGCCATATACTGGCTCTAAGATATGGCCCTTTGCTTTTGTTATGTTTTTCACAGCCATCGTAGGTAAGACACAGGTTCTTTACTATAATGGGGGATAAAATGACATAATAGGAATGACCAGAGAGGATTATAAGATGTGAGTAAATATATGACATTTAAACTGCATAATGTAAAACAGTGCCAGTGCTTGACAACAGAGGGACCTCTGTCATTCTCCATGGACGAGAAGGGTCGCTAACAGCAAGAGGAGAGGAGAGGAAGAGAAAAGAGATCAGGAGGCAAATGAGTGGAACATCTTGAGAAGGCTGCTGATAAATGAATAAATAAAGAGTTGAGAGAGGAGAGGGCTTCTCAAGGATGTCATATCTTAATTGAAAATGACAGCTTCAATTAAAAATGTAATCATTCTGTCCGTTTTCTAATTAAAAGCGAAACGACTGATAGTTTTGACTCATTAACTTCAAAGAGTGATGCAGCCTGACAGAGTGGGGGAAGTGTATCATGTGCTGAACGGAGAGAGCAGTGAACAGACAAGAATGGTGCATAGGATGAAGAGGACTGATGCGTCGGATGAGGATGATCTGCTACAGTGGCTTTGTATGGTCAGTGGATGAGTGGTTAAATTAATAATAACCAGCAGCAAGTGAAGGAGCTACCATTCAGTATTGTCATGACGGTTGTTAGGGCTGACAAAAAGCAGAAAGCTAACAGCAGTAAGTGACAATTATTTTAAAAAAGAGCAACCTTGTCATCATTACTGCTTTTATGAACTAATACAACCAACACTGATACAAACTTTATCCTCTTAACAAGCTGAGAAGACGCACACACTGATCTGACACTTGTTACCTGAGTCACACGTGATCCTGTCATCAGGGGAAGTTGCTTTCAGGTACAACTCACCTGCATGAGGACAACTGAATTGTCAGGAATTGTCTTCTTGCAAAAAAACAAAATATATTCCATCATGAAAGGCATGAACGCCATGAAGAACTTGATGGGCGGACTGTGTTCTGAGCCGACAGAGCTCTAGACTCCAGCAAGACGACGGGAGCTGAACCCTGGATTTACTTCGATGAAGCTTTGTGCACAAATACAGTCAAAGTTGATGGACAATGATGAAAACTTTTTATGTGAAGATGATAATCACTATCTTGTTGCTGCAGTTTACATACACCCAGCCTTCCTTAACCTGTTTCTTTTATTGTACATCTGAAGTCATGACTTCCACGTCTTTTCCAGATATTTTTCCCCTGCAGTTTTCTCTTGATGACTCAGAAAGAAGGTTAAGTCTAATACAGGACAAAATATTTTTTTTGTCATGTTATATTAGATAGATAATCAGCCACGTGAACTGGTTGATCTGTGTTGCTCAAGTTTTCATAAACTCACTGAACCAAACCAGCTATCATCGAGTCAGACAATTGTTAAGTCATACTATCATTAACAATCATATTAATTATGTGTAACAAACTGAAATATCACACAATGAAAGAAGAAACGCCATAATATTGACATGCCCAGTCGCTGGGATGATTCACCATTGCTTTGGTTTCAGTAACATTAGTCTGCTCTGTCCTACATAGTCAGACAGGAACCTGCAGATGTGTGTTGAGACACTTTGATCGTCATGAAAAGCTGTTATCAGACAAAGAGCTGCTGCATCTCTCTGTTTCACTGCCTTTGATTTTTTTTGCTTTAATATTTTTACCAGCCTTATTTTTGTCACATATAAAAGCAAAACATTGATTTTTACTTTGCTTTGTAAAATCCATAGTTGCAACAGAGAGGAAAACAAAACGATAAGCAAAATGTGTATTCATACAGAATGGTGTAATATTTTTAAACTGATTAACTTGGCAGAAATAACATTATAGACCCCAGATCAGGTAATTCCAAATTAGAGGCATATTTTCATACCTTAAAAGTGTTATTCTGCATCATTTGTACAAAGGAAAAAATAATTAATCCGACGAAGGTTTTCCAACCTGCTCTTGTTTTTTTTATAATCCTTTCTGCTTCACATACAGTTACATCCCACTAACCACAGTCACCTACTGAACATCGAGCAACTCCACTGGAACAACAGAGTATTAAAGGGATAGATCAGATTATTTGAAGTGGGGTTATATGAGGTGTTTATCAATAATCTGTGTATTATCATGGGTGGTGGTCAGTGTACCTAAAAAATAAAAAAATCAATATCATTTTAAGTATACATTATATGTAGATAATTTCACCACTTTACGTTGCCATCAACTTCTGCATTCGTACACATAAGAGCATCTGTTTGTGCTGCACACAGATCAGCTGTTTGGGTCTCTGCTTCTCCAAACTGGTTGCACGCTGTCCGCCATGTACTGTGTCTTATGCACTGATTATACACTTCAAATAATCCAGTCAATCCCTTTAATATTAGTGTTGTTTCACTTTTCCAATGAATAATGTTGGCTGTTTGGATGTTTTCTGGGATTTCCAACACTTAGATGGGCATCACATTAGCTGCATCATAAATAAAACAATTTTTGGACTCTACATTATGCCCAAAAATGGATAATATGGAACTATTTGCCTTAAAATGACAGATACTATCTAAAATCAGTTCTAATATTCACAGGCTGCAGTGAATGTATTTTAATACATATAACTCACTTATTTAATTTGTATTTTTTCTAAAATGCCAGCTGTTTTTAGATCAATAAAGTGATGTTAAACATTAGTCTTATAGTGTATTTCAACACAACAAACTTACAACAGGTGAAACATGTCTAAAAATTGGTAAAACTGTATAATTTTATTAAACTATCCAGGTCTGAAAAAATGTAACATTGAGAATATCATTAAGTTATGTTGCAAATGTAAGTTTGAGAGAAAACAACTTCCCAGAGCAGCAGCTGTTCCCATTTCTCTCTGGACAACAACCTTGTTTACCCTCAGTGGCAGCTGTCAGAGGAGGGCTGAGTCTGGTTTTCACTTTCTGCACAAATTTACCAATCCAGATTTCATACTGTGTTAACCTCACAAGCTTATTCCTCACAGTCCTGTTGCTCTCAGATACCCTGCGGTCCTGCTTGTCTATACAGTCCTATCTTTGCAACACCAGCATTTTATTTGCATAGATGTGATGCATATGATGTTGACCCCACTCTAAAAACCTGCATACACTGCCCACACATGCATACAGTCTATGTCTGCTTATGTACGCTATTATAGCACAGAAGGGCCTGACTGACTCTCTGGTCTGAAACTGAACTTGATGGCTAATAATTTCGCAACAAAGACTGGGAACATATCATTAGATCATTAGGTTGCATAATTTTACTACATGAAGTAAGTGGAAAATAAGGGTTCTCTAACCTTCATCTGCCCTAAAACACATGCAGTTTTAGAGAGAGAAGAGAGAGAGGAGACAAAATAACAGTAATATTCACTTATTGTCTAGTTAAGTGTCAGTTGTAGGCCAGAGAAAATCACCAGAAACTGAATGCTAAAATAGCCACATGAGTCTAATATCTATTTATTCTTCTCTCTGCAGCACAAGTAGAGTGGAGCGTAATCTGCCCTGCAGCTTGTGCTTTGCTGAGTCTCTTGATGGATGAAATCAAAGGTGAAGTTGGTTGCAGACTTGATTATATTGTGTGTAAATTAAAGTAGCTATAATCAATATTTTTATATTAATAATAGATTATGTGAAAGAGAGTAGCTTTATCTCCATCACTATGAACAAAGAATTATCAACTGACCCTGCATTTCACCTCAGCCCTATGGACCTCTTTATAGGGCTTTTTTGTTGTCGCTTTTGGCTGTGCCGAGTCAAACCATGGCACGCTAACCTGCATGTCCATTACCAGCTTAAACACACCAAGCTGTGCTGAGCTGCGTCCAAAACGAACCTTCTCTGGAGACGGACCAAGCTGCGCTGCTATTTTACCATTGCGCTTCCTCCAAGCCGTATTCTCCAGCCTTAAAGTTTCAAAATCAGGGAGGAATTCTAAACCAAAGTGCGGACTGGCAGTCCTCCCCAGAAAAAAATGTGAGATTTATAGACTTTGTTTCCTGCATTTTGATGGCTTTTAAAGAATGACAATAACAAGCCGCTACCGGCTGCTAATTGGGCTACAATTGTTCAGACATGTATGTGAAAAATGAGGTCCAGGCTCTCCAGTTCCTTATCATCATCCCACTGCATTTATTCATTGTTCCCTATTCAATAATCTGGCACTTTAAACAACTTATAAATAAACAAAATACACCAAAAGCGAAAAGTGAAAACTAGCCTTTTTTGGATATATTTATAGTAATGTGTACTGACCCTGGAAAATTAATTAATTTTAATTAATGAGGCCCTCACCCCTGTCACCTGTCCATCCTGACAACCAATCACTTATGTTTTTTCGAGTAGTCGGCCCACGTCTCTTCCTTTATAATGGAGGTAAAAGGGAAGTGATGGTCTCTGAAAGATGGCGTGGGAAAAACGCCAAGTGAGATCTCCGAAAAGCCCAAATATCTCCGGAACCAGCCAATCAATAATCTCTCTTCACAGCAGGTGAGTTGGCGAAAGCCAGGTCTTCATTTCTCCTTTTTTCTGTTAATTTCCTTCTTTCACAAACTTTTGATGTTTTCTGTTTGAGCATCCAGAGATCTCTAATTAACTTTGTTGGTGAGCTGATTTACTCTTTTTACTCTTTACTAAACTGAATTACTAAAACTTTCTCACAGATCCTGATTTGTTTCAGTGAAGAGGGTTTACTCGGGCCAAATTTTGAGATATTGACCTGAACAAACTGAGTTCTTTTTGCTGTTTATTGCTGAAGACCTGCAAGTTTTGTTTATATGTTGAAGTTGAGTTTAAGTGAATATTTATACTGGTTATATTTATACTGGTTTCATGTTTGGTTCTTGTCTCTCTTTAGCTGCCATAGTCCACATGGTTAACTGCTAATAAGTGAATGGAAAGATTTTTTTTGTATCCTCAGTAAGCACTGCTCACACTTTGGAACTGGTACACCTAAAATGCACAGTTAATTAATACATTTGTGGGGGGAAAAAAATAATAATAAAGTAAATAAAGAAATAAAGAAATCTTAATACAGCAACAACTAAGACTTAGTAGGTTCAAAGGTTTAACAATGACATAATAGGTATGTTTGTAACACTCAATGTGTTTGTAATGTTACTGCTAATGCTAATGGTATTATAAACAAATTAAAAGAAACTCATAAGGCTCATAACATAGTAAATACATAAGTACATAACATAAAAAAACAGTTGTGACCATCTGTGTTCTGCAGAAATTTGTGCTATTGCAAAAAAAATTGTATATAGGGAGGATAATTACAAATTCAACATACATTAAACTGATATTCTTAATCCGATTTGTTTTGATGCTTCCTCTGTGGTATTTTGTTCTTGTGTGTTTTTTTGTGCATTTCTCTCTCGGCTCTGATTTCTGTCAGGCTTTCTGGCGCAGAAACGTCTGGTTAGTTAAGAGGTTTTTTTTTGGTTTTTTTTTTCGTCACAGCTGGGTAGTCGGAGTGAACAAGGCTATCCCTGACACAGACAGATAGGGCTGTGGAGGATGATGAATGAGGATGTTTGAGAAAGCTGCTCAGTTCAGCCACACTCTCAATTGTGTCTCTCTGAATGAAGGAGGGAAGGAAAGGGGCACCAATGCAAAGTTAACTGAGTTTTACACTCTCACTATCTCTGAGAATAATTGAATCTTCCTTCTAATTGCTCACCAAAGACTGGCCAATATTAGTTGGATTAGCCTCCTAGGAAACTCCTCTGGTCCTCATTGAGACAGTTTTCTTTGTTCAACACATCACGATGTTGGAAACAGCATAAAGTCAGTGTGTGTGTTCTGCATCCGAGAGATGCTCCAGGGAGACGCAGCCTCATCCAAAACTGAGATCAAACTGGACAGAGGAGACGCTGTTATCTCACATTGAAGTAACCACCATTAAAACCAATTCCTAACAACAAAGTCCCTGTCTAATTCTGTGTTTTACAACACTGTACACTGAAGCAGATTATTCAGTCAAGGCAGGGGAAAGATTTGACTTCAAGGTTGTAGATTCTCCTTCATTATATCCGGATTTTGAAAGTTTTCCATCTTTTAAAGGAGCAATATGGAACAACTGTGCATCCAAAAATGAGTACTGCAATTCAAATAGTGATTTGGAGGCATATTAAATAGGTCGAAACCATATTTATTATATGATCTATGGTTGAAGTGATTTGTGTCCCTTCCTAATCTCCTATGACATATCATAGTTATTTTATGATTTATTACAGTAAATAAATTGCTTTAAAATAAAAATAAATCAAACCCTGCGATGAACTGGCGACTTGTACAGGGTGAACCCCGCCTCTCGCCCAATGTCAGCTGGGATAGGTTCCAGCCCCCGCGACCCTTCGGGAATAAGCGGTTACAGAAAATGAATGAATGAATAAAAATAAATCACAAGCTCTCATAGTAATGTATATATTTGTACATTACTGGATGAAAAACGTCACAGTGGTCCTAAAGACTGTTTTTTATTGCACAAGAGGGTCTATTAAGTATTATAGCAGAATGCCGGCAGCAAAGCAGAGTGAATGAGGTGCCAGTTAAAGCCTTACGAAATGTGTAGCTGGCTGTGGGCCTCTTATCATCAGCCCAGCCAAATCACACCGCTGCTACAGTTACCTAATGCTCGAAAAAGAGGAAAATCTCACCACCTGGGTGCTGTCATACTGATGGACCCCTTCCTGATTTATTCACCACTGATCACACATACAGGTACCTGCACACACACACAAACACAGGCATCCACACTCACACAAAAACACAATACAGGCACACTGGCTCAGACCTGGACTGTAGCGCTCTGTCCAATTGAGTTTGCAGGTCCAGTAGCAGAACATAATGAGGTTTTCACACTGAGACACTCCAGCTAGAGAGAGTGGCGGGGGGAGGCCGGTGCGAGGGGCAGTCAGTGGGTGTGACACAGAGAACGGGGAAGGAAAGAGAAAAGGCACTCAATGATAATGTATGAGCTGTCTTCAGTGCTCTATGGTGGAGGAAAAGAGTGCAGTGGTGCATTTAAAAAGAAGATTATCATGTCAAGATACAGTAATACCTCAGTGAACACTGATTTTCATTGGGTGTTGGTGCTCTGCTCCGTCTGTCTGGGTGTGAACAGTCAGAGAGGCTAATCAGGAGAGGAGGGTGTGTGTGTGGGACGTGTTGGCTGCAAGTCATCTCATAAAAACTTATCAAGTTAAAGTTAAAGTTAAAACAAGAAACGGCCACTAATAGTTTCCTCTGTGTTTCATACAGCGACGCTGTCTCTCAGAAATTACATTCATATATCAAGCCTAATATTCATGTTAAATGATGTTTTGACCTATTATTAGGCTCTGCAGTGAGTATTAGGCTGTACTATCATAAAATTACGACTCTCTGACAGGCGACACAATTCTCTTGCCCTGACCTAATTTAACTTTAAGTTGCCTTTAAGTCCTACACTCACCCAAGCAAAGAACAGATGCTTGACAGCTAATATCTACATTGTATCTGTTTTGGTTAGGCCTTACCTGGATTACGCCCCTTAACCTGTCTTATCAAAGTGAAAAACACGGTTTCAAAATGTTGTGTGTGAGTGTAAGAGGCCATAAGGTGGGCACCCTTTCAATAATGGGTGTTTTGCAGAGATGAGCACACAACACTGAGGAGGCTCAACAGTGTGCTCCTGCACCCCAGAACCACCCTGCTGTTTATGTGCACCCACACCCTCAATATAGCCCTCAGTATAGTAAGTTATATTCATGTCTACGACATCACCAGCTAACAGCAGTCAAACTTATTGCTTTCACCAGCACCATGCTGCTCAGGCCACCTCAACATTTAGTTACCATGCTAAGCTAACTAGCATTCTAACAGCGAGCAAACAAAGATGGGTGTCATCAAGATGATTTCAGGGAGGATGTGACCCCTTTTGGTAGCAAAATTACCAAAATGCATCCCCCTTAGTAGTCTTGCATAGTCAGATCTCTCTCCACAGTGCTCAGCGCAGGAGAAAGATCTGGCTCCACACATGATCATTCTGATAAAGGGGGAAAACCAACTGGCTTGTTTGTATTTCTCTGTAGCAAAGGTGCCCCAGCAAAAAAAGTGTTGGGCAAGCCCTGATAATAAATGTCTAAATCCCTGCAAAACGAAGGGTAACAGCTTTTTTATGTTTGTACCGTTCCCAACCCAGTTTGCCCTTTTCAATGTGTAGGTTGCTAGCTTGGAGGCAGATGTTTCCCAGAGACTTTGAAAACTCAGATAGCAGATGCCATGATGCCTTTTGGAAGGTGACCAAAGGTAGGCTTACACCCATAATCAAGATCCAGTGAGTCAGGCTACACCCTTGTTAACCTGCCACCCTCTAGTAGCAGACAGAGTGCAGGTACAGAGGGGTTGTTTAGTTGAGCAAGTTAGTTTAGTCTGCCTGACTAACTGATCCTTTATCTGACTTAGGTTTGTGCAGGTCTATGGCCCTGACCATGGCTCTGGCTCAAATTGACCATCTGCCCCGCCTATGTTATAGAACACTGATGTCACTGCTGTATGCAAGATTTAATTGGATCTAGGTTTCCATCTATGTAGACGGATACTTCTTCTGTCACTGCAAAAAATAAGGAGGCACCATTATAAAACATGAAAATGTATATTTCTCTCTTTTTTTTCAGATCTTTTCAAGGACAAATAAAATCCCATCTTATTTTGTTTTTGCATCCAGTAAGTTTATTTCCAAGCACATGCTCTCAATGGCTGCTGCTACACACTTCAGCACTCATGTCTCCAGGTGCATGACAGGCTTGTTTTACTCCCTGACAAAAGGTGTCGAAGAGAAGCTACATCCTCTTTTGGTCCTTGCCTTTCCATTTATTGACATTTTGAAGAGATGGAAGCACATCATAAGTTTCTCCTAGCATGGATCTAATCCTGCCTGCCTCCACACACTCCACACTTGCCTCTAGCTACGTTTCTTCTTTTCTACATTTTCCACTGACCCTGCTTTGCCTGAGAGACACATCTGGCAACTTCTTGCTGCCTCTGAATCTCCTTTACCAGCAGCCTCCTTCTACCAACGGCTGTTGCTTTGCCCTGTAAATGCTGCGTTATGCTCGGCCCAAATCCCCCATGCACACGCTGTACCTGCCCTTCAATATCCTCATGTCTAATCACTGCTTGAGGCTGTAAAACTGCCTCCCTTGGGCACATTTCCCAAACCTGTTGGTGCCCAAACATAACCACAAAAAACATTAATCAATGTTCATGAATGTTAAGTTTTGCAACTTTGCCACTGCAACAAAAAATACAGAAATAATGTGTTTGCCCCAAACATGGTTGCTGTTGTTAATTAGTTGGTCACATTTTCACACAACAAGTGGGCATTACTGACACACATCTATCACACATAAATGTTTTCTGTTTTAACAGCTTAAATATATGTACATATGTTTTGTACAATTTGTACATGTATATAAAATGAAGAAGACAAGTGTAACTTTAGACTGGATTCTAAACAAAATGGGAAAAATGGAAACAAACAGCACACCAGAAGAGCAGGGTGCAGGTGAACGTGCCAAACTGAAGGATGTGTTTAATTTGAAAACAAGCAGGTGGTCACAGAGCCCAGAGACTAATAATGATGATGATGATCATTTTGTTTCATGTTATTAATTCTGTTGCTTATATGCTGTAAATTGTATTTCAAGAGCAAAATACCATAACTTGAATTGTGTCATAACTGTGCAAAGACACACGTTCAAGCAGTTTGACATTGCAAAGACGTGAATAACTCAGTGTATCATGATTTATAAGTATTTCACTGGTTTGTCTTCTTTTTATTGATGAGGCAGAGCCAGGGGCATTCGTAAGGTCAGGGCAGCTACAGCTGACACTAAAAGTTAAAAAATAACTAGATGATAAGATATTTGAAGGGAAAAAGTGCATTTTCTCTCAGGCAAAAATAAATATTCAGCAATTACGTGAGTAAAACTCTCAAAAATGCATTAAAAAGCAAGAAGGATTAACAGCAAATACAGCACATCAAGAAGCAACAAACACTTTTTCGATCCCCAGTTCTGAATACCAGAGTGAACTTTACTGTTACCATTTTCATATTAACAATTTATTGTTTTATCTTCTTGTTTAAACCACAATGGCTGCAGATTTGAACATCATAATAAAATTAGATAGTTTAGATAGTTTAGAGTTTTAGGTAAAAAAAAAAAAAGTCCCTATTCTGTGATTTGTTTTGGAGGCTCATACTGGGCTCTACTCTTGTGATATTGTATTTTCAGACTCTCTCTTCAACAGATTTGCATTTCAATCTTTATGCGAATTCAGCTGTGACTTGGGTTTAAATTACTCTTCTTCTTCTGCTTCTGAATGCAGCAGCAGTTAGTGGTTTCAGCATGAATTAGAACAAGGATGTAAGGGTCTTAGTTATCAGTCTAGTGCTGACAAAACAACTTGGTTTTTGAAACTTAAGGGATAGTTCAGATCATTTGAAATGGGGTTGTATGGGATATTTATCAATAATCACTAATCAATATTACCTGCAGTAGATGGTAGTCAGCACGCCCCCAGTTTGGAGAAGCAGAGAAGGGCACCAGCATAGAAGCTAAGCAATATATAACTTTGAACAGGGTCATCAACAAAAGGTATTTTTGACACTTAAAAAAGGTCCACTTAAAAAAATCTATATCAGTTTAAGTGTATGGTATATTAGAATATATTCACTGCTCTACTTTTGCTGTGTGATAGCCTTTTCTGATGTGTAACTGCTGTTATATAATCTTAATATTGCTTTCTCCAAACCAACCAAACTCCATAGACAAAATCAGTAATTTTACCTCACAGAACACAGGAGTTGCTGGTCTGACACTACCTTGATTGATTAGTTTGTTTCTGTTACTGTACGCCTTGGAATTAGAATTAGATTCAATGAAGTCACACAATAACACAAACAAACTAATCAGTCAAGGCAGCAGTAGACCAGCAACTCCTGTGTTCTGATTTTGCTTGAAGAGTTAGGTTGGTTTGGATGGTCTAAGTAATACACTGGCTATTGATAAGTATTTCATACAAACCCAGTTCAGATAGCCAGAACCAACCCCTTAAGTTTCCATGCAGGAGAAATGGTTCCATTTTTTGGAGCGCCTGTATGCCAGCTGTTTTTCTTTCTTACCTACCTCCTCATGAGAGTTCATCAACAGGATGTAGCCCGCAGCCTATATGCTTTGTTATGTGGTGAATTTGTCAGTTGGCTAAGCACAGCTTGAGTATGTTAGGTAAGACAAACCTCTTTCTGCAGTCCTATAACATAGTCTCAATATAAACGCACAGGTATATTACATGAACACTTTTTTTACATACAACAATTAGACCCAAAAGTTTTTTGATCAGTAGCTACATTTAACTCAGTTTTTGTGAATACAGATTATTTAGGTCTGCAACCTCAATAGTTTTTATACATAGCTGGTCTATTTACATGCATTATTTTTTTCCAAAACTGCTAGTATCCTATTATAAATCTATTCCTTCACTAGACTCCCATAGTTTCTTTTTTCTCCTGAACTCAGGCCTCTTTCATTTTTCATTTTTATTTCCTCTCTGTTGTATTGTGTCCATATTTGTTCTGTTCCCTGTACTTTTAAACTCATTCCAACCATTTCCTCAGCCTTCAGGCTAATTTTCTCTCTCTTTGCTTCTGCTCTCCTCCCCATCAGGCCTTTCTGTTTAGGTGAGTCACTCAGCTGGGCTGCATCAAGCTGGGTTCTGCTCCACTACCTCTTTCTCTCCCTCCCTGCTGTCCCTCCCCAACCCCCTCCTCCTCTCTGCTCTTTCTCTTTTTAATTCCTCTGATAGCTGACAGTGAACCAAAATGCACCTAGTTGAGAAAGTCACACACCACAGTCAAGAAAGTTATAAATAGTGAGTGCATTTATGTTTTGTGTGTTCTTGCAAAGATACTGGGAACTATCTGTAGGTGTCCCTGATTACCAGGCTCAGTCAGAGACATGCAAACTGCAAAGGTGAAACGCTTTGTTGAGGTATGGCAAAATGATTACATTCTTCGTAAGTAACTTCCTCACCTTGTACATACCCTTATACAGTTTTTCTCTTCCTGTTAGGACTCCATATTGTCCACTGGTGCAGATGTTTGTAGTGTGCATTTACACTGAGATGACACATTCACAAAAAGAAGCTTTTCTGTGTTCTGATTAAAAATTTTACAAATATTAACGCTAATTAAAAGTCTATAATAAAAAGACTAACAAATGACCCTGTCTGCTGTTCAAGGTATCAATCAACATTTTTACCCATACAGTATGTTGTACAGAAAATCTATGGGGAAAATATTTTTTAAACAACAGGAGATTTTTGTAGAACTGCGAGGCTGCCCTATTACATCCATCTGTCTTAATAGTGGTGCACACTGGGTGATCAGTGTCAAGTGAATGTGGCATCATCTTGATACTTGTATCCAGTTCTCATAATACATCCTTGATGGGCTGCTGTGACAGGCATCTTCAGCGAGGGTAATGATTTTTATTAAAGTTCCCCTCCAGACACATTTTAAAGTATGTAAATATATTCTGCTATGATTAATATTGTGTTTAACATGGTTTTCTCATTTATAAAGGTTTTTAAAGCACATCGACTCTTTCTCCCTTTCTCTCCCTTGAAAAATTCTGGATTCGGCCTCACACCCCTGCCCACCACAGAAATTCCTTTTATACACAATTAAATTTGCAACAGCAGATATGTTTATGGGGAAATGTAACCTGACTGAAATAGATTTTCTATTAACATCATGAGGAAATGCTATTAATTAGCATACCAGGCAAGTCGCAAAATGTTGATACTTAACTTATCAGTAAAATGTTCAAGGGCAACGTGTTTTATTTGTTTCACACCAAATTAGGCAATACATTTCCCAGTTGTGACTACAGCACTATTCAAAAGTCAGTTGTTGGAGTGTGCGCCCCATGTGCTGAGG
This sequence comes from Lutjanus erythropterus, assembly GCF_056507025.1. NCBI lineage: Eukaryota > Metazoa > Chordata > Actinopteri > Lutjaniformes > Lutjanidae > Lutjanus > Lutjanus erythropterus. The sequence continues at coordinate 25,495,563 of NC_139317.1, forward strand.
CTGTGGGTCCTCTGCAGCAGCCGTGGGTTTGACTCCCGCCTGCAGCCCTTTGCTGCAAGACATTCCTCCGCTCTCTCTCCCCCTTTCCTGTCCTGTCTTCAGCTGTCCTACTGATTAAGAGACATAAAAGCCCCAAAAATATCAATTCAAAAGTCAGCAGTGATTCGAGACATGAGAAAGTCCTGCACAGTATCACAGGCCATCCACCCCCACCGCATCCTTGTAAATCTAGCGTGTTATATAAATATGTTGTTCTTGTATGTGGGTTCTTTATGCATATCAATACTTTGTAATAGCTATTATAGATATATTAATTATACTTTTGATGCATTTTGGCCAGAGATGTCCCCTATGTGTTGGTTGTAAACACAAAAGAAAGAATTTATACACATAACCACAAGTACTCACCCCCCTCCTTCTGTCAAAGCTGATAAGACAAGAGTACTGTCATTTTATCTTCATGTTCCTGTTCCAGGCAATATATATAACTGTATATCACAGAGTAACTGACCACATACATCCAAGCTGTGGCTGCACCCACACAAGGCAGTGGGTGCAAGGCAACCTGTGTTTAAAGTGAATACTCATGCAATATCTAATGATGTTTTGTTTTTAATCTTTTTTTTTTTTTATCATTTTATGTTATATTTCAGTATGCCACTGACACACATGGATAGTTACTCCCTGTCTAAATCTAATTGTACCCATCAGCATCAGAATCATAGTGTTCTTTATATTTTATAATAAAGCACTCTTCACATTTCTTTCTAAGTGCTATTGTACCTTATAGACTGATATCCCGGGGCTAATTTAGCTCCTTGTCACATTACTGAGAGCACAGTTATCCAAGGGTTAACAGTTTAATAATGCAATTGTGCCTGGGTTAAGTGTAGTGTGAAAAGAGGTAATAATCATTTTAGAGTTGACTAAGATTAAAGTTTGGCTTACAGCCAGTCTTACCCTGTGTTGGTTGTTAAAGAAGCTAATTAAACCCACATGAAAGCCTCTCCTCAGGAGCCAGAAAGATTAAACACCCTCAGGTGTATTCTCTCTTCAACTACCGCACAACAAAAATGGAACAGCGATTAGATGGCATACACAGTTTCCACTACGTACGAAGAGATTCTGCTGGCTGCATTTTCAGATTTCGGCATTAATTAGAATCAAGATCGCAGTGATGGAAATAATGTTGTGAAATGTAACAATAATGCTTCAATGCTTAAAAGCTTCAGTTTCTATTTACATGTATCTCACCTATTCAGTATGTTTCAGGTTTAGTGAGGAGATTAAGTCACTGTTTGTTGGAGTATTTCCAACTTATAATTGCTTATCAGTTCATCAAACAGGCTATACTGCAGTGAGACAGCAAATGTAATAATCATGATTAATCTATTTGTCTCCTGACTTACATAACCACAATGTGGGCTTCTTTCTTTAATGTGTGTGTGAGTATCCTCAGTGTATATTAGAGGCGTCATTGTCTGTATCTGTATCTGCTCAACCTACAAAATTATCTTTTTATCTGTATTTGGAAAGAAGTCCAGAGGTGAGCGCGGTGTTTACAGAAAGTCACATTAAATTGGGCAAATGCTCTAACCTAATATTCATTGGCAGTGCAGTTGCTGTGCCCACATCGCATCAGGCTGATGTAATAAAATCTATTTTCACATCCTCATATTGTACGTTTCATCTCTCTCTCTCTGTCTCTCTCTCTCTCCCTCTTGTTTCTATTTTTAACTAAACTAAGTTTAATGAACTGAAGCCCACCACCTCCTCCTCTTTAATAGGGGGACATCTAGCCGTAAAAAATGTTTTATAAATCAAAAGATTCTGTTTTGGAAATACCATAGATAGATAGATTTTTTAAAATATATATATCCTCCAGTTGAAGGTACCAATTTCCAAAATTGTTGTTCCAAAAGCCACTTGACTTGAAATTACCTTTACCACAACGCAAGGTCTTTATCGCAGCACAGTCTGCTGTGCTAGCTTTGCATCTAGTATCTACAAATTTAACAGTAATATGAAATTATTTTTAAAGTGCAGTTCAAAATACTCTATTAATAATCTTTTTGGTACGGACGCATTAGATTTGTTTGGATTTCAAAACAAAAGTACTGATTTTGTTCAGTGGTAACATGAACAAGTGAGGACATGAACAGAAGTGGTGTTTGGACTCCTAAAATGCTTCATAAATGTTATTAAATTACATTATTTATTAATTTATTGATTGATTTATTTTGCAATATGTTTATATGTATATATATTTATCAAGCATCATATAAGAAATTTTAACATAAATTCAAAATTTGACTGCTACGACTTAGTGCTCATAGTGCTCATAGTTGGGGAAACAGACTTATTTCATAATTGAATTTAATGTAAGTTGTTAGATGAAATTAGTTACTCTCCAGTGCTTGTAGTATCCTATTAAACATTGTGAAATTCTGTCATATGAATTTCCAGTTCATGGACAAAAATGTGTTTTGTGAGGTTACAGTGACCTTTGTCCACCAAAACCCAGTCAGCTCATCCTGGAGTCCAAGTGAATGTTTGTACCAAATTTGGAGGAAACTCACATTCTCAAGAAAGGGATGACCTGAAAACATAATGCCTCTGGCCACAGCTGGTTCCACTGTGGAGGCAATAAAAAAGGGTTTCAGTGGTTTTCAAAAACTGTGAATCACCAAGGTTCCTCAGTATACAGTCATGAACATGCAAAAAAAAAAAAAGAAAAGAAAAGCTGATTGGTAGTAGTTGGTAGCAGTAGTATGTGAGATGTGGACCAAATCTAGGTCTGTTGGTCATGCAGATAATGATGCTGTGTTCATGTTTCTTAATGTATCAATCTTACTGCAGTTCACAGTGCTTGAATACACGCATATCTATTAATATTATCATATATTATAACAATATTCTAATATTAAAATTAAGAACTTGTGTAAAAATGTACCTAGACAAAAGTAAAAATTAATACTTTTAATTTTGGTGCGTGACAATTTTTTCTTTATGAATAATAACAGGGAACTCTGGGTAGATGAAATACTGTTTCCACTGCAGTATTTGTGCTTTCTTGAATAACATATTCAGATCCGGGTGCATCCCCAGTGTATATCCCAGAATGCCTCTTTTTTTAGATTAATTACATTCAATTAACACATAAATGATTCTCAGAAAACACTTTGAGCCTTGTTTTTCCTCTGAATCCCCCTGTATGTGTGTGCATGTATCATTTACTTTGTTTATATGAGTATATAGTCCATTATGTAGTCTATGTACACTGTCAGTGTGAAGTGGAGCAAGTGCACAGCTGTTTCTTCAGGTTCCTGCATGTGTATTAAGATGCACAAACACACACTCACACACACACACACACACACACTCAAGCAGTGTCCTCCTCGCCTGGCTGGAATTTGTAAGCCCTGAGCTTCAGCCAAGCTCCTGTTGCTGAGGGGAAACCAGCTGCACACTCATCCAATCCTCCTGCCACTTCTCCTGCTAATGGAACAGCCCACTGCGCCTCTGTCCACCCCTGCCAAAGGGAAACATTTGGTACAGCCCATTGGTGCCTCTCTAGCTGGTTTGTTACTGACTCAGTAGTATCACAGCAGTCAGCCAAACGGCAGCCTGTCTACACACACACAGACATAGACACACACACACACACAGCAAGAGTGAGGACGTAAAAAGAGTGAGTTGCAAGAGAGAAGCAAAGAGATCCTTGGCTCGCCTCTCTTCTCTCAGTCTCCTGGTTGTTTGGCATCTCTGATATGACCCTGTTCAGCCCAAGATGTGAGTATAACAGGGTTTATCCCTGTGTATGTGTGTGTGTGTGTGTGTTCATGCATGTGTTAATGGATGTTTGTATGCAGCATTGTAGTTCTGAAAGACAATATATTCCACTGTGCCTCTCCCTCCCATCCTCTTCCCTGTACGAGCCTCTCTGTTCATAGACTCACCTTGTGTTTGCTCGTCTGTACTCTTCATCCTGAATCCCAGGTTCCCTCTCACTTTTGCCTCAGAGCTATTTTCTTTTTCTGGCTCCCACTGTACCTTCAAATTGATCCAGTCAGACTGTGGTTTGGAGAGGGATCTGTGGGATGTTTGAGGTCACGATGTAAACACTGTGATGCATTAAGAGGTGTTTCTGTCAACTTAATGATTACACCCAAACTGTGCAGTTGCATATGATCTAAGCTCAACCTGTCACTAACATTGGCAAGGTCAGCACTTGCTCTCAGGGCATACAGGCTTCAGGATAGAACTATCCAGAGGCTTAATTATGCTGTTGTGTCTCCACTGATGGATTTAAGCATATGTTTTGTTTTCTTTGCTTCAGCTGCAATATGAATAGTACACCGCCTTCTCAGTGAACACTTCCTTATCAAGGCACTTTTACAGACATGCAGGCAGTGTGGCAACACCTCCTCACAACTTTCACACCCGTTCAGGAACAACACACAAAGCCACATGTCTTTTGAGCAAGTAAAAGCTTCAGTTGAGTTCAACACACATCAAAGGAATACAAGGCAAAACTCAGCTCAGGCTGTCTCTGTGTGGTTTGCTGTGATGTTGGGTCTTTTCAGGGTCTATAGCTCAGCTCATGTATAGTCATGGTACTATATCCGCTCTGCACTTCAATGCAATACCTTTCACTTACTCCTTTTTTGCTGCCATGGTGTAAAGATCCAATCTTTGACTCTGGCACAAACCTGCATCCCTCTCAGTATGCCATCTATTTCAGAGATTCTGCAGGTTTCAACAAGTTAAACTTAAGACTTTTAAAGACATTTTTAAGACCATAATGCACGCAATTTAAGATTTATTTCTCATCCATAGTAAGAGGGATTTGAAGGAAAATCACAGCGCCAGAATTACTTGTGAAGTAAATTTATTTTTTTCACATTGAGTATTGATATAGGTCTTCATTTATTTTTATATGACTGATGTTTAGCTACTGTGTGTAAAGTCCAGAGCACCTCTGCTTGTAATGTTGCTGTAGATCCAGCTGCTTACTGGAGTTACAGGAGTTAATGTTGTTAGTGCAGAGTAGCTTGCGCTGGGACTGTGGTGATGCTCCTGATGTGGACGCAGAACAATATTGGGTGATGGCAGGTGTTTTATGGTGGCTTTTTTAAGGCAGCATTATGTTCTTTTGACTTCCCATGCGACTCTGTGAATTCTTGTACAACGTATGCAGCCAGTTTCAAATTTGTTATTTTCAACATGCTTCAATCAAGCACTCATTGCTCTGTTCTCAATCCGGATCTTGTCAAACCTGCACCTACCCATAAAGTAATGTTAGCAGAAACAATTTTAACTTATTACCTCTGGAAGTAGATGTTTGGCCATATTACTCCACACACCACATTGTGACCAACTAGAGGTTAGTGGTTATTGGTGCCATGTTGGTTTTGTTTTGTATTTTTGTTACAGCATGACCAATACATTTTCCCCCAAAAAAACATTTAAAAATCCATCCAAACCATTTTCAAGACAGACTTGTCAAAATTTAATTTTAAAGGTAGACTCAGTAGGATTTGTCGGAGCTGTTCATAAATGCACCAGACAGAGAGCTGAGTGTTGAATCTCATTCACAGGATGTCAAACACCAATGGTTTGGGTTGGTAAAGCACAGAAAAATACTGAGAAAATACAGAAATAGAGGCCATGATAGCTGAGAGGGATTATGTTCATGTGAGTCTATACATTGTTTTTTTTAAGGAGAATGTTGCATATTATACCTTTAAGGCTTAAAATTCAGATTATTGGATTTTATACTTTTTTAATGTTTTTAAGCACCATCGGGAACCCTGCTTTTAACTTTCCCTATCTTTTCTATCTGCTTCACTTTTTTCATTTCTTATTATGCTATAATCCATGTTTAATGTTGACAGTGATACATGTGTTTACACTGCATTTAGCCCCAGGAGTGAAAACTAAAGCTTCATGGCTGCTGCGTGGCTCCACGTCAGATCTGAGGTCATTTGCATGCAGGAAATGTAGAAGATGCATGACTGAGCGCAGAGCCTGTCAGCAAGAGGCATGCACACTGTGCTTTTTTATCCACATTTGAAAAACTATCCTCTCTTCATATGTAGGGTGCCAGACTGTGGCCTGATTAATAAACTTTGTGGCAAGTTAGGGCTAAAATGCTGTGTGTGTATTAAAGTGAAAAACAAGCAGAGAACACCCTGTTTTCTGGTCTAGCAAATATTTTAAACATCAGCAAAATGAGAAAATAGAAAGTGTGACAATGGAGCATGTAGATGATCTAATTAATTGGAAGTTTTAGGCAAAAGAGAGAGAAGAAAAAAAAAACCTTGTCATGTTTGAAGAGTGGAACAAACTCAGGTGAAGAACTGTATAAGGGGCAGTCAACTAAAAAGGTGTCATTTTGTTCTTATGTCTCGTTCTGCTGCTTTACAGCAAACAACGTTTTATCTTGATGACTTTGTTCTGAGCAGAGATGATCAATGAAGTTGTAGCTTTTAGCAATGTCATCTATCAAATTAGGTTGAAATAGGTGGCAGTAATGAAGGGAAATGTACAATATAGAAAATGAAAAGAAATGAAAAATATCTTTTTCACCAAAGTATGAAATAGTTTCTAAAATCTGTTAAAGTCAGTTAAAGTGAAGCAATTTTGCAGTCTCGGCTGTTCTAGTTAAAATGATTGTTGCAGAAGCATTTAGACATAATTGCTTTATTTTTTTGTCTTTTTGGGTGGAATGTGGATGTGAGGAGAAAAAAGATGTGTTTTCTAAGATTGACATATCACTGAAAACATCTACGTCAGTCATCAGCTCGACCATTTCTGCTCTGTTCTGAAATTTGTTGTTTGATTTAGATGTTAATTGAAAAATATATAAAAATTGCATGGGTGTGGTTCAACCCTTTGCATGAAAAATTGAAGAATCGTGAAGACGGAAAATGATGATAGGAGACAGAATGTAGCGAGGTTTTTATCTGATCTGATCATGTTGTTATCCCATCTCTCCCACTCATCAGTGACTTCAAAGTGTACAGATTAATAGAATATACAGTAGCAAATTATATTCTCTTATGCACATTTCTGTTAGATATTTTCAAGGCAAATTATGTTGGCCTTCTTCCAAACAGCAAGAATGAAATTCTGTGGAAAAAGTCTGCTTGCCAGAAACAGTCTGCATGCTGTGCACGAAGCCTTCTGCAGAGTCCATGACTGTCTTAATATTTCGTTCTTTAGTTTTACAGTTGCGTGAATTACCTTAAGTCCAACTACAAGTAGTGATGTAAAAGAGAATGAATACGATACTCGACTGACCCTGCAGAGAGGTCGTCTTTTCAGTGTAGGGAGGGAGGTGAAAGTGCAGGTTCAGACAGAGCAGCTTGCCTGGAGGTGGTGGAGAATTCAAGGACACTTCAGCAGGGTGGATGCTGACTGATGGGGTCTTCAAAAGCTGTTCTCCTGTGGCGACTCAGAATGGTTTAGAATAAGAAAATCTTTTCCATGTTGTTCCTGCGTTGTTCTGTGTCCAGGTAGTGTGATTAAGCTGGCTCTTGCTTTGGCTCGGTATGAAGCGACAGTCTGGCACGCAGCCTGACGTCCTCTGATACAAAGCACAGTGACAGACTGTAGAATGTGGCAGAGGCTGAGGCTTTATAACTCATTATGACTGATTGCGTGTGACCTTGATGTGTCCTCCGGTGCCCTTTGTACCTATTTTATCTATCTGTTTGATCTATCTGTATCAGTTTTTTAGCTGGAGTCTCTTCTCCCTGATTCAGCTGATATGTAATGAGAAACATAACTCATGATAAATTATTATTATGTCATACCATCCATGATAATGATGGAAATACACACAAGGAATTCTGTAATGCACAAAACTGTATTTAATGCATCCTACCACACAGCTGGAATCTCCAAATGAGATTTTAAAAATTCCTGAATCTCTTCCACATATACTACTCCATATATTATGCTGGCACTTGTCATTTAACTTTTATAGAAAACTGATCCAAGATGGAACGAAGAACAAGGGGAACAAATCCTGATCTGCTTTATACAGTATAGACATAATATCATACTTTTTAAATTATTTATTTATGTTGGAATGTTATGTTGTTTTTCTTTCAACTTTTCACCCACACAGAACTTTAAAAAGGGAAAATAAAGTTAAATGAAAAGATGAATGAGAAGCAAAAGCTCTAATTCTGTTACTGTTAAAACTTTCTTAACACTCCCCTTTTTGCCTTTAATAAGCTGGATATAACATTTAATGCATTTTTACCTTATGACACACTATAACCTAGTTATAAGCAGATTGCTTCAATCAAAGGAACAGACTTTGGGGTTAAGTATACATGGATCTGGGCTGTGAAAGCCCCATTTATTAATGTATCTGTCAATAATTATAATACAGAAGAAATATATAGCCCATGATGTCAAAGGAGATTTATTAATTGTCAATAGGCTTATAAATGCTAAATAGGGGGGTTAAAGTAAAGTGTTAGTGATATAGATAACAGCAGGGGGAAAACATATAATTGCATAACAACAACAACCAGCATCAATCACCATTATCATCGCATTCATCATCACCACAGTCAGCACAATTACTGAGTATAATGTGGGTTGTCACTGAAGACTTGTGCCTCAAGTGGTATTTATATGTGTTAAGTAGCCAAGCAGGAGGTGTACAAAAAACAAAGGGTGGGAAAATACATCATAGCTATTGTCAGCATTAGTTATCATCAACATGACATCATTCTAATTTAATACATCCATAAACTTTGCAAAACTGCACATTACCACAAAAACTAGCAATTCAGAAGGTAAAGACTGTAATCCATACATTTACTAAAAGCATATATATGTTGTGCAGTGTGTGTGTGTGTGTGTGTGTGTGTGTGTGTGTGTGTGTGTGTGTGTGTGCGTGCATGCACGCGCGTGTGTGAAGTCTGCACTAGGGAAGCTAATTGTAGCGTATAGGATTTTGTTTACCAAATAGCGGTCTGATTACCTCCTGAGGTTTTGCTCCTGTGGAGCGAGACACTGTGCTCAGCAGCATCCTCCTCTCTCTTCCTGTGTAATGGCTCCTTCATGCAGTCAATCATACAGTCGACATGTTGCTCAGAAAACACATCATGAACCTCAGTTTTGTTTCCTTCTGTCGTGCAATCCCTTCATCCACAGTCTGTATAGATGTGTCCAGCATGTTTTTAAAGATTTGTTTCACATCATTCTTCTCATGAGATGGCAAGCTTTTGTCATTTTGTCAGAATCAGAATTGGTTTTATTGGCCGATTACATACATATACAAAAAGAACAGACCAGTTTTACATTGCTCCCAAAATACTTACAGATATAGAATAGATATAGAATAGACATAACAACAAAGGACAAGGACAAAGAAGCTAAACAAATAAAGGCCAAAAGTAGGTAGGATTATTATGTGTAGAAGGGTGTGAAAAAAGTGTATATAGCTATACATATATACAAATATATATAAGACACATCAGTAACCAGCAGCATAAATAAAAACTCTGTATGCAAGATGAGTGTTGTGTAAATTGTAAACACTACATGTAGGGCAAAATAGATAAATGTTGAATGGATATGCATTAAGTGGATGATTATGTACAGTATATGCATGTTTACATGTCTATAAATAATATATACAGACTTGCAGGATTTTTATTGACCGCGACAGTGCACAAGCTGAAAACAGGGCAGTGAATTTAAATTTTAAAAATACAGTCTGTAACAATATAATCTATAATGGAAGTCAGTTGATGTTTTGGTGTTATTGACAGTCTGATTTAACTTCATTCAGGAAGATGTAGTTTCATGAAAATACCACACTGGCTTATGAAAACTATGACCTAGTCAGTTATAGTAAAGGTGCTCTTATATAGAACTAGTTATCAGTGTGAGTTTACAGTAATAATATAATATCCAATATGATAAATTGAACCATTTCCTGGTCTTACAACTTTCTGGAATAGTTTTAAACCATTTTACCTGAGTGGATTTAACAATTAATGCCTCTTCTTGTTTGGGTATCATATTTAGATTTAAAAATGTGCTCGTTTATCTTTTGATTATTCCTCTAAATACTGCCACACTAATATGTTTAAAGATATTAAAAACACCTGTTTTCTGTATTTTTTGTTTATATTCCTGCGTGTGTGCAGGCATGGCTCAGGCACGTACTGTAATAGTTAAGGTGTGTCAGCAGCAGCAGTAGGGGCCAGTTCCTCACCAGCAGGAACACTGCTGGCTGCAGAGACGCCGCCCAGCAGGTCACTGTTTGACTGTAAACTGTCAGAAAATTATCTTTACTGCGGGAGGTAAAGCCACATACACGTGTCTAAATTTCTTTTCACACATTCAAACCCATACTTAATTAATTGTAGCTTCCAGCCATTTGACAGTCACGCTGTGTGAGTGTATGTGCAGCTGGGCCAGTCACACTCCATTCACCACCCATCTGTCCATGTCAGACTGGCCTCCTCTACCCTCCCCTCCCCACCCCACCTCTCCTCTCCTCCTCTTTTTATTCCTTCACTTTTCTCCTCTCTTTTGCACTCACCTTTGGTAAATCACCGCTGAGCCTCGACCAGCACGACTAGTGAGCTGTCTGCATATCCTGTAATCAAGAAAGCTTGTGGTTAATTGGCCCGTTGGAACATGTGTGTAAGAGGTGCTTGCAGGAGAGACGTGAAGACAGAGAGATGAGCTTCGGCTTTTGAGACAAACTGCACCAGGTCTCTGATGTACGGATCGGAGGCAAAAATAGAGGTGAACAGCTGGCTCTGAGTGACAGAAACAATCAACAAAGAGTGATCGATGGATGTGAAAAACAGCCACTGTCAGTTTTAGCTGGCCCTTTAGTCATTATCATGTCAAATATGACAACACCTACAACAGTTCAGGTTAAAGGGATAGATCGAACTGTTGGTCAGCACACTCTCAGTTTGGAGGAGCAGAGAGGGTAGCATGGAAGCTAAGCAATGTACTGATATGGACAGGATCAGCAACAAAAGGTATTTTAGCCACTTGAAAAAGGTCCGCCTAAAAATCACTGTGAATCTTTACTTAAAGCTGCTACAAGGAGTTTTTTCTCAGTGTCATACTGATTCCTCTGTATGACCTACATCTTAACAAGACCACCCAAGAGATTGGCTATTTCTATTTAGTTTGTCTTAATGCCTGCTGCCAGGTTGGATTCTCTGTGAAATCAATTGAAATGAGCCTGTGTTTGCATTTTCCCAGGCAGGAGTTACAATGATTAGTATGTTAGCCAGCAAGATTTTTAATTATATATTTTTATTTTTTAAATTATATTTTGTGGTTATGACAATGGAAACACTACCACAGGGGCCTCCAAAATCAACAGAATATGAAAGTTTCTCTATAGTCGATTTAATGAGCATTTTCTTACTCAGTCCGACCAGCTATAAGTCACAAATAAGTAAACTGACAAACATTTGAAAGAAACACATTTCCTCTTTCCTCTTCAATTTAATATCAGATATGTGGTATGTATAGCTTTGATTCAACTTATTTCAAAAAACGCCAGCAAGCACAAAACCTGTAAAAGCTGTGTGTGTTTTTGGCAACTTATGTGAGAAAAATTGCTGAATTTATATGTGGAAAAGTCATGACTTGGTCTGTTGTCCCTACCACCTCATTGTTGCCCTCTGAGGCTGGCGAGCTCCTGTTTTTTACAAACACTGGGGGGGAAAAAAATCTCAAAGTATGATGAATATTTCCAGTTATCAATGACCACTTAAAATATTTTCGAATAAGTATAATTTTTAAAATGATGTGTGCTCTTGCGCACTACGATAAATATAGAATGGGTGCACCAGGGCACTTTGGGGTCTAAAGGGTTAAAATACTGAAGTCATGCAAAAGCACACAAAAACTAACAGATGGATACAGAGGTAGAACAGTAACTCCTGTGGTCTGTGAGGTAAAATTACTGATTTCGCACATGGAGTTTGGTTTGGAGGGAGTGATATTTGGCTTATATAACAGTGGTTCCTGCCAGAAAAGGCTGACAGAAAAGTAAAGCAGTGAAAACATCCTAAATGTTGTGTACACCTAAACAGATACTGGCTTTTTTATTGCATTTTTTAAGTGGCTAACATACCTTTGGTTGCTGACCTCGTTCACGGCAGTACATTACTTAGCTTCTGTGCTGGTGCCGCTCTCTGCTTTTTCAAACTGGGGGCTTTCTGACTGGACTCTAATACACTGACTATCAATAAGTACCTCATGCAATCCCATTTAAAATAATCCAAACAATCCCTATAATTTATCTTAAATTAAGAATAAACTTGGACGCATCTAAACACAAACAAACACTGTACAAGGTTAGCAGGTTAGTTAATCACCTGAACACTTCTCTGTGCTTTGTAGCCCTTCTGTGATGCTTTTTACTGTATCGGTACAAAATTAATTGGTTGCTCTTCCATGCAGACATGAGCATGAGTGGAGAGTTGAAGTCCAGCCGCTCCAGGGCAGCGAATAAGAGGGCCAGCAACACCACTTATGGGTGAGTACAGACTCCGCCTCCACCTACCCTCCCACACAAAGACACTCTCCCGCCCCCACACACTCAGAGATAATCATGCGCTCTATTATTTGCTGCAGCCCTTTATCTGTAACTCAATAGCAGCACCTCAGCGTTGCAATCAATGCAGCATTATTCATTATTAGCTTCATACCAGCCGCGTATGTAAGCTGCTATCGATTTTGGCCAGAGGTGCTGTCTCCATCAGTCAATGTTTTAATCTATCTGTTGATGTAGTGCACACATATGATTGGAGCTGATTACTGTTTATTGCTGGCAGTTCGATACAGAGCCGCAGAGATACACTAACATTAACTGTGTGCCTAGATAGGTGCGTGGTGAAGGGAATGGAGGGCAGTGGGAGAGACGATGTGTGTGGCTTGTTTAAATTCATTCATGCCTTCATTACTCTTACCTCCAACACTCTCCTTGAACTGCAGCTCTGTAGTCTCGAGCTCCTCTAATGAGCATAAACCACAGAGTACTTTGTGTGTGTGAAGTTTGAGCAGATTCTCATTTCTCAGTTCTTACCCCACCGACTCTGACAATGCATTTTCTTCTATATGTCCTTTGGAAGTCCATATATTATCCTTCATACAGCAATAGATGTGGAAACAATAAGCATGGTGCTTGAAAAACAACATGCCATTATTGCAAAAATGTTGGTAACACTTTATAGTAACAGTACATGAATTACCATTCCATGCATGGAAAAGCATGAATTAATCCATGAAGTTCTTCATGAACTATAAGGAGTGTACAAGAATTAACAGTATCTCATTACTTAATGCAAGAACAATAATTAATGCAGCAATTAAGTTATTTCAAAGGGAAAGGGACAGGACAAAAAACCTGACAAGTCAGAGCAGTGCTGATATATTCTGTTGAATTCCAAGTGTTGTAATTATGATTAATCATTAGTTCTTCATGACTTCATCATGTTTGTGGCCCTCAAAATAAAAACACCACTCCTGGATATTTAGGCATTATTTATTTGGAAAAATTGCAAATGCAAATTAGGTCATAATTTTGAACTCTATAAGGTAGAAGCGATCACTCAGTAGAGTGCAGTTCTTGGCCAGGCAACCTGCAAAGAATATACAGATGTAACCCCTTTGTAATCACCAACATCCTGATAAGTAACTGTAATTTAGTTGTAGATTTTTTTCTCCATAGTTTTAATAGATTTCAATTACATTTATTTTATGATTTAGGTAAGCCTTGTTTTTAGCCTAGTTGTTGTCGATGCCTTGCTGCCCTTCCAGCTGGTTAGGAGTGAGGAGTCCGCAGTAGTTATAGGTTAAATATAGGTTTTAGGTTTTTCAAAATTTGTGAATCAGTGCAACCACAAGAGATCATTAAACATACAGTTATAAATATAGACAGAAGCATTTTAGGCTGATGGGTCCAACAATGAGTGAGATTAGCTGCACACGAGCTCCATGCACATATGCACACACTCATACAGAAAAGTAAATGTGTATATATGCATTTGCAACAAATGGTTAATACACGTGATTCCACAATTAGGCCACCATTAATCTGATGTTGTGTTAAAAATGGACAGGTCACCACTTAATTGTTGAAAGGCCACATACATGAAGTCATGAACAAGTAATGCTTATTTAATCAAGATTCCAACATTTGTATTTCAACAGAAAACATGAGCACTGCTGTGACTGGTCAGGTTTTTATCCTCTCCCTGTCTGTTTTTGCCCTGCAGACTTGTCTGTGAAGAAGAGATGAACATCATCAACATGATTAATAACTCAGAAACCACGATGACTGAAGAACCTTAGTTGTTGCATTAATTAACATTTTGATTCTTGCATTAAGTAATGTATGAGATGCTGTGCTTTCTAGTACATGCCTAATAGTTCATGAAGTAATACATGTTTGAATTCATGCCAGACTTAATGCATGAATTCATGATAAATAATGTACTCTTCTCAGAAAGAGTTACCAAAATGTCAATATTTATTGGGTCCCTGAAATCATACTTTTAGTTCCATTTCCACAGAAGGAAAAAAATAATAAATAATAACGAAATTGTTATGAATAGCTGCACCAGTACACAGACACACAATGTATTTTGCTGACAGTGGAGATAGTGAGAGGAGAAACACTCAAATTAAAGCAACTGGAGTAACCATAATAAATACTGGAACACTTTACAGGACATCCACCCTGAGACAAAATGCAAAATATCTAGGTGAGGAATACAAACAAGAATAGGAAATTAATATTAACAGATGTAATAATATTAACACCGTCTTGACTCATATCAGCAAAGCTCATCATTATTCTGTCTTCTGCATAACTGGGACTCCACATATGTTCCCAGCTCCACAGTACATGCTGATATTTTTCCATTCCTGGCAGCTCCAATTCCTTTTCCTCATCATATCATGCAGTGGTATGTAGAGGTAAAATATAAATACTGCCGCCTGGGACATTATAGATGATGTCCTCCCCTGCGTGCCCTTCAAAACAGTTAATCCAGCTCTCTGCCCGTGCCCCCTCCTCCTCCACTGCCTCTGACCATCTCTGCCTAAACCTTAAACCCCCGCACATTATTTGCCCATTCCACCATGTAGTTATTCAACAGCGTGCGGCCATGCATTAATGAGGTTAGTCATACAACAGACGCACACACACACACACACAGACACAATGACTAACCACAAATAGAACACACCTGAGGTATCAGCCCTGATATAGCCTGGGACCACCTGATTTTTCACAGAGATGACACGGACTTAAAGCACGCAAAGTTTGTCATCTGTGGCCATTTATGGACACATCCAGTCAAATAAGCTAAGCTGAGAACTTGCGTTGACACAGAAAAGAACAAGACTACAGTCATGCTAGCAGCTCTGGTATGCTGCAATGAGGCACAGTGGTGCTTTGAGCTAAATTATAACATCAACATGCTAGCATGCTAATGCTTGCAAACTAGCACAAGCATCAGGTACAGCAGAGGCCACGTCATTAGTTTGAAAGTTTTTGACCTGATGATGGTGCTAGATTAAAAGTCAGAGGATCACCAAAGTTATTTCAATGGATCCTGAGGGAAAATGTCCAGATTTTCAACATTCACAACCAAATACTCCTAGTTTCCATCACAACTAAACAGACCACAAGGATGCAGAACCATGCACTGCACCTTTTTATCCTGAGCTGAAATTTATTATTATATATTCAGGAAATGTCTGGATGGCTCAGAGCACCAAAATATGAACATACTGTCCATCACCAAAAATCTGCACCGAAACACAGATGGAGTATGATTTTCCATCAGGTAGTTGCTATAATGATGATAGAAATAAAAATAAAAGAAAAAATATAGAAATTGATTTGGAATGATTTGGAATTTGAATACATGCCACCTTGTAGATGGTCACAGTTTGGTAAGTAAAGTTACACAACTATGTTTGCACTTCAGTTTGTTTCAAGAACAAAAAGAAAGTTTGAAAAGAAATTACACCTGATAACCAGACAAATCCTTCATAAAAAAAAGCAGAATATGAAGTTATAACTGACCTGTCTGATGTGTGTAGAGGTCTGTATGGTTATACTGTAGCAGCCTCATCTCATATACAGGTGATTTCATGAAAGTTAACAAAGTGACATGACAGTGCTTTTCATACAGTATAAAGCAGCTGTGGACAGCTGTAAGAATCACCCACATTCATTCATAACCCATCAGTAGATGTGCTACACATTGAAATAATTGTCCTACTTCCTGATGAAAATGCCTTTAGTACATCCCATGTGGATAAGCAAGTGTGTGTGTGTGTGTGTGTGTGTGCACTTAAGGGTCCTGGTTGGGGCGGGGGGTTAAAAATATTGTCACCCTATCAAAGTCAGATACCTCATCTGCGTGAATGTTTGTACCAAAGATTGTGCAAAAAAAGTTTCTGCTGAAATATTTCTCAGGCTGAGGGAAAACTCTGTCAGGGTCACCAGTGTTACTAGAAATAATTATTTAGGCACCATTGGTGTTTGTAAAACATTTTATGGCAATCCATCCATTGCCACGCTATTAATCTGGATAACAAGACCTGCTATGAAACTACAAATATAATAATGATAATAATTAAAATGGGTTTGCTTTCATGCTTATTGGAAGGCAGCGTCTGAAAGTTTTTTTATTCTTGTCCATGCAGTATACAGATTTGATGAGAGTTTTATGGAAACTGAGAGAAGTGGATTATAAGACAAGCCAATCTACATGATCATTTCCCAGAAAAGAAACTACAATACAGCTAAAGTCACAAATGTAAATCATGGCAAGGCAGCCACCAAAAAGTCCCTCTGTCCAGACTCCAATAATCCTGCTCTGTGCTGCTGGCAGCAGCCTGCCCCGTCCGCTCCCTCCTCCCACTGTTCTCACAGAGCTGGCCAACAAACACTACTGCCTGTGGCCTAGATTAGTTTGCGAGCAAACTTTCCAACTGCATGTCTAAGATGCTAAAGCAATGTAATCTGTTCATGCAACACCATGCGGATTGCCAGCATTGCCAGCACTGTTATTATTGCTAGAAAGTTGGATTATCAAGCTCAAAAATTTAATTTTCGCCTTCTATCTGCAGTTAAAACCATTAAAAGCTTTTTTTTTTATTTTACATGTCTGAATGTAGTCCAAGTTGTCTCTTCTTTTCCTGTCTCATTATAGACGGCACATTTTTTCCCTCCTCTTCCTCTCCTCCTGCTGCCATTCTCTCATATGTCTCCCCCCAGGCCATTTGCTCCAGAGCGACCCTGGCAACATAAGGGTTTTGTCATCATTTATCGTCCATGCTTTCTGACTGTCACAGGTCCCCTCTAGCTTGGCGAGCCCCAGCTGTGGAGAGAGGGATGGGGTACGGAGAGTAGCAAGCGTTTCACAGCCCAGATGCTGCTACTGCAGCCGTGGCCTCTGTGTGCTCCAGTGCACGACTACAAAAGCTCACTGTACTGTGAGGCCTGTATGAGGAGGCTCAGGTGCCAGAGTAAGAACCCCAGAGGTGTGTGTGTGTGTGTGTGTGTGTGTGTGTGTGTGTGTGTGTGTGACTTAAATGGCTGTATGGGTTAACCGGAACAAAGGGCTTCTGTAGTTAAAGGGATAGTTTGGATTACTTGAAGTGAGGTTGTTGAGGTTCTTATTGATTGTCAGTATAACGCCTATAGTAGATGGCGGTCAGCACGCTCCCATTTTGGACAAGCAAAGAGGAATACCAGTAACTTTGCCATCAGACAGCCTTTTCCGATGGTAAACCGCAGTTATATCAGAATCAGGATCAGAATCAGAAATACTTTATTGATCCCTGGGGGGAAACTGTTCATGTTACAGGGGCTCCTCACAAGATTAGAACAATATATTGCATAGTGCAATTAGAATAGAAAATCTAAAAAATATAATGACATATATATACAGTATACATAGCAGAATATATACAGTAAAGGTATGTGCTTTGTTTTCTTAACAGTAATACACTGATATTATACAGTTGTTATTATACATATATACTGTAACAAATTAGAAGTAGCGATATAGAATAGAAATAAGAAAAATTAAGAAATATGTACATAATGTGCATTGTGATGCAAAAATATATCTTTATATATCAGTATAAATAGAAATGCTGTATGACAGAGCAGACAGTAGAGATTATTGTAGTCAGTCAGCAGTGAACTGGAGTATAAATATGGAATAATTTAAGGGTTAAAGTCTTTGCCAGGGGTGAAATAGTCCAAGGGCCACTCAGAGAGAGGAGAACTGATATAAGCCAAATATTGCTCTTCAAACGAACTCCAGAGGCAAATTCAGTCACTTTACCTTGCAGAACACAGGAGTTGCTGGTCTACCACTACTTCAGTCTGTTTGTTTGTGTCATTGTGCAACTTCCACAAATCTAAACTATCCTTTTAAAACACTAAAGTCACACAATAATTTAAACTAGGGATGCACCAATACCACTTTTTTTCAGACCAATTAAAAGTACAAGTACTTACATTTGGGTACTTGCTGATACAGAGTACTGATACGAGTACTTAATAATACCATTAAAGTTCTTACAATAACTTTTAAAACATGTTTTATTTTCATTAGATGGTCACTTTCTAAATGTAACAAATTATTGTTGCTGTTTCCCGCTACAAGTGTAACCATAGTTACTGTACACATTACATTTTTTTTTCTGTGAACCCCAAAGAGTGAATTTGCGTGTCCTGAGCTGTCAAGCAAGGGTGAAGAAGAAGTACACAAAGAAAAGTTGTAGCAGTTTATTATGAAGAATAGGGTGGCAGTGTTTTTTCTTCATCTTCTGATTAATTTGCCGAGGCATTCAACTAGTTTACATCCGCCAGGACTTATTGGACAGCAGCTGGCTGCGGTCTACAGGTGCGCTTTGTACATTTATTTTAGTTTTAGATGGACTTACATGGAATTTTATGGACAGTTTCCAAAGTCATTGCGGTCATTAGTGGATGATGTTGAGGATAGCGAATCTCTCGTTGATGATGACACGACCAAAAAAATAGGGTAAGCATCAGCAAACGCCTTGAACTCTGCATCCTGTTGGTTCTTTAGATGTTTGTGTCGAGGCTACCTTTCGTGACGTGGTATCGGGTGTGGGGTATTGGAGTAGTTTTGCTGAGTATCGGTGCATCCCAAACATAAACTAATAGATCGAAGCAGCGGTAGACCAGCAACTCATGTGTTTTGCGATATAGAATCACTGATTTTGCCAATGGAGTTTGGCTGGTTTGGAGAGAGTAATATATGATAAAGGCTGTTTCCCATCAGTAAAGCCTTTCTGACAACAAGGTTAAGTGGTGAAAATATTCTAAATATAGCATACACTTAAACTGATATTGATTTAATTTAGATCGGCCTTTTTTCGACTGGCTAAAACACCTTTTGTTGCTGACAGTGTTCACAGCAGTTGGTTGCTTACCTTCCATGCTGATGCTTGTGCTGGTGTAGTACAACCCTACATCAAATATTCTGAATATTTTGAACTATTCCTTTAAGCAGTTTTTTTTTTTAGGTGGGAGGTGGGAGCGGCAGGGCACCAAACAATATTACAATAAAGACTTCATCATATTAAAATTCCAGCATTTACTTCAGCTCCAGGCCCAGAGGTTCAAGAAAATCAATATCAGCTCATCTCTTTCCAAAATTTTGTGGGATTCTCTGCAGTCCTCTGGCACTGATGCTTAGTTTGTGGCTGTGCGGTGGTTGTAGCCTCCTCTGTATAAATGTCCAGGCTGTGTTTGGGTCATTACAGAGCTCATTTTACTGGCTGCTCCATTTTGCATCTGAGTGAAGAGGGGACTGGCCTGAACACAGAGTGACTGAGCATCTGCTCTCCGGTATTTTCGTCTGCTTTCTCCATGCGCTGCGATCTTTTAATATTCTCTCATCTGTTTTAATTATCAGAAGGGCTGGTCATGGAGGAGTTTGATTTAGGATGGAAACGATGCAGCAGGCCCATCTGTCATATAGGCTCAGAGAGGCTAACACAGGCAGGACAGGTGGAGGCATCAGGGTATGAACTCTGCAGTTGCCCGTTATGCAGTGGGTAATGATGTCCTCTCTGTATCTGCCACAACTTAAGGGCTAATCTGATGGTAGATATTACAAAGATGGATAAGAGGGTGGCAGGAAATGGGTCACATAAGTGGACTAGGGCATCTAAAAAGACCATTCTGGTTTATTATTACAATATAGGTCTTTTTTTTATTGGTTATGTTAACACTGCACTCACCACATTAATTACTGAGACCTGATAATATGTTAACATCATTAAAAAGAATCTTTTTTAAAAAAAAACAAAAAAAACAAACAAGTAAAGAAAGAATGTAGAAAGAATGTAAATTTACCACCAGAGGAACAATGGTTACAAGACCAGAAATGAACCACAATAAGCATATGTGTGCATGCATGCTCAAGGTTTAGGTACACTTTGATATGATAACAAACATCACTTTACCTCTGCCTGTGAATAAATGCAGATCATACCCTCTTCCACTGTAGTGTTAGTGTTTTTAGTCCAGTGTAAATGGGACTTTAGTCTTGGAAGAGGTGAATATTGAAATCCAAATCCAAAGTGTCAGGGGTATTTACAGACTGACTTCCTGTTTCAAATTTGATCTCCCATAATTCCCTCAGTTGTGCATGTCTTACATCTGGCTAAATGAACATCTAATGGCTTGTTTCTTTTCCCATCTAAACCAGAATTATGTTTTAAGTTTTTTTTTTTTCAAGGCATTGTGGCAGTATTAAGAATAGATCTGTAAAGCTACAGTATGCAGCTTCTTTTTATCGAGACTGTATTTTTAGTCACATCTACCTTCATCTCACTTGTTTCTATTCAACATTTGTCACGTATTTTGTCAGATTGTATATGTGGATCTCGCCTGAGGCTCAACTGGCTGACATCTGTAAAACCACCACAAGCAATGAAAAAGCAAAGGGCAAATTGAGGCAATCTGCAGTCAAGACAGCAATGTTGAAGATCACCCATTTTTATGAACAACCTCTTTCTCCTGGACATATTTCTCTGACATCACTCTGATTGTCACAACACAGCTGACTGCCAGCTGTTATGACACCCACCCACAGCTAAATCTGTACACACAAAGTCCTGATTGTCTCTTTAAAAAATGACAGTTTTAAACATCATCATTAAAAAGAGGAGGTTGCATAATTAACAGGGGTCACAGACTGGCAGATAATAACTCTTATTTATTTATTGTTAATGGGGAAAAAATGGCATGTTGCCTGTAAAAAGACATAAATAAACACACACCGATCAGCCACAACATTAAATCCATGAGCCTAATAGCCTAATATTTGTTTGGGGCCACCTCATACAGCCAAAACAACTCAGACTTAACAACACTTCTAAATATTTCCTTTGGCATCTGGCACCAAGATGTTAGCAGCAGATCCGTTGAATCCTGGAAGTTCTGAGGTGGGGCATCTGTGGTTTGGACTTCTCGTTGCTTAACCTCACACAGTCAGATTGAGATCTGGGTAATTTGGAGGCCAAGTCAAGACCTTGGCAACACCAGGCCACCTTCTTCCATTGCTCTGTAGTCCAGGTCTGACGTTCGGGTGCCCTTTCTACACGCTTTTAGCGTTGGACGGTGTGAATGGTCGCCATGGGCACTCTCTTTTATCTGCAGCTATGTAGCCCCTCCCAGGCAGTGCCAGGGATGGCTGGATGCTACTGCCTAATTTCAAATCAGTTCTTCCTGTTTCGAGAGCTGGCTCTAGGCCCGAATAACTTGTTTGAGAGTGGCGCCAACAACTTGCTGGTGTAGAACTAAGAGCCCCTCATGCCAGGGGCTGGGAACCAGATTATCGTGACCAACAAGACCAGCTATAACACTAGATTGCCACTTTTAAAACAACAGGGCTAGTCCTATGTGTAGTTTGCTGAAGCTTAAAACGAAGAACAGTGATTCAGCATGGACATGAAGTTGATGAAGCAGTGGTCCATGGAGCAAACAAATTGCTGCCTTGCACTGCAGTCCTTGTCAGAAGTGCAGAACAAGCTAGAGGGTGTGTGTCCTGACACATTTCTATCATACCCAGCAGTAACTTTTTCAGCAATTTGTGCTATCGTGGCTCTTTTGGGGGATCGGACGTACGGGCCAGCCTTCATTCCCCACACACATCAATGAGCCATGACCCTGTCTCCTGTTCACTGGTTGTCCTTTCTTGGACCACTTTTGGTAGGTACTAAGCACTGCATACTGGGGACACCCCACAAGACCTTCTCTGACCTACTCATCTAGCAATCTTGGACTTCGTCAAAGTCAAATCTTGAAAAAATCTTAATGCTTTTCCATTTTTCCACCCATTGGCATTAGCCATTGTAACAATATATCAGTGATATTCATTTTACTTGTCTAAATGCTGTGACTGATCAGTGAATATGTTAGATAAATTCTACTGAGTGCTTGATCTGACCCCACCCCCTACCATCAACCCAGTGTGGATGTTGAGTTACGATGTGAATTGTGCACAAGTTGATACGTGCAGGTCTAGTGTGAGCTCATGACCAGGGCCGCGTGACTCTGTGAAGGGTACGATAACCATCCTGCCGGCCGCCACATTCATTTCCTCAGTGGATATAAAAGTCCTGTGTTTGCTGACTTGTCTAGAAGTCGTATAAGTGCTTGATAGTTTTTCATATATATTCAGAAAATTGCCTAATAAAGGAAAACAAGGAGAAATACAGATAGACAAAATGCAGCATGACTTTGGTTTGGGTTGTTCATTTGTTGTATATTGAAAAGCACTTCAGAGAATACTCCACTTCACAGTGATAAATTTCTCACTATTTAGTTTCTCCTCATAAATAGCGAGACCGTTCTGCTTATGTCTGCACCTTGGTAAAATGAAGTTAAATGAAGTGTGGAGAGACTTCTAGGCCTGTGTGTCAGTGTTTTCATTTAGCAGTAATGTTGTTCTGGCCATCTCAGACACCATGTGGCCAAATGTGCATGAAACTTGTTCATGCTTGATGCACATTTGAGACTGCAGCTCATTCCCAGATCAATACAGCAAGCCTTCGTGTGAAGCATCACATAAATCTATATTTCTTTGTTTTATTGTGAAAGCAGGGGAAGCTGATACGTAAGGGTGGTCAAGACCTGTGATCAGTCAAAGTCAGCTCTGTCTGTGTGCAGCCACAGACATGTAAGCTTCTGTTCAGATGAATGTGATCTGGTCTACTGTTGGCCAAAAAGTTTTGATTAATATCACAGACATATTTTGTGTTTTTTTACATATACATTCACTTCAGGATCCTTTGCAGCTAGGCAATGCAGGCCTGCTTTGCATTTCTTTAAAGTTAGCATCAGAATTGAGGGGGCTGCTTACAGTATTTGTGAAACAGAAAGCCCAACATGTTAACTTTATGCAGCAATTTGACCAGAAGTGTGGATGTAAGAAAATAGATTTTTTTTTTATTTGGAGGGGGGGTCTTCACACAACCTTTCCTGTCTCTTTTTGTGAGACTTTGAGGAGAGACTCTCCATCAGCTTGTCCCCTTATCTCCATTTGAAGGCCTACAATTTGTTACATCTCATCCCTCTTCTTTCACTCCACTGTTTGGAACAGCTGTAAACACCTGTTTTTAAATGTGTTTGGACACTTCAGACACACTACTGCACTACGAAGGGAAAGGCAGTAACTTCTCAGAGTGCAGACCTGAGAAAAATGACTTCAAAGTTTTCTTGTTGTCGAGCCAAAATAGTTGCAGGCAGATAACTGGATGAGTAGTAATTAATTAATTCTGACCTCTGATTTGACCTTTGACCCTTATTTGGAAGGTACTGGGTTTTGCCTTTGCAGAGCTTACCAAAAAATATTGGGTCATATCAAAGCCAAATGCAGTAACTTCCATTTTATTTTACCACTTTAGCTTTAAAAAGCAGTATAATGACAAATATGATAAAATCCTTTGTCTGATATTGATATGAAATGATATGAAATTGCACCTTTTACGTAATTCTTTACATTAACATTATTATCATTAATTATTTATAGCATTTATTATATTACAGTACACTTGTGATTATCAAATTATTTCAGTGGTTTTGGGATGTTTCTGAGAATTATGAGTTACTATTATTTATATTCTAATTAAATCAAATTTTAGAATTGCAGTATGTTGCGACATAAAAAAATATTAAATACCATCAAACATTTTCCAATAAAATATGAGACTGATTGCTTAATTTTAATGCAATGCATTTTCACACCTGGGATCATACACTGAGATGAGTCTGTGTTCTTAGACTCTGTCATCTTATTTTAATATTTTTCTATACTGTTGTTACATATATTTTTTTCCAAAAAACAACCCATTTGAGAGACAATATTTGTCCACATGACATGACATAACTAACTTTTGTAATAACATAACATTTTTTTATTTTATTTTTTTTAAGTTGCTGCCTTTTTCCTTTGTAGGGCAGACTAGTTAGTTTGAAGCACGCTGTAGCCAGCACCCTTACACAACTTCCCTGGTTGTGCCAGAGAGTGTCCAGCTTTTGCAAGAACGTGTATAGCCGAGGTAACAGGTTTTTCAGCCCACTAACTATTCATCAATGCCCACTGTACCTTCCCCTTCCACTTCAGCATCAATTTTACAAGGTAACTGCCATTTTCATTTCTCCATCCAGCTTTTTCCCCTTTGTCCTTTGTCGGCATTCTCTCTGCATGGATGCACAGAAGATGTGCTGTCTGCAGTCCGTTCCTGGGAGAGATGACGGGGGCTGGACTGTAGGTAAAGGTCAGTGCAGTCAGAGGTGGATGTACTGCTGGGGAAAAGGTCACTCTGCGCAGAGGGGAGGAGAGTGCATCTGCTGGCTTTCAGGGCCACTGTCAAAGCCTCTGAGACAGCGGAGAACAAGTGAAGATAGGAGACGGGTGGACAGGGAGTAAGAAAGAAGGGAGAGAGTGATATGGCTTCTGTAGACATGATGTTCTGCAGAGAAAGGTCATGAGTCAGCGGTGGTGACACCAATAGCCCAGGGCAAGAATGATAGCAAAAATGACCATATTCGCATAAGGGAGGAAATAGAAATATTTTTCTAGCCATTTTAGTGTGTGCATGTGTGTGTATATTCATATATTCTGGGGCTATGTGCATTACCAAGCCAGATGAGCTATCTGTCCCATCCTGCAGGCTTATCACTCTTCAGGGGTCAGTCCCTCTGCTAATGAAGTCATCTCTATCCCGACTGCCTACTTGACGCTGTGAGGAGAAGAACCTGGGAAGCAGGTGGGAGAGGGAGAAAAGGAGGCGTGAATAAGGATTGATGCAAAGGGGTGAAAGGCACGCAGGTTGTAACAAGAGTAGAGAGGACAAGTGTGAAACAATTGAAAGAGAGAGGAGTAGATAGGAGAGAAAAATGCGGAGCGAGAAAGAAATAACAACAGTCAGGGAGAGTGAGGGGTGAAGAAAGCAAAGGAGGGAAAGCAAGTGAGCACTGCACTGCGTGTCATTGGCCCCCTGGCGTGAACAATCCATCTCAAATTGATCTTCCAGCTCGGCCCAGCGGGGCATTCTGAATCAATCTCAAATTGATCTCTGTGCCAGAGGTCGGGAAAACTAGCAGTGGAGCTTATCAGAAATATAGTGGTGCTGGGAGGATCTGACAGGGAAACTTATCACACTGCACAACAGGAAATGGGCTCTGAGCCCCCGGGGCAGCGAGAGGACGAGCCTGCACCCTGTACACATACACACACATACA
Organism: Lutjanus erythropterus; assembly: GCF_056507025.1. Taxonomy (NCBI): domain Eukaryota; kingdom Metazoa; phylum Chordata; class Actinopteri; order Lutjaniformes; family Lutjanidae; genus Lutjanus; species Lutjanus erythropterus. Next base: position 25,521,397 of record NC_139317.1, read on the forward strand.
CACACAAACCAATCGCACACAAGCACACACAGATTCAATGTCTCTGCGTGTACTCAACACAACCACACACTGACACATGCTCCCCAGTGTTCAGCACAGTATGGAGAGGGTATACTGTGCATAGACACAGACACATTAACAAACACATGATCACGCACACACACGCGATGAAGGCATCAGTACACACCTAGAGGCTACGTCAAAAAATGAAAAGTTTGTCAGAGCGCAATATGTCAATATATTTTAAGTTAGACAGGTGAGATTTGGTGCCTGGAGCTCTTAATGACTTATAACACATTTAATGTGTCCTCAGCAAGGCTGTGTGAGACGCCTGAGGAAGGACGATCAATACCAGCTTGCATTTAGGCGGTCAGTCAGCTTAGGGGAGCAAGCTGTCTCTCCAGGCCCAGTAAGAAATAAAACCATATAAACAATTGTGACTTTCTCCACACAGTATCTCTCGAAAACACTTTCGAACATCCAGTCCAGAAGTGCAGGAGCTTTTCATGAACACGCCACAGCTTCCTGAGCACACTCATGCATCATTTGTACGCACAGATTAGATCTTGTGCATGCAGTTACAACAGTGTAAGAACTTTTGTGGCATTAATCAATACTTGTGTATTTCCTGTTTGTTCTTTGTAAGATCAAAGTGTAAGAGTGCCCTAATCTGTACAAAAGTCAACTTGTGTTTTGTGCTCTGAAATGTTGATTGAATGAAAGAAAGTTTAATTTACTTCATGACACACAAGGAAAGTGTTATACAACTATTTATTCATTTAAGAAATTTAAATATTTACACTTAAAGGTTAGTTAGTTAGTAAGTTAGATCAGAGACAAAATTATCTAATCCACCTCATCTGCAACTAGACAATGCTATCAATTCTTGGCTACAGGGACTTTCCAGAGATTTTGGTGATAGGTTTGACATATCCCAGTCCCATGTTAAACTGATATTACGGCTGGATTACTCCCAAACGGGCATGTGCACAGACACCTGCAGACACCATGGATGTGTCATGTTCTGCAGTGAACACCACAGTTCATTACATTTGCATACCGCTGTTCAGCAGTCCAGATAAGAAAACAGTTCTCATGTGCACATCAAGGCACCATCTCCATGTCCGTTCCTCTTCCTTAATTGAAAAAAAAAACCATTCAGTAAACATCCAGATAATATGTAATGCACAACATCTCATTAACGACGGCCTGCTGGCTATGGGTGAGGATTGAAATAATGTATTACCTGGCCGCAACTGCTGCACCCTGACAAAGAAACCTCTCCAATGATGCGTCAGTGTGCTCATCCATGTCTGTTAATTTTGTTAAATGTCAGCAGCGTTTTGGTTTGTAGTTTGCACGTGGCACCCTTTTTTTTTTTTTTTTTATGCTCATTGCAAACCTTCTGGCACACACATTCAATTCAAAATGAAACACAATTCATACTCAGGTACGCAAGGACAGACCTAGCTGTCAGCCTACATCTCACAATTTTCTTATTTTCTTCATACGGCGAGTAAAATATAAAAACATTCATTCATGAGGTCAAATGTGTGTACTCTACAGTTATGTGCCAATGAAAAATCAACTGTCTGCTGATGTCTGGTAACCTCCATAGACTCCAGTGTGCTGTTATTACTTTCTAGTGGCCACTGTTTCCATTTGATTGTGGACTTGGCAGTGCTTTTTCTCACTTTTCATCGCTGCTAGGGTCACCAGATTGAAGCTGACAGCAACTTTACAGAGCACCACCAGAGACCGGAACACACAGAAAACTAACTCAAAGTTCATTTTGATGACATAGAGAGCTGCAGAATGACACAGAGATAGGGCGAGGGGAGCAATACGGGCAATGAGAGGCTGAGAGAGTACAGAGTGGGGAGGGGAGGGGTGTCTTTGAGCATGTCAGCGTTTGGGAGGCAGCAGGAGAGCCTTTTTCTGTGGCCTGGACTGCAAAAGCTCTCTGTCAGCACAGAGGGGTAATGGGGGTTAGCAGGGTGAATAAGGGGAGTGAGGATGAGTGTGTAAATATAAAAAGTGTGAGTGTGAGGGTACAAGTGGCTGCATGCCCCCAGGAGTATTACAATATATCAGGAACCCCAGTGACCCTCAGGACTGCAGCGAAATAACCAAATACACATACATGAATGTACGTGCTCACAATACCAAATAATTGAAGCTACTCTAGAAATGTACATGTAAGCATTTATAAAAGCTTTCTTCCAGGGTGTTTGGCAGAAAAAGCTGTTACATGTACCAAAATCCCATGGGAGGAGAGGCTGATTTAAAGACAGATCATTAAAGGGGTAGTTTGGATTATTTGAAGTGGGGTTGTATGAGGTACTTATCAATAGTCAGTGAATTAGTAACAGTGGATGCCAGTCAACACACGGCCAGTTTAGTATTGAATAGAATGCCTTTATTGTCATCACACAGGTGGACAATGAAATTTAGTATGTCTCTGAGTGGTGCATATAATAAAAACCAAAACACTTTGACAGATCGGCACATACAAATGGCACTACTCACATAAATAAGTATAAAAACCAAGTCTATTACTCCAGCTATATATTGCATGTAGTCCCAAGATGATAAGAGTTCAGTTCAGTGGGATCTTATTGCACTAGTCAGGTTATTATTGCACTTAGTCACAGTTGTTTAATAGCTTAGAAAAGCGGAGAGGAGTAGCAGCACAGAAGCTATGCAATGTACTGGTGTGGACAGGGTCAGCAACAAAAGGTATTTTAGCCACTTAAAAAAAGGTCCTCCTAAAACATCAGTATCAATTTAAATATATATTTAGAATATTTTCTTTGCTTTATTTCGCTGTCAGAACAGCCTTATCTGACTTTTACATGAGTCAGATATTGCTCTTTCCAAATCAGTCAAACTCCATAGATGAAATCAGTAATTGTATCTTGCAGAGCACAAGAGTTGCTGCTTCGATATATTAGTTAGTTTGTAATATTGTGCCATTTAAGTGTTTTTTCATCAAAGTCACACTATAACACAAACAGATCGAGGCACTGGTAAACCAGCAACTCTGCGAGACAAAATGACTGATATTGCCTATGGAGCTTGGATGATTTGGGGACAGCGATATTTGTAGTTCATTGCTTAGCTTTCCTGATGGTACAACTCTCTGCTTCTCCCAACTGACCACCATCTCCCACAGCAAATACACACTGACAATCAGTAAGTACCTCATATAAACCCAGTTCAAATATTCTGAACTATCCCTTTAAATGTCTAAAAATCCCATAGGAGCGGTAATCAGCAACTCCCCAGAATCAACTGTCATGATACAGAGACAGGTGCAGGCAGATCATTAAATGGACGCCCTGTTGAGGCTTGGTCTTCCTTCACCACAGCGCCGAGTGCATGGGCACCAACTTATGCTAATTAATGCTTCAGCAAAAACAAGCCAGACCTTTTTTTGACCTCCGGCCTCCATGAGGGACACACACATGCTCGCACACACACCTCAGTGCCACCTCCCAGCAGCTTTACACTCCATTTATTCTCTCAGTCTAACCTGTGCTACCTACTGATGAATGCCCTTCAAATACACATTTGAACAATGAATTGGTTCCATGATGTGTCCCAGTAAGCCAGCACAACCCCGAAACTAGCTCACCTAAATGGAAGACAGTCGATATTTTAATCAGTTAACTGTGCTTTTCCTGGTATGATGATTCAAAATAGCTGTCGTGCAAAAAAACTCTGTTGTGCATGCTGATTCACTGTCCCATTGTCATGGCGCACTGGGACACTTAAATAGAACAAAACCATCCTTCATGTTATTAGTCGCAACTGTGCTCTTCTTACTATGGCAAGTCAAAAATACTACTGTAAAAATGAATTGAAAAATGATCTGATGATAAAAAAAAGTTAACTATTTTATGTATATTAAACAATTAGATTAAACAAATAGCAAATATTGCAATATATTGAATTGCAACCTCTGTATCGTGTTACGTATCGTTTCACCAGAATCTTGCAAATACACAGCCCTATTGTATCATGTAGTAGGTGTGTCCTGTAGCCTCTGTGAGTTTGCTGGCCTGCCAGGTGCCATAAAACACAGAGAATCACTTCACTATCACCAGCAATCACTAAATGTGTATACATCGTATTCACTATCTATGAAGGTATGTAATCACCATTTTCAAACCTGGAACAGAGTCTATGTGAGCACTTAGTTCTGCTGCATTACTCTGGGATCTCCTTAAAGTTCTTCTAATGGCTCCTTTTCTGCAGCAGCCACTTAGTTTGCACCTGTACAAACGTAGCATCCTCAAGTCATACACCTGTTCCCTCCTTTAACGCATCCCTTCACTTTTGATTTCTCTGCCTCTTTCCATCTCTGTCCTGACAGCAGTGAGGCAGATACAGGGAGGTTGTTGACTTAGCATAGCTAATGTTAGCTGAGGTTAAAGTTTTGTCCAGTGAGGATCGCAGACTGCAGTCGGAGGTTGGCTCAGTAAATGTCAGTCCTGTCGATCACAGTTAAAACCACGGACAGCTCTCATGAGGGCCTTTCTGAATGGCAGCTTATTATTTGCCCCTGATATCCCCTAAATGTTCTGATCCTCTGTCGCTGTCCGAGGAGAGGACTGGATTTGTTTGCTTCGTGGCTGGATGACATAGTCTAACTAGACACAGCTACTCTCACACACACACACACACACACACTGAGCTCTGGTATCTATGTGACAGCATCTTGTCTATTTTACTTTCGTTTTTGTGGTGAGCAAAGAAGTTAATTTTAGCTCGGTGTACTCATGCTGCTTTGCCCTTCATGCAGTTGAGCTGAAATGACTTTTAGCTTTTAATTCTTCAATAATTTCAGGACAACAGCATAGTTCAGGACACGCAAACGATGCAGGGACTTGACAGGGTTGAAAAGGCTGAAAGGATTAATTACTCCAGGCAGCCCCGGGTAACCTTTTAACTTTGCGCTCTAAGTCGGTTCTGATGGGGATAGTCGCCACTGTTAGAGGAAGTGTCTTGATATCTGTGCTCCTCACACTCTTAACGGGTAATGGGTGGAGGGGAGGGGTCTCTGCGAGTGCCCTGGATGTCACTTGTCACCTTGCTGCTGTGTAATGCTGCTAATTAGTGCTAAATAGCCTGAACTTCCCAGCGAGACCCTGAGCTTTGATGAATGGCACCAAGATAAAGCAGTTGGACCTCCTCGAGAGAAGCCACACATGTAGAAGTGCCTGTCACTAACAGGTAGATGACATGTTAAGCAGCCCTTGTTTCCAACCCCCTCACCTTCACCAACACACTCTTGAACACTAACAAGTTTAAAGGAACACTTCACCCCCAAATGGATCATATGTTGTACATAATTTCTGGTAATGAACCTGTTACTACAGACTCTGTTAATTCAGTCTTTATTTCCTGATTTGGTTTGTTTTTTGGTGAACATTTTGAGTTGTCTTTCTTCCATGATTTTGAGCCGGATTGTATTGAACTGTTTTGCGTCACGTACTGGTATCAGATTAGTACTTGGTATCGACCAATATAGAAAGTTCAGGTACCAGAATCTGTATCGGGAATGAAACAATGGTATCTCTAAAGATAATCTACAGAGCTTGTTGTTGACAGTTTCATGTAGGAACTATTTTCTTTCTTACGTTCACCAACTTTTTGACTGCTCAGAAGGAAATGTGCATCTACTCATGGATGAGAGGCTTGTGAGGAAGCGTAGGAGGCAAATATTAATGCGGTCTTCCTCAGCTGTAACCTCTTGTCCATGAGGAGGTACACACTCTGTTCTGTGCCGTGATACAGTTGGCGGGTGTAGTTCAATAGAAGGAAGATCCTAAGAAGTTCCTTATCTTAAGTAACTGGATCACGATTTCTGGGCAGACACATTGCTGTTTAGTTTTTCAAACGTTTGTTGGGGGGGCTTTGAGCACATCTCTACAGCCAATATCTCCAAAACTCACACCAAAACAATATAAATAGATAAATAGCACTACAGGCCAGAAGAAAAATATGTATTTTTCATTTTGGTGTGAACCCTTTCAAGATTGGTAAAAAAAAAAAAAAAAAAAGAAGAAGAAGAAAAAATTAAAGTAGCATCATTTGCTCATTTTGTTATGTGTTGAGTTGTGTGCAGATGGTCTCAAGTCAGGCAGAAGAATTGGACTTATCCCACTCCAAACACTCTGCCTCCAGGAGGATTAGGCCACATTGTTGACGCTACTGAGGGAAGCATGTTTCTACAGCACATACAAATTGAGCTAAACCCACACCGATCTACATATGCACATATTTATGGTGTGCAGACATACCTACACCCACATACTGTGTGTACACACTGCAGCACACAGATGTAGATTATACTGTATGTGTAGTGATATAAATTCATAGGTTCACGTTTTTGGCTCTGTGATCTTTTTATTTTTAGCCCTGCTTTGTATTTCTGTATCAAACAGAGGCCAGCCAAAATCTAGGACCTTATCTGACTGGATTATATGAAGTGTTTTCACTGTGGCAACAAAGCATGTACAGCATTATATCATTTATTCATGTCCCGTTCTATAGGACCACTAAATAAGCAATTTATTTAAAAGCTCTTCGGGTTTTTAATCACAGTAAACACCTGTAACACCATCTTACTTGAAAGGCAGATTATGTTAATCTTTTGTTTGGACAGTCCAGGGACATTTACAGTGAGCTCCTGTCCTCTCCTGTCCTGTCCTGTGCCTTTTGTCCTCCTCCACCCTCCCTGTGTTTCCTCTCACTGATATGTTTCTTTTATGTTTTTAGTGTTGCAGAGCCTCTGTTCGCTCTTTTGAACCTCTTCAGTTGCTGAGATCAAAGCCAGGCCTTAATGGTGACATTAAGGTTTAATGGTTACTGACTTTAATGACTTCTGTCCCTTGTGGGAAAACGTTTAAAAAGGCTGCCTCTTACGAGTTAGTTGTGTCAAAGAAACATTATTCTCACACCAAGGAATAGCTACATTTACATGGATGATATTTCTCCAATCTGATGAAATTAGAAATTCCAATTTAATCTTTTATGTAGACCTTTAAAAAAATAATCAGATTAAATATGTTTCATAGCATTAATCAGAATATAACTTTTTTGACAAGTACCAACTGGTTCTGCCCAGTGTGAGGGTTCTAATTTTACCAGAAATATAATGGAAGAAGAAGTGGTTCCAGTTTGCTAACCACCAGTAAACACAAAGGAAGAAGTGTTCCCACGTTGTAATTTTCAAAATGGACCTGCATCTTATCCTGGGAAGAATATCAGAATCTTTAAATCTTTTTTCTAACAAAAAAGTTGTATCTGCTTCCGACCTGTTCTGTTTTCACTATCGACATGTTTCTGTCCCTCCATGAAACTCCACGGTGGAGGAGTTAGATCCAAAAAGAGGAGCAGCTGTATATAGTGGAAGAGGTTTGGCTAGAAAAGATTAGACCACAGTAATTAAGAAATGCAAGAAGACGGTAACAACAAAAGCACCCAGGTGAGTGCGAAGAGAGCCAAAAATCCCACAAGGATTTATCAACATAGCTCAACAGCTATTGTGAGCTCTAAAGATATTGTTCAGTATTCAGTCATGTAGAATCAACAAGCTTATCGTTATTACAAAATATCTTAGAATATAATTATATTATTTTAGGGCCGCATCACCTACCCATAGTGGGTGTAGGTGAGGTGACGCAAACAAGTTTCTGGTAGTGACAGAAACACGGCAAAGCAAAACAGAACAGGTCAGTAGAAGATACAACTTTTCTGTTAAACACCTTAAAAATGCTAATATGGTTCCCAGGATAGGATGAGGGTCCATCTTGAAAATTACCCTCTGGAAACACCTCTGTTTTTTTACTCGAAGAAGGCAAGCCTTAACTACTTCTTCATCTTTTGTCATATTTCTGGCAGATTAGACACTTCACAGCAGGTGGATCCAGTTTGCTCATGTCAGAAAAGTTAGATTCTAATTAATGCTTTGGGGCATGTAAACACGTGTTTTATCAGATCACTTTATTTAGATATTGTGAAAACAGCTAAGTTAAACATTTCTGATCAGAATGATTTTAGTTGGTTTGAAGAAATATTGTCCATGTAAACATAACTAAGCCCATTGAGATTTCATTCCAATCCAACCGAATCAGGCCAGTTTCGTCCAATTTCGGTGTTTACATGAGGCACTTTTATTCTGACTGGGTTGCTATTCTGACTATTTGTGGAATATTAGGGTCCCTGTAAATGCAGTTAATATGAAAGAGCTTTCCATCACTGTTGGCTGGTGACTATGCTTAAAGCAAAGCCTGATTGATGAGACTCACTCATTATTTCCGACCGTGTGTCATTCTTTGGCTGGTTGACCAGTCCAACAATGACCATGCCGTGCTGCACCACGCCTCGTCCCTGCCATGGCTGATCCTACTGTATCAGTCAGGAATGTCCGCACCCTGACAGCTGTAGGGGAATCTGACTCATTCTTGTCTCTGTCCCCGTCCTCCTTGTCTCTTTAACAAACACGCTATCCCCGCTCTCCCTGTCCCCTCCACTTTATTCACTCTTGTTTGAGTGCTTTGGCGAGGTGACAAAGCCTCCTCTCGTCATTCGAGTGTTAGTTTACCACTTATGAGTACACCTATGAGGGGACAGGAGGGTTGCATTCTGATGGACAAATGGTTCCAGAGGGCCAAAGATGTAAAAATCTCCTGTGGGACACTCTTCAGAGTCTCCTATCCCCTGATGTGTGCCTGTTGTGTGATATGTTCTGCCTGTTCCAGTCCTGGCTCCTGTTCAATGCCTCATTGATGCAGCAGCACTCGCTCCTCTCTATCAATGCACCGCTCTTCTGCTCCTCTTTGTGACGACATGGCTGCAATCAAACCTAAAGGGCTGTCAGCCAGTCAGTTCTACTTAAACTAAAGTGAGGGAGAATGAGGGCAATCTGACACATAACCCTTATCTATGTACCTCTATTTCTCAGGCTGAATAAACTGCTCTCAGGCCATAATTTAACCTTGATGCATGTAGGATATAAATTTATAAGCTCCTTGAGCTACTATTACTCTAGTACCTCTCATTCTCTGGGCTTGTAGCTGTATGTCACCATCCTGCAGTACATACAGCACATCCAAATGATGCAGACCAGCGGGCTGAGCAGTAATGGATGTCAGGGAGCAGATTACATGGTGAAAGGTTATTGATCAGCTACTGTCCTGCACATGTCATTGATTAAAGCAGCAGAGTGTGCGATTGCTGCATGTTCAAGTAGGTTCTTGGGAAATAATAAAGATGCTTTTTGTCAAATCTTAATTCTCCCTCAGGGCCAGTTATAAAAGCCACTGTGTGCAAGTGTCTGTGGCCAAGGGTTGGAAATTAAATTATACTGTGATGTCGATATGTATCAGGATAGTTTATTAGAGAAATCTTTTAGTGATAAAATAACCAGATGGGATTTCAAATAATGTCAGATGGGAAAATCAAGGCCCAGTTCTATAAGGGTGCACAAGTGTGCATTACACCCTCAGTTTAATATTTTGCACCCTAAATTGGTATGAGAAATGCTGAGAGCAAAGTGGTAAGTCACACATCTGTGGTGTTCGCCGTTGTTTATGTACGTTTGTTTGGAGCATATTCAGGGCACATGGACTGTGCATCTCCATGCGCACCATCTACAACTGTGTTCTGGTTCATGTATACATGAATCAGTGCAATGTGCAAAAGTGCTGAGTGAAGATAAATAGATCAGCAGGTGTGGTGATTATTAAATACTCTCTTGGCCAATCATATCATTGGTGTCATAGCTCTGAAACAAAACAATGAAGAAATTTATTTGGTGATGATTACATCGGACTGATTCTACTTTAGCTCTACTTTAGCAGTAATTCTTACGTATCTCAACTTGTAGATGGTGACATAGTTTAGTTAATGAATGTTTCACAAGACAGTTTGCACTGCAGTGTATTTTACAGATAAAACATGAAATTTTCTTCTGTCTACTTTTACTATAAATGTTTTGTAAAAGTGGTTATGATGAGCCCTGGTAACTGGCTGTGCAGGTAAACACAGTGAGTGATCATGCATAACAGCACTGCACTCAGCAGACACAAAGGCTGCTGCTTTATTAACATATCCTTGGTGCCGTTCTGACCATTAAGGCAAACTGTTGCTAAAAGGAAAAAACATGCTATACTCGCTTAGGGCTGTTTTTGGCTTTTTACAGTTTGGGGCCACACATAACACCTATTTTTCATTGTTGTTGATGAACCACACTGTACTAGTGCTCCCCCACTAATTTCAGATGCTCCCCCACTTTGTTCTGAAACTGGGCCTGGGAAAATCAAGGAACTTCATTACGAAAAATCCAATAAAAATCCAATATTGCTGTAAAGAAGTCGCGCTCATTGATTTACCTCATTGGCATTATTGCCTTCAGTGGAACCAGAGAGGGCATAATGTAGTTTCCACAGTACAGAAAAGTATGTGTATGTAGTCTATATGAAATATAGGCTACATTAGAGATGATTTTCATAATTTCTGTGGCATACAAATAACATATATTGATATGAATCCATCTGAAATAATAAACACTTTAGTTTTCATAAGCATCGTGCACAAACTTGCATGGGTGTACTGAATGCATGAAGGTGAATCTGAAGCATCACTTGTGCATATTACAAAAAAAGAACAAGAAAGGCTTGGAGGGAGAAATTGTGAATGTGAGTAAAATGGAGAGAATAACAGCGACAGTGATTAAATGAAAGGGAGAGAGGGAGTAGATTAGCTCAGAGCCGGTCCTTAGAGAGCGTCTGAGAGAGAGAGAGAGCTGCCAGCTCTCCCTTCATCTTCCCTTCCTCCCCCATCAAAGCCTCTCTGCTCTCATCTTGATCATACTCACCCTTAACATCCTGTGGTCTCTCTTTCTTCTCCTTCGCTCTCTCTATCTCTTCCCTAATTGTCAATCCATGAACACAAATGTAGTTTTCTCATTTTTTGGCGTGGCAAGAAGAAAAATCCCACTGCACAGTTTTTACACACAGTAATCTCATCCCTTCTTGACTGCATGCTGTTGTCAGTCTCTCTGTGTAGGTGTGGGTTGTATTGCAATGTGTTCTCTCTTGATTATTCTGTTTTGTTATGTTTTCCTCATATTTTACTATGACTCTGGATAGGGGGGCATGTTGACTAAATGCATCCTTTGTTTGTGGCTGAGTTTTCAGGCTCTATTGAAGACACTGCCAAGGCCATGAAAAAAAAAATGTTTCTGATTTGACAAGACTTTCATCAAAACATGCTATTTGTCAATGTCCTTCAGAACAACACATAAGTGTTTTCTGTTCTGATGCCGCTGTTGACAGGATGACATTGTCATTGACATGCCATGTCATGGTCTGACTACAAGAGGTGGGACCAAGTCATTGTTTTGCAAGTCAAAAGTAAGTCTCAAGTCTTAACATACAAGTCCAAAATCCTAAACTTTGAGTTTTGAGTCTAAAATAGGTTATAATGTAACAGTGAGTTTCCAGTCTGGTGGATTTATGACATTACTTAGCTGTAAAACTAACATTAGCTAAGCATTAGCTCACTAACTATATTCGTATTAGCCTCAACTTACTGTAATTTGTGCAACTTCAAAATTGGAAGTTGTTGCATTTTGGTCTGTAATGTTTGACCTGCATGTTTTGCATTTGCAATTTGTTTCTGTACTCAGTGTACAATATCAGATTTGGTTATTTTTCCAATTAGAGCTCGGTAACATTAGTTCTTAAGGTTCTTTCCTGCAATTTGATAGCATGCTGTCTGATTAGTTCAAAATAAAGTGGATTGTTGGGAATTAAGTGTCGACCTGCTCAGAATTAATACCTTTAATGTTAGTTGATTCAGGAAATGAAGGAAAATGAATTAATCTGTGCCATGCATTTAAAATAACATATTTTTTAGTCTTTGGGTTTGGTGTAAGGTATCAAGTAGTAAGACAGAAATCTGACATCTAAGTGAAGTCACAAGTCATTTGTGCTAAAGTCCAAGTCAAGTTGAAAGTCGTTTTTGATTTTGTCTAAAGCCGTCAAATTTTTTACTTGAATCTGACTCCCGTCCATGTCATGTGGCTTAAGTCCACACCTCTGCCAGGGGACGTTTCTGTTATAATAATAACCACTTAGTTAAGTTTATGGAACGCCATCATGGATAAAAGAAACCATCAGTGCTTGCCTGCAGGAAACAGGGAAAAACACAGCAGTCTGATGTTTTGTTGAGCCACTGATCCACCATGACCACCTCCCTCTCACGTCTTTGTGGCTCAACAACAATATCACACTACTTCCTCATACACTCCCGACAGACAAGAGTCATCATACATAGAGACACCACAGGGCTTTGAAACCACTGATCTTGTCATTTTTCTTGTCTCCTCTTATTGGCTAGCAAATGTGTGTTCAACTTTAATCAAAAAATACAGTGGTTTAATCACGGTAAATGGTAGCCTAAATGTTATCTGCCCTCAACACTTTATGATCACCTTTTCTAATGTAATAGCAAAAAGTTTTCAAGGTATTCTGACTTGTCTGATCTTCTCCAGGGTGCTTGTCTAGCAGCCTGTCCTAGGGTTTCATCAGCTGGGTTTTTATCATGTCTTATTGTACTTCATTTTGACGTACACCATGTAACAACCTCTTCTGACCTTTGCATTTCTATCACAAAAGATATGGAGCTCTGGCAGTCACTGCTGGGACTTTAAGGGGCAATGAAACTTAAAGGGAACATGGAAAGGCTCGTAATCAGCATGTGTCTTGGTCTGTTATTCAGTCAAATCCCCCTCATCAACATCTCTCTGCCTTATCCTTCTCTTGCCTGTTTATCTTTGTTTACCATATGAAAAATGCTATCAAAGCTACCACACATTACCACAAGAAAGAAAAAAGGTACAAAGAAAAATGGCCTTCATTGCAAGAACACTGTTTATTATAGAATCTTCTCGCTTATCGAATAAAGATGGGGAAGCTTTCTGACACACTGTTGACTATATTTTAGGATTAAAGTTCAGCACTAGACCTTCACCTGAGTATCATTTGCTTCTGGATCCAGGATTCTGTGGCTCCTATATGAGCATAAGAAAAATTAATTGTGAACTCTGCTCGGAGACTAGGTAAGAAGGCAATAAAGATTCATTTATATAATACCTTTCAAAACAAATGGTACAGTGCTTCTTTATTAAAACCATTAAGCACAAAGCAAGAGAGGCAATGCTGTAATACAAAAGTACCAGTGCTGTGATACAAAAGAATAGAATAAATAGATTTAATGCATGGATAATATGAACAGGACAGGAAATACATCAGATAAATGTCTTGACATGTTTTTTTTTATATCCACTAAAATTGTTGATCTCATACAGGAGGTAGAGTACACACAGTCACGTCTCTCTTAAGTTGCTGCAAGTATTTGGACAGAAGCTTGAAAAAATGTACTCAAGTACTTCACCCTCTCATACTACGTAGTAGGTAATTATTAGCATTTTATATTTAATTCTAAACTCTACTGTTGGGCAATGGGGAGAGGCCAGCATTGGAGTAGTGTTCTCCCTGTGCTTTCTCTTTGTTAGGAGATGAGCTGCAGTATTTTGAACATCCAGAGCTGCAGCTCCTTGGCTGAGGCAAGCATATAGAGAATTACAGTAATCTGAGCGTGAAGACACAAAAGCATGGATTAATTTCTCAGCACTTTAAAGGAGGGAATGTGTCTCGTCTTAGAATTATTTCTTAACAGGAGAAAGCATGACTGAACAAGTTTGTTAATACGTGTGAAAAAACTTCAGACAGGAATTAAGGGACGTAAAAGCAAAATAAAGGAGCCAATCTGCGAGGTCTGATGCTGATTCTTGCTCTTTTTTTATTGCACTGATTATTTCTGCAGCTGCTCTGTTTTGTTGCTCCGTTTATATAGAGAAAACTGGAAAAGACAGGAGTGGATTACTGAGTTTAGACAATAATCTGTCAGAAAACTCAATGGAGGTCAGATTGTAATCTGAACAGCAGATTCATTGGTAAGAACAGGCATAAGCACAGCAACAAACCCATCTTTGTAATCACACCAAGGAAAATGTGACTTGTTGTAAAACTTCACGTGTGGTGTGACATTTGCTTGTATGACTAATTGTGTGACAACAGGTGAATTGTGTAAACAACAGGAAAATTATCAAACACACCCAAGAGTAAATAACATGAGATATCTGTTCATAAAATGCCAAGGTGCATGCTGGGAGGCTTTACTTGCACTGTCACCTTTTATCAGTCAGTGTACAAGGTAGATAATCTGCTTTTCTTGATGTTTTAATTAATTCTGAGGTTTGTGCTATTCATCACTTATGTCAATTATTTTGTCTCTTTTGTGCACAATTTAAAAATGCATCTGTAATATAGATGTATGCTGAAAACACCATTTTGTCTTGTACTGTTGATTCTGTTCAAGCCATTAAGTCATTAAGCCATTGCAAGCTATGTTTTTCTTGTCAGATGAATGAAATAATTCTGGTGTTCTGGAGGTTGGTTTATACCAGTCATTCTCAGAGACTGGGTCATGACCCACAAGTGGGTCACAGGAAATTTTGTTTGAGTCACACAGTCAATAAAAGACTAGAAGAAGAAGAAATTCTGAAATATATGTACAGTACACCTTTTTTAAAGATTTTAAAATGTCCTATATTGTTTTCCTCATGGGTGGAAATAAAACCAATGAGGTGTCCTGTTAACTCAGCCTAAAGAAAATAACACGTGTCATGATATAAATGTGACATGAAAATGACAGTAAAAAAAAGTTGGGAATGTTCATTTATACAGAAATGAACTCTTCCCAAGATTTACTGGACCTATTGTAAATTCTGCACCTGCTGCAATGACCTGCTGCTGCAAAATCCCTGCACAACTTCATGAAATACTTCTACCATTAGCCTACTGGAAGAATCTGCAAAGCCACATAAAAGTCACCCTTTTATTTCAAGACCATTTTCAATTTTCCATTATTTTTAACTAAACCTGCTGTCTTAAATTTGTATTCTGAAAGGAAACAGCCATGAAACAGTCTGTCATTCACCTAATTCTAAATGCAAATGAAAATCAATGACCATCACATTTTTTTGGAGGCAAGAGAGAGAGAGAGAGAGGGACAGCATATAATAGGTGTTGAAATTAAGTAACTGGAACTAATTTCTTCTTTTCCTGCGACGAGCGTGCTTACAAATCTTTGTACTATGCATGACGAATGATATCAAATTGTCATTCCATTTCATTAATTCTGGGAAATGTTGCACACATCATATCTGAGTGTGTGCACATTTAATTTCATGCAGTCAAAGTAACATACACAAATACATTCATGATGAAAAGGTGCTAGAGATTGATGCAGATGTGGTGGATCATTTAGACCATATTTTTGTGGTTACTTTCAGGCAAGAGCTGAATTTCTATCATTATTTGTACTATGATTTTTATATGTTTATTTAACTTCAGTATTATTCTAACTGCCTGGTCCAATAACTAAACAAAGAACCATTGACAATGTTGTGAATTGAGCTTTAAAAAAGTGCAGGACAAAGAGTACAGCCATGATTATTTATCACTGAAGATGTCACCACAATCAACAAAACAAAAATCTCACGTAAAATGTCACTTTGATTCATTGTCAGTGAGATTTAAATTGCATCTGTCAAGGCTCTAAGCCAATTGAACTACACCTCTAATAATTCATCTCACACAGTCTCACACACACACACACACACACACACACACACACACACACACACACAGACACCTTCGAGGTTCTTCCATAGATTTGGCTGCTGTGAAACTGATGGTTTTCTGCCTTCGGTGGGTGTTGAGTGTGCAGGTTGGTGGAAATCTCTGGGATGTTTTGTTCAGAAAAAGCAACTCATCTTTGCCTAATGCACACACAGACACACACACACACATACACACACTTCCTCTCTCACACTCACACAGGCACACTGAGGCTGAGATGATTTATAGCCAGCCATGTCTAATGGATTGCTTTGGCACTTGAGAAATTATGAAAAGAAATTAATTAGCCTTTAGTGACCCTGCTGTCCATCTGTCTCTTGCACACACACACACACACACACACACACACACACACACACACACACATACACACACACACACACACACACACACACACACACATACAGACCTAATAACACACACACACAGTGACCCAGCCACTTGGCTGCTCACTTTGGATGTAATTACGGCCTAAATGGATTGTGCTTACCTGTCACAGATTTATCGTCAGTAAATCGCATTTGTATTATATTGTTATTGTTACCGTGGTGACATTTTAATGACCTGACCATCATTACAAAATGAATAACCAAATATTTATTATTCACTATTCAGTGGTTCAATAACAATTAATTGATATAAATGACAATGATAGTGTTAACATGTTTACATTTACATTTTATAATTAACTATCATTCCTTTAAATCTTTAAAATAATGTACAGTGTATCATTTAGTATTAATTAGTATAATCAGAATCAGAAATACTTTATTGATCCCTGTGGGAAAACTGGATGATGTCACGGTTACTTCAGACAAGAACAGAAATACATAAGCATAGATTGTAAGAAAAATGGACAAATAGAATTATAAATAAGAAGTATGTCAAAAAATATTAGCTATGACAGATGATGCACAATATAGAAAAACAGGGAAAAAAAAGAATTGAGACATATGTACAAATATGCATATTACAACAGTTTCCAATAAGAATTAAGCTGAGAATGGGTTTATAAATAAGAGTATTAATTAGAGTATTCCATGTAAATGCAGTATTGATGCATTGATTTCACTGTATATATCAGTTTTGCACAGTTATTGCACAAATATATTACACTGTGTAAAAAACTATGTTTGAATCTAACTGTTACTGATCAGGCAAATTAATTACTGCATAAAGTTATTGTACTGTTAGGTTATTATTGCATGGTTGAAGATAAGCAAATTTATTGAAATAGAAATAGAAATGGAAATACAGGAAAACAGAGAAACAGAGAAATTTGATATCCTTGATTTCATAACTATCTCAGTTTGTACGTGCTAACAGTGAATCATCTATGTACAACTCTATGCAAGTTAGTCACACGAGAATCCACAACGGTCTTTGCTTGGACCAGTCCTCCGTACCCTATATATGCTTCTGTTAGGAATAGTTATTAAGAACCCCTCCATAATTTTTCATTGTTATGCAGATGATACTCAATTATATCGATCAATAAAGCCAGACGACTTGATCTGCTCTGAGACAACTTTAATTGAAGTGAAATATGTAAGCTTTTAGCCATCATTATTGATACAATTTAAGTGATTTAAGTCTTAGTGTGCAGAAAATACTCATAATAATGAGAATAAGAAGAATTGTTTCATAAAGTTTAGGAGTGCTTCCTGTAAAAGAGAAAAAAATTAAAAATCAATGAAAAAATAATGACAGACAAGCCAACAAAAACTATAATTTTTTTTAAAAAGTTAAAGATTACAAAACATTTGCAGAAAAACAAGTGATTTAACAAATGATAATTACTTTGTCCGCCACAGAGCCGTACAAAGACTATGATTGCAAACGAAAACCGGTGAATGGCAAAGTGAAAGAAACAAACTGAGAGGGGAGAGCAGCTTTGTTCCCCCTCAGTGAGGATTTCTGTGAATAGCTGTTATTTTCTGTCTCTCTTCTGGCTGAATTCACTTGGAGAACAGAAAGCTCAGCTCAGTCGAGGAGTTATTGTTCTTCTTGTCCTTCTGCCTGTCAGTGTGTCCTTACTAGTATACAGGATGTGAGGAGAGGATTCACTGGACGTGTTCTCCTTACTTTTGTCTGAGATGTTTCAACAGATTGAGCTGAAACAACATGTAGACTTCCTCCATTTCAAATAGGATAACAGAAGGCAGTCTTTAAATTGGATCGAAATCACGCTTTCCATTTTTGGCAAGTGTCCAGCTCAGACACGAGAGCTTGTTATGAATTATTTTGTGATTTCCTGTCTCCTGAGCTCTGAACAGCAGCTGGTATGAGACAGAGAGGAGTAGCGCCCGAGGAAACGTGATTACAGTCAACTCCAAAATAAGTCAACACTTCAGATCCAAAGACACAAGCACACGCAGAGGTAGAGAGGTTCTCGCTTCTCACAGCCCTGTGATGTTTGTCTGAGTATATTTGTACATGTGTGTAATTCAGATGGAGAAGTGATCAGTTTAGTCCCCTGCTCTTTATCCTCCTGACAACATACAAAAAACCTCCCACCCATCTCTTCTTTGAGACAAGCTGTATTGTCACCGCCTCCCTGAGCGACACATAAACAGATGGTGATGTTTCACTTTCCCAGGATATGTTAAATTGTCCTGACAAAAAAAATGGTTTTTTTTAACCATTTTATCTAAATATGGGCTGTTATTTGTTTAGAAAATTGCAATACTAGCAATACCTTTAATGTGATACCAACACCAATGGAGTACTTCATTTGAAACCTTTTTTTCTCATCATTCAGTACCCATCATGTGACCTGAAGCACAGCCATACTCTCTATTGTTTTGGCATCGAGGTAACAGCGTACCTAGATGCCACAGACTAAGTAGCGTTCAGGCTGACGTAAAAAAAAAAAAAAAGAAAAGAAAAAACACATTTTAAAATGGGAAGAGCTGTTGTGTGACTGACTGTACAAATATACACGACAAGAAATCAGAGAGATCTTTGTACAGACTGCTGAAACCGAAAGAAAAGAGATGCAAATCATTTGCTGCAATACACAGAAATGTTTTAAATCCAGGCACTGAAGTGTGGCCATTTTGTATTTTGGTATGCTGAATTTTAGGGAGAAAAAATCATACTGTATTGACCTAATCAAAATAGTACTGGGCAATGTTACTTTTAAAACTTGCTATATTGCAAAATTACTTCAATTAAAAGGTAACTCGTTACTTTACAGTGTTACCCACTGACAGAAGTTACTTGCTAGAGTACTTTTGCATGACCAAAAATAAAAAACACTTTACAAATACTTGTGCATATTGGTTGCCGTATATTATCCTGACAATCAGAGAGCAGAGGCATATTACACAGCTGAATAAAACCCGTGCTTGTTTAGCCTACAGTTGGCCCACATCATGTTTCAACATGCAACTAACAAACCAATTAGGTTCTTAAAGCACATGCCTACTCACAAACTACAAAAGTGCAGAGGCCTTTCAAATCCTGACTCACCCATTGCACACCGTCACTCCATGAACATCTCCAATAATCTGTCCACACGCAACCAGAACATCCTTTGCTGTTGGTGTTGAAATAACATTACGACCAAGTGTCCAGGCTTTTGTATGCCTTCAGGCTCATCAGTGTCCATGGACCACAGTTTCTTTGGTAAGTTGTTCGGATCACTGACTGATTCCAGCTGCCTGATAGTTGATTGTTTTACTCCGGGTGTCACAGTTTCCCTTACAAATGGGCAGCCATGTTTCAGGATGTTTTGCCCCTCAGCCGGACTTAAGGGGTGTCTTCCAGAGGGAATGTGACGTCAGTGCATACTCACTATACACTGTGCTCGACTTCACCACACAGCAGACTTTATGGGTTGTAGCTGCTACGGTAGAGGATCGATGACATCACATTAATTCGAAGAACGCTTGAGATGATTGGCTGCGAGCAAAACCATACCAATACAAATAGTCTTGTTTTTCTAGATCTGGGTATTAAAAAGGAGCGTATGCAGGTATCGTTCAATTGAAGAAGTTTATATTACCCTTTGTTCTGTCAATAAACTAAAGGTTTCAGGTACTGATACCCAGCAAGTCTGATAGGGATAGAAATGGACAGAGTGGGGTCAGTTTAAAAAAAGAAAAAGGATGACAGAAGTGAAAGAATGACAAAGATGGGCAGAGGCAGTGAGTCAGCGAGAGAGACAAAGAGAGACAGAGGGAGGGTGAGCAACATGGAGGGATTATTAGCGACTGTGTGGGGATTAGAGAGGAATGCTGTGGTCTGACACGCCAGAATGTGATCTCACTCTGGCTTAGTGTCACTTTTCTCTCCTCCGCTTCCTCTGGTCTGTTCTGCAGGTGCACAGCAGCTACCTAACAGCCCATATAAGTTCACTTCTGTCACATCACTCACCTGCCCCGCACACACACACACACACACACGCATACACACACGCCTCACCAAGCAAGCTCACACATGGAGGCGTTCAGTGAGTGGTACAGTCTGAACGCGAGATGATTTCTATGGATTTTCCACCTTGGATGCTGCAGCAGAACAAATCCAATGTCTTTTTCTGGCTGGCTGGAGATCATGAACGCTGCATTCTTTCCAGATGAAGCGATTGCACCATGTAACTCTGTCGAGACTCACATCTACACACTGACTCACCAGCCAAACTCACTGTTTAAATGAAATACGTGATAGCAGTGGTACTTTTGACAAATACTTTACTAACCACCTCCTCTGTCTCTGTCTCCTCCTCTCCTGCAGATCTGAGTTCGACCTGGACTATGACAGCTACCACGAGGACTACTATGACAGGTACTGTCAGGAAGCCACGCATGGCAGCTCACACACCTTATTGCTTGTCTGTGTGTCACGGGAGGCTAAAGGAGGAGAGGCTAAAGCGGATTCTTCATCATCGCTGTCCCCAGTAGTCTCTGCTCCCTGTCGCTGTCTGCCACACTGCTGTCAGTCATCCTGTCTCTGCCTACAATGTTGCCTGTTATTACTCAACAGCCAGGAGCTGTGGGTGTGTAGTCACATGCAAGCATCCTAACTCAGACTAAATCTTACACTGAACTAAATCAGACTCAGTTATATCAGAGGTTTTCTATTTTTTTTCCCAGCCAAGGACCCTTTACAAGATAGAAAATATACCAAGAACCCCTTTATGTTCTGTGGAACAGAGAGAGCCAGCCAGACTGGAGGGAGGACGATTTATATGCATATATTGACATTTTACTTAGTATTGACTTAAATTCCACCTCAGTGCTTCTGTTACTGGATCTCCGTGTAGCATTGATCTACTTGAGTAGATCACAGCGTACTCCTGAATCAGTTCAAACAGGCAATTTGGCATCTCTGGCCTGGCTCTTGCTTGGTTAAAGTCCTGCCCATCTGAAAGAACATGGCGTGTTTCATTTTGATATTTTGTCAGTGTGTTTGTACCATGAGTGCCTGTTTCAGTATGTTGACAGTGAAGGAAAATTTAAGTTTTTACACACTCAAAAACAAACTAACAAAACAAACTTACATAAATTCAGCTCTTAACAAAACTTTTCTCTTTCAGCTCTGCCTAAAAACAAAAAAGGACTGATTATACTTCTGGGTGTCTACATTTTTCAGCTCAATTTAAGGCAAAAGAAACAATTAGTTTTTGAGCAAAATGAAAAATAAATCGTCACTGAAAGAAAAATAAAAAAATATATAACTCTTTTCATTTTTGATTGACTATAGCTGACTAAAGCTGATTACTAAGACTGAAATTAAAAATGGAAAATTACCATCTCTGCTGTGAAAATGTCACATTGTTCTCAGTAAATGTGCAGCTCCTACCAGCTGACAGATCAGATTGAGAGCAACCATACATTAGGATTATATAATTGTTTGGGACTTATCATGAACTTTTGGCTGTGTAGTACCTTTTCCATGCTAGTGCACAATAAACTCCTGTGCAGTGTGTACAGATAAGTGCAGTGGTTAGGTGGATGAAGTAGTTTGTTAGACTGAGCTCCTCTCAGAGTGGCTCTGTCTGTGTTATTGGACCTCCACTGAAATTGCGCAGGGACCTTCCTACATCCCCCAGGCCTCACTCATAAACACTCCACTCAGCACATCTGAATAAAGAAAGCGGTCACATTGTACACACACACACACACACACACACACACACACACAGACAACACACAGCTCATTCCACTGCCTTCCTCGTACATATCGATGCTCTGTTGCTCTGAGTATTAACTGTCATCTTTTCTTTGTGTTTTTTTCATTTGTTTTGCCTTGCTCTGCATTTTTCTGTTTTTGCTCAGGGGGGAACACTCACCACTGATTTTCAATTTGTTTTTAACACAGTGCATGATTATTCCCCATGCTGTTGGCTAGTGCTACAGACAGCTGTGTGTGTGTGTGTGTGGGAATGGAGGTGCATGTGTGCATATTTATATGTGTACGCACATGCGTTTGCCCCTGGGTGTGAGTGCGCGGGGGACCATGTGTGTGTCTCTGTTTGTTGTTTGTGCACATCAATATGTGGGAAAAAGAGAAATGACTGTTTTTGTCCACCGTCCTCTTGTGCAAACACGAAAGAAAAGTGTCTTTCAGCACACAGATAACAGCTCGAGCTGACAAAGCTGCTTTCCGTGTGGGGTCTAATCCATAGAGACAAACACTCCCTCTCACACACACTCACACACTTTTCTGTAATCCTCACTCGTCTACAGTCATTCATTGTCTGAGCTTCCATTCTCAGAGATGACACTTCAAAGCCGGTGTAACAACACATTGTCTATATGCCCCTGCAAACCGCTCTGAAGGACTTTAAACTCCCGTAAGTCTTTGGTCTCTGTGTCTCCACACACGGACAATGCTCAAAGCCTCTAATCTCACACACTTATAGTGGCCTAATACACTTCATCCTTACGTGACATTGTGATGTGTGTGTGAGGGCTGTGGATGTGCTATACGAGTACAGTCTGAGCAGAAATCTCTGTATCAAGCACAGAGGCTTCATAGAATAAAATAGAATGGAAAACAATAGAAAAAAAGCTTTCAGGAAGCTGGGCTGCATCTGACTAACTGGCTAAAAAGCTCAGTCAGTAAATCTACATCACCGTCCATCTTCCAAGTCCTTGCAGCTGACAGCTTGTTTCCCGGTAGTTGGCTTGTGATATACAGCAGAAGAGCTTTTCACAGCTTTTGGCTTTGCAGAAACCATTTAGGCTACTCAGACCATCCTGGATGCAGGTATATCCAGATTGTGACTGAATCCAGTTGAGATGGATTGCCACTACCACAGAGCATCATAATGAGTCTAAAATGTTTCTGAATTTACCACTTTATCAGAATTACAAAGTTTTTGTTATGTGCAGGTGTTAAAAAGCACTGATTTTAGTTGTCTAAAAGAAAAGGTGTTAGAAGGTCTTAAACTTGATCATCAAATAATAAGGATATTAAATATTTTTTTCTTCCCTGCTGTAGATGACCTGACAACCAGACGAATCTGCAAGCTCATATTTCTTTGGTGTCTGGCCTCCCTCCTGGTCAGCTCATTGACTGTAAATAAAGATGGACAATGCATTTCCATTTCTTACCACTATACAAAACTGAAGCTAAAATATTTTCGAGTATGAGCGCTGCTATCTTGCACTGGTGATGTCATTTGGAGCTACAGTCTGCACAGTAGTGACCAGGGTTGGAGCTGCAATATTGAGGTCCCGCCCATATAGCCAGTCAACTCAGTTATGAGCAGGGCTCAAGTTGTCAATCATGCACACTTGAACATAAATCAGTGTGATAAGAACTACCTGTAACTACCTACTGTCCCCTCTGTTGACATAGACTGGACAGGGTTTATGACCCTGCCGCCACCAGGGGATGATCAAGATGTTTTGGCTTTACTTTTTGGGGAGCTGTCATGTTGTCCATTTTATATATGTCATGGTGGTTTTCCACTGTCCTGGATCTCTTTGGGCCAATCACAATCACTTATTTAATATGGACCACGTGTGATGCAACTGATAAAGGAGCATCACCGGTCCAGATTTGAAAAGTCATGCGTTCAAGCGCAACATGCCAGGTTCACAAAACTAAAACACAAAACCGTCAGCCAGTGCTGATCAAATATGAAACAAGATTGTGTTACTACATTGCCTGTTCTTCACCTCAAATATTTTCAGAAACACAGTTTAGTGCTCTGTTTAGCTGTAATTTGGGAAACTGTGTAACCAGTTGTTTTATACGGCGAGCCTAATGTTCCTACTGGTTTTTGTCATTCTTTGATGAAAAGGCGAACCAAATTACTCACAGTCTGGTGCTGTATTTACAGCTGCTGCAGTTAAACAGAAACATTAGTATAATCGTTCATTCGATTGCCCTGATTCCCACACCCCTGCAGCTTTGCTCGTTGGTTGGTTCTGATCCTGTAGCCGTGTTTCACCTGGTCATTGGATCAGTGGCTGCTGAGGTCAGATGTGAGGTTAAATCACATTCTGCTTCAATCACAACAGCACCTCTATTTCTATTGAAACCTGCACACACACAAACACACGGCGCCGTTCCTGTAAGCAGTATAGAGTTTGACTGTGATACACCCCCTGTCACCAGCACTACCAGCCTGGCGGGGAGCTATTGATTGGCCCTGACAGAACCAATTACATTCAGTGACAGATAGAGACATGGAGCTGTCCACAGGGAGGAGGCAACGCTGGCGAGAGAAACAGAGATTGAAAGTAAAAGACAAAAGAATATTGAATATAAATATCCATATTTATCTATGAGATGCTTGAACAAATGTTTTTTTCTTTATTGTGACATCTTTCCTTTAATATCTCTTTTTTCCAGCCTGTATCGCCCCCTTGTTTGAGTTAGGGTGTGTTTCCTGGCACAATACATGAGTTTTAATACTGATACCAAAACAATACATTTTGTAATGCCTCATTTTAAGAAATACATGTTTTTCCATCTGTACTTTGTATCAAATTAAACAAAAACTAGAAAATAAGGTGTTCTTTATGAGACAGTATTAGAGTTTTTATTCTTTCTTAGACCCTTATTAGTCTTTGTTAGAGGGAAATTAGGGACACATTACAACAGAATTGTACTGTAAACTAAAGTGAAATCACACATCTGCTTTTTAAAAACAATATGTGAACCAGAACTACCAAGTAAAGGCCAAAATTAAAGAAGTAGAGGAATAGCTTGTCTGTGGGTGACTGCACAGACTTTGTAATTACAAATACTAAAATTACTGCAATTATGTACTTTTTTGGTACTTGTACTTTCATGAATAGATTTTTAAGTCTTTACTTTTACTCACAGTCAAACACATTTCACGATGTAATCTACCAAGTTACTTTTAAAATCATAAAGAGTACTGAGTACAATTTGAATTAATATTCAAACCCTTCATCTCCATTTTTGTAGCCATAAGGCATCAGATCACAAATGGATAGATGACAAACATGACATATGGAAGAAAACCTCCAAAAGGCTGCAGCAGTGACTGATTTGGAGGGGCTTTAGCTAACATAGACAAAATAAGGCTGGAACAGTAAAAATGGATCAGTGAATGTTTTCTCTCCAAAGTTTCAAAGTTATTATTATAATTTAACTTTAAGTTTGACTGACACAGTACTATTGTTCTATTAGCTGTGTTATTGTTTTAACTGTGTACTTTTCTAATACAGGATGAGACTGTTTAGCAGATTAATTTAGACTGATGGTTTGGAGAAACAGAAACCTCTTTCAATTGCATACTGCTGCTAATAATGTATTAAACACCAACGGTTTAAAAGTAACTAATACTCTTAGTAGTTTTTGAAAAGAATACTTTGTACTTTTACTCAAATACCCTTATTACACAAGTACTTTTACTTGTAATAGAGTGACATTTAAGTAATGTAAGAGTACTTGTACTTGAGTATAGATTTTCAGGACTCTTTCCACCACTGTCTAATACTGTCTAATAAAGAGCATATTATTTCTAGTTTTTGACCATTTTAACACAAAGTATGGCTTGTTACGTCCTACGAGTGTACTGTAAAATAATGTGTGACCGTTTTCTGCAATAACCCTAAAGCCAAAGTTCTCAAATGTTAAGTGCTATCTAAACACAAGCAGCCATACCTGAATAAAATATAGAGACCGGCAAAATTTTGATTTAAATCAGCACCTGTTCTTTCAAAGAATATAAATGAGACAGTTCATGTGAACAGAATTGCAGCTTTTGTATCTGGACAGTTGTTTATTAAGTTACTCTGTGTTATGCACGTCTGTCGGTAAAAATAAAAAAGAGGTATTGAGGTTCAATATCCACTCTAATTTTAGTGTTGTACTCTCATTAGAGAACATGGACAGCTCACCTGGACAGCATAAAATCACAGAGCACCTTCTCACAAACTCAGCAAACTAGATGCTCAATGCAGTCAAAGATGAGTTGCTTTAAAACTGTATCTATTAAATTTTTATAGGGTGTATGACTACCAGCGTGTGCCAGCATCCCTGTCTCCCCTGCCTCCCATGGGACCCAGTCTGGCCAAGCGATCCCGTTCTTCCTCCTACTCCACCGGGCACAGACGCAGTCGAGACAGAACCCACTCCAAAAGCTCCAGAGCCCACTCCACTAGTTCATCCACAGCCAAGTGTGAGTAATATGAATGGACTGAGTCACAAATAAAGGTTGCACTAGATGCTGCACATAACGTTTGCCTCTGTCAGAAAAATCATATCTAAATATAAAGCTAGGACCATTATATCATTTTCCTCTCATCCTTTTAGTACAGTCACAGACAAAATATCCTCTTTGTAGTTTACTGAAATCACAGCACACAATTACTTTGTATTGAAGTTCAATGGTCAACAGTTTTAACCTCTTTTTCTCTGATGCAGCTTTGATGCGACAAACGATGCTGTGGGGAAATTAACTGTATTCAGACCATAGCTGCATGACAACTAAATCTGAGCCTTAGTGGCAAATAAGAAATGCAAATAAATTCTTCACATGCAGCACAAGTAGTTCACAACATCAGAGATAAAGCAACAATGCACCGTTTTAATATGTAGTACCTGAACTTGTTTATTTTGTGCTTCTTCCTCTTTTTCTTTGTTGTTGTTGCTCTTCTTCTTCATAGTTGTATATTTTAAAGTAGTTAGACGTTTTGAGAAATACTTCTATTCACCTTCTTGTCAAGTGATAGATGAAAAGATCAATACCACTCTCATCTGTGCTATATCATAAATATGAAGCTACAGCCAACCACTAACTAGCTCAGCATAAAGACTGGAAGCAGGAACTGGGAGCCTGTCTTTGTCAAAAGTAAAAGAAACCACTTCCAAAGCTCAGGCTCATTTTTTTTTTATTATTTTTTTTTTAATTTGTACAAAAACTAAAATGTAAAAACGACAAGCTGTGGCTTCACAGGGGTTATTTTATTGTTTCTTGGTTGGGCTCAGTCGCTGCATCCGAAATCACATAGTTTGATTTACATACCTAAAATGTGTACTATCATTAGTACTATGTATCTTTCATAATAATAAAAATCTCAGTGCATACCATGTCATTCCTGACATCCTCCTTGCGGTTTGAAACAATGTGCCAACAATGAACCAATTAAAAAATATATACAAACATATGAAAGCTAACAAAGTCTGTTATCTTATGCGTTGCATTGTGGGATATTTATACTGGCATAGTGTCCAGTGCTGCTATATTGTAATATTTCTCTGGAAGTTGTATGCACTCTGTGTACTATTGGTTTTGTACTAAAGTTTCAGACATACTAAATAATCCTATATACTGTTTTAGCCTACTAAATAGCATGTTAGTATGTTTTTTTTCAGGCACAGCAAGTGACTTCCTTGAGTCTCCAATTATTTTCTTACCCTAATCAAAGTCCTCATGTCTAGCCTACCCAACCCAAACAATCAAAATGTACAAAGGCAATTAGTACTAGCCAATCACAGTCAGAGTAGTCTGGGTCATGCCCTGGCTGTCAGGGGGAAAAAACCCAGTTTACAGTCCTTGATGCATTTAGATTTTAGTCTTTGTGCTGATTAAACAAATGAAATATAACGGCTTTAGAGGTGCCGGTAGGTGGAATTTATTACATTTGAACAGAGCCACTTTAGCTGTTTCCCCTTGTTCCAGCTAGCTAACTAACTCCCTGCTGTGGGAAGCTTCATATTTAGTATACAAACATGAGAATGGTATCAATCATCTCATCTAACTAAATTCAAATTAATTCAGATAGCTAGATTTGCACAAACAACATATTATTGCCAAAGCAGTTAACAAAAGACTGCAAGAAAGAAAACAGATTTCCCAACATGTTTAACCACTCCTTTAAGCTCTCCCAACAGAAATGTTCAGGTTGTGTAATTTCCTAATGTCCCTTTACATTCTCATTCCCTCTGTCTCTCCCTGCAGTGGGCATGGAGGAGTTGCAGGTGATTAAAAAGGAGCTGACTCTGATAAAGACACAGATCGATGGGCTGCTTGACAGTCTTGACAGGATGGACACACAGAGGAATGACCACAAAGGTGAGACACTCATTCACAAAGACAGTGGAGGCAGGTAGGTGTGAGATTGAATGATAGATAATCTATTCGCACATCAAGAACATTTTAAGGCAGACTCCAACGATATGCCACTTTCCGATTTCTGCTTGATTAGCTCCAGCAGTCACAACCCCAATCAAAATGATTCAGGATGTGTGCTGCAGGGAAACTGGGGGATGGGAATGTGCTGCACCACCAGAGCCACTCCTGTTTTACCTGACAGATCAATTATTTCCCTCCAGTCAGGATGTGTTAAAAAAAAGTTGATTCAGGACCGATATCAGCTGGTGTGATTTATGGTTGCAAGAAAATTACGGAACATGCTGAACAAACAGTGTGACTGATGAAGCTTCTGAAAACAGACAAATATGAAGGACATGGCAGGAAGAGCTGCTGCTGCCCTCATGTGGACATTTGAGCACAATACAGTTACTGCGTTTACCAACAAGAGCAACAGCTCAGGTAATGAACGAGACAAAGCTGTATTATCTTTCCTGAGGAAATAGTTTTTACTGCTATCTTAATTAAACTGATCGTAAACTGAAACAGTTTACGCCACTCTCATCTGGTGCAGTCCACCTTCCTCAGAGCTCTACATCCTTACTCACTGCTACACTAAAATGTTCTTGTAAAATCACAAAGACAGTGCTTTAACCTTGAATCTAGAAGTCATTCACAACATGATGCTGAATATACAAATAGACAGTGTGCTAAAATGAGAATTTTTCCTGTGGCTACTGCAGTTTGGCTGAGCAGGTGCAGACTTTAAGAAAAATGTGTGTGTTGTAGATCTACTTTGAATGACCTTGAACGATGGATCATCATATTAATTTGTCTCTGGCTCAACTTGATTTCCCCTGTACCTCACTATCCAGCTCTGCTCTCTCTCGCCTTCCTCTTGCTATCTCCTCATCTTTCCTTCATCCTGTCACTCCCACTGTTGTCTCCAGCCTGTCATCTAGTACAAAGTCAGTGGGATGTGCACAGAGCAGCAGTAGACATGTATTTTCTTCACATTCCTGTCCCGAAATGAAACAGGTCCTAAGCTCAGCATCAAACAGATTTCACTAATCTCCATGTGTGTGCATGTGTTCGCTCCTGTGTTGTAGGGTCTCCTTTGAGAGAGGACAGTCCAGCTGGCTCACCGTACGCTCTGTCTGCCAGCAGCCCCGAGCACTCCCTCTCCTCCCTCTCTCCACCCAGCTCCCGCCACCGAATCCACAGGGAGAGCCCCGACCTGAGGGAGCCCGAGGATGACCACCACACGATAAATACACCTGAAGTCTGTGTGAACCTTGTCGGGTGTGAGTAAACTGTGTGTCAGCGAGGGCCGACACACGAGACATGATTGAGTTGTGACAAAAGTCAAAATGATCCTGCTCTTTTTTGTTAATTTGTCTTAAAAGTATGGGATTTAGTGGCATCTAGCGCAGAGATTGTAGATTGTTGCAGATTGTAAACATCTCATCTCACTCTTCCCTTCTAATCAGTGTTGGAAGAAGAAGGTCCTTTATTTAAGTAAAAAAAAAAACAGTGTCAGACTGTAAAAATACTCCTAAAATACTAAAAATACTGCATTCAAAACTTAAGTGAACAGGTGTAATTATTAACAATAAAATGTATTTAACTAAATAAATTATTGTGAAGTAAAATGGGCCTCTCAGTGTTTTATTATCATACATGATGTTTTTGGATTAATGTTAGTGCACCATTAAATGTGCATGTTAAGTTCATTTGAACTACTTTATAAACTGTTGGCCATTCATCCAAAGCAATGCACATATTTTATAAAATCATCATATGTTTGGAGCGTTGTTGTCCTGTGATAACTACATATCTACAAAAAGTCAACATTTCATGAGAAAAGCCAAAGTTTTCAACTTTGTGAGAATGTATTTTCAACTGATCCAAGTGGGCACTAAGTTGTTCATTTATATTAAGCAGAGAGAGAACTTTCTCAACTCATAAAGGAACACTTTATTATTCAGTTTATCAGAAAAAATTTGAAAGGACATACTTAGAGCCAGTTATTGGTTTGGTCATTCTGGGCCACTGTCAAAACACGGTTGTTCCTCATGGCGGACTGTGGAATCCTAAGGTTATAAGATCTAAGATAATGCAAACGCAACAATTGTCATTTACAGGTGATTATATGCTAGTTAAACATACATATGAATATTATATTCCATTTCTTCCATATTCTGAGAATAAATCCTTGCAAATCTTACACACTGAACCTGTAAGTCTTGGTTCTTTGTCTGTAATGGCCCTATTTTGTGATAAGAATACACTAATTTGTCTAAACGTAAGAATAACTCATAGGAAAACTATAGCAATTTTAAAATGTATTTACCATGGAATTAATTTAAGAAAAGTTTGCTTTGGCCTTAAAATCACCCAGACAAGATAACCAGATGTTTCTGTCTTGTGAGGGGAGTGGACATAAAACTACTACTGAGACTCCATTACTTTGAAATCAATTTATACTTCCACGATGAAATTTCACTTAGTCTTTCTGAGCTTTCATCTTACTGAATATATCTCTTTGTTGTGTCTGTCTGTCACAGATGAGCAACCACAGCTCTGACCCTGAGGAGGAAATATGAGGGAGAAAAATGAGAAGACGAAGACGATGTGGAAGAAGTGCCAAACATGGAGGAAGAGAACAACCACCAAGCCAACACTCATATCAGAGGCTCAGCTTCCCTCCAACGGGGTGTACATATCAGACAACACAATACATTTAACTGTATCACAACAGCTCGATTTCTGTGACTATACTTTAAATGAAACAAATACACTGACACAGGTGGTGTAAACACAACAAGTATGTGCACATCTGATTAAGAATTTGTTGTGTTTAGCTGAGGGAGTGAGAGGGATCTCGTCTAGGGAGTAATTATAAAGGACACCTGGAAGCACGGAGGTGAATTAAACTTTTTATAATCCTGCCTAAGCAGTGGGTTTGCAATATTCCAGTATTAATCCCAATATTGCTGCATTAATCCAAATGAGACAATAGAGCTCTCTGATTAAAACATTATGTAAGCAGCTTACCAGTTTATCTTGTTCAAATTTAAAAGCCTTCCACAGAAACAGGCAGCATATGTCAGAATCAGACTGTACATACGGGAATAATTTATGTGTAGCTGGAGGTGCTACAACATTTCTGCTGCTTCACCAGGTTCTTCCAAGAATGAAACAGCAAAGGGAGCAATATAACTTTAAAGGAAATTTTGAATTTCTGTTTATGAAGGACCATCTAGATAATGTACAGACAATATAGAACTAGGAATATAAACAAAATATGGACAGTTACAACCATGTACACAGCTCATTTAAAGGCATAATATGCAGGATTTTCCTTTAAAAAAAAAAAAAAAAGAACAACAACAACATGTAGACGCATGTAAAAATAATCCCTGTTAATCATCACTTATGACCCCAGAGGCCTACGCAGGTCCAGTTTTGCAAACCCGCTCCCACCTACACCTGCAAAATCGAGTATTGCAACCATCCTGTTACCTGAAAATTCTCCAAGTCAAATCTGGACCTGCACAGAACTGTTATATAAGTCCCACAAACCAACGTGTGATTTAACACACATAAATCATCAAAAGCCAGTACTTTTTGGCACTTTTTACCAGCAGCAAAGCCTCTGATGTTATTCTCACAGTCTCTGATGCCTCCAAATTTCTCCCAAACATCTGACTCGTCCTTTGATGATTTATTGGCCACATTTTGGCTTTCTCCCCTGGTTTTTTTTACCTTTATGTCAGCCATTTTATCCAGCAGCTACATTAGAGTGACGTGAAGCCCCATTGTTTGCTCTAATGGTCAAAGGTTGTGTTGTAGGCTTCACACCAAAATAAAATCCTGTCACCTGATAAGCTTGATATTATTTGCAATTTAAATCACAAAAACACTGCACAATGGTTTTCATTTCTTATTTTTTTCCAGGAAAAAAAATGTTATTGTATAGGCTGTTTTGCAGGTTACCTGGTGGCTACTGAATTGGGTGCAGGTCTCTATATGATCCACTAGAAATGTGTGGTGGTGTCTAAATCTACACAGACCCTGCCCTCTGCCTGTATTATTAATTTCTGTGATTGGGATGTGTCTGGGCTTCACCCTCTAGGTAGCGGTGTGTAGCTCCCAACTAATAACAGTGTGTAGGTTGTGAGGCCAGGACAGTATGAAAACCTAGTGATCAATTGTTACATCATTGTCTCTGTCTCTTTGCTCCACTCTCTGTCTGTGAGAGTTGCAGAGAGAGTTTTACACACATACATACACACACACACACAGACAGAGCAGACTAAGGATCACTTGAGCTGTATTCACTCAAAATCCGGCGTAGTGTGGAGGTGTAAGTGCATTTATCAGAATCAGAAAATAATACAAATTTACATTTACAAATAATAACAACAAATTCTGCATATTCTACCTTTAATTGGGATTATTTCCAGAATAAGGCTATAGCTGAAATATTGTAAAATGAAAGCCACAACTGTGACACTAAAAATATTTCTAAAAAAAATCTGGACACTCTCTAATTTGATCTTTAAAGAGCTTTTTGTTGATGCTTAACTCACTTTTTCCTCTTCATTGTATACCTGTGGGATATTAGAATTTGTTCAAAGTAAATCACAGAAATTCTTGAGAGGTTGAATAGCCACACTGATGGTTCGGGAGAGAAACAGGTTGTTTTATTCTTGTAAGTATCAGTATGTTTCTTCTCTGAGTGTGACTCTCTGAAAGAAATGTTATACAAATGACCTTGTTATGTTACACCAAGTATTTTCTCTACTTTAACTGTATTAGAGGAAAGTTACCACTCTCTTCCACCATGTATTTGGCACTTGGAGACATGCAAAGGCCCAGGTCAGTGTGTAATATTGTGTATTATTGTAAACTTTACTGTAATTGTTGAACTGTCTGATTTTAATCTTGCTTTAGGACTTCTCATATGTTTTTTAAAGAAAACAATGATGTTATTATAATTCCTATGGTGTTACATGTTTTTGTTTGCATTCTTAAGATAAGCCAAGTGGAAATACTCATTGTCACAGTAGTAAAAGTATTTTCATATTGAGTATAAATGCAGTACATGCGAGTGTGTTTTTATTCTGAAAGACCAAAACAGACACTGAGGAAAAGAGTTGAAGAGAAAAAAAAATGGGGGTATCAATAGTTATCATTAAGTTAATAGTTAAGTAATAATCTGAGGTGTATAAATCATGCAATGGTCATTAAATGGTTTGTAATAAGGTAAGTAATTAGGTTGTAAGCACATTATAAGTCGTTAATAAGATGTTACAACACATTGGATAAATAAGGCACCAACAACTTGTTGCTCGCCAAATAGTGAAACCTCATTCATGTGTACTGTTAAATCTTTTCTCATTGCTTACTTAGCTTACTTTGTCTTCTCCTTTGCAGCCTTTATATCTCTTACCTTCATCAGATATTTGTTAATAAGTTACTGGCATTTAACCACCGTCAGCATATCTTAATACTCAGAATGTTTCATTTAACATATCAAATTAATGTCTCAAATTACCAGATTCATACACTGAGGCTTTGGCAGTCCTGTTTACCTTAACATTTTCAGCATGCACCGTTGTACACTTTATGATAAGGCTCCTTTTTGCCAGTAATAAATGTTCATTAGTAAGATTAATTAGTTGTAAGCAGTAGCTAAATCTTGCCAAATAGTGAGCACACACTGATGTATTAAAACTGTGTTATAACTTGTTTATAATTGTTTATTAATGATTTATAATGTGTTTACAACCTGATTTGGGGTAAATATAATACATGATAAACAAGGACAACCTTGCATGCTGGAAGTCAGAGTTCACAAACTCTGTGCATGAATGGCTGGACCAAAGATCAGTCTGACCCTCAGGCAAATTGTGCATACGATTATACATACTGCGTGCTACAGAGGACACCACAAACAGAGACAAGACTGCAGCAGTTTCCAG
This sequence comes from Lutjanus erythropterus, assembly GCF_056507025.1. Taxonomy (NCBI): domain Eukaryota; kingdom Metazoa; phylum Chordata; class Actinopteri; order Lutjaniformes; family Lutjanidae; genus Lutjanus; species Lutjanus erythropterus. The sequence continues at coordinate 25,555,695 of NC_139317.1, forward strand.
CCAAAATGGCAGCCAGATCAAAACAGATCAGAGATTCATTTTCAACATTCCTCTCTGTTTTTAACAGCTCATGGTATGCTGGTGTCACCTTTCACCACTGAAACAAAACCAGCCATGTTTTACACAAGAAAAGAGGAATGAGATAAATAACAGACAGTGATTGACAGAGTTGAAGCCACAGTTGGTAACTTCTATAAAAATAACATTTTGTCATATTTGCTGAAATTGTGACTATATCTTGACAATACATGAGACAGATAATATGCAAAAAAAAAAGTTCCTCTGGCTCCTCCTAGTGCTTGTAATAGCATTTGCAAGAGTCCATTGTGCCTGAACAAAAAAATTATCAGACCCAGCCTCCAACCCAAAACACCAGTATTTGATGACCTGAGAATGAGACTCAATAATCAACAATCTTTCTCCTGGATCAACTACTTGATAAGTGTTATGGTGTTTTGATGTTGGTGTTAGATAAAATGAGAGAAGGGATTTCTAATATATAATGAAAAGACAAAATAGGACATGATACAAGTGACAACTAAAGTTTTGATTAAAAAAAAAAAAAAAAAAAAAAAAGCTGTTTCAAATCACATCAGAATATGTAGTTTGGAATAATCAATGTGATTGTGATAACTGCAGAAAGTTTGTGTAAAATGAGTGATTTGGATGAATTTAGATCAGATTATTTGAATACTGATCAGAGATGAAATTTCCAGATATTTTAGATTTATTTAATTTATATACAATTCTCTGACTTTACTATGCTTTTGTTTTTGTTTTGTAACAATCACGAATACTTGACAGTTTGGGTGTTTTCTCCTTCCTGGCATTAACATTAGACATGTTAGACATTTTTAAGTTTTCTTACACACCTTAAAATTAAGAAGGCCTCATGGCCCTCTGTCAAGCTTTGGTGACCTCCAGTGGGGGTACAACGTCTCTGTGTTTAATTTGTTTGCTGTGCTTGTTATGAATATTTAGCTCCGAAAGATCCCTCAAATATTACATTGGATGCTCGGGTTTGAATTTCCTTAAATCAGATGCTGTTGGGGTGGGAGGCAGCATCATGTGTGTCCATGGATTCGTCTGTGGAATTCAAGCAGGAAGTTGTGGGTTGTGCATTTAAGGTTCATTAACCCAGCAGTCAAACATACCAAAGTCTTTTGTTGCATTTTAACCATTGCCTCTAGTTGGATCATCCACTTCCTCTAAGTTCAAAGTATGACAAGTATGAGCTCTTGCACAACCAGTCTTCAGTTGACAAAAAGATTAGCACATCTCTACTGAATGTCATTTTGAATTAGACAGTGTACAGAACTGCACGACGACAATGTGGCAAAAAACCTGATGCCATTAAAAAAAACAATAAAATTGCATTTTGTGGTTAAAATTGCTGACCCACTTTGGATTTCATTCATCAGTGCACATGAGCGCGTACAGGCTGCAGCAACTCAAGGGTCATATTCTGCCTGAAAATAAGGTAAGAACAAAAATTACTAAATTAGGAGGTTTTTGATTAAACAGGCTAATTGTAAAGTGATATAGCATTATATACTATACTATATTCATTGTGTTGTGTTGCACCATATAACATATAACATAGCAACTACATGAACTCTGGCTGAGGAGACATTTTGTGAGAAGTGAGAGAGACGACAACAGAGGCGATCAATAGTTCAGTCTCCCAATATCCATTATAAGGACAGACATTATTAGTATTGACAGCTATCTTGTACTGCAGCTATTAGGCAATTACCTTTTTATTTTAAAGATTTATACATAACAAATTATAACATATTCACCTTTCTTGTATTTTTCAGTATTTTAAGGTTGCTGGGTTAATTTCTTTTATTATTTTAAAACACAGTTTTATAACAAGATGCTAGATGTCGTTATCTTTATGCGACACACAAAAAAACATAAATTACATATAAAGTAAATGTCTGAATTAATAAGTCCTAATATGCAACTATTTTTCATGATGGAGTACTGAGAATGAATTTTACCTCACCGGAGGAAAGAAGCTGTGAGTCTTTCTGCTCCTAAATCCTGGACAAGACCCCAGTTTGTTATGGCCTATCTGTGAGACCATAACAAATGAAGGAAGCAAATGTAAAGGATTAACTAGAACAAAGGTTATTTAACAAAGATTAAATTATTTCAACAAATGTAAAATGTCTATTCTAACAAAGAAAGCGGACAAGAAAAACTCATTTGAGATTATACCAAATTAACTAAACAATGGATAAATAAATAATACACGAAATCAAACAACTCTGCAGTAATATGAAGTAGTACAGGGGGAAGAGGGAGCCCACAGACTGCTGGATGGGGTAGATTTTATGGAGCCTGGAAGCAGTGTTCTGCTGCCTCCAATCTCCTGAAGACCTGAGAGCCAGGTGCCAGCAACAACACAACAAGAGCAAGTCCAAGCAGAGGCCCTGGGGCCCTAACAGGCAGCAGACACTTCTGTATCTCTTGTCTGAGAGCAGCAGGGTGAACAGGGTGTGACTGGGGTGGGCATGTCAAGTTTCAGTGAATTACAAAGCTACAAATCTGCATACAAATAAATCTGCATTATTATCTATGGTGATCCAATTGTAATATGTTCTATGTCTAATTAGCCTGGCATCACCACACCAATTGTGAAATGTGAATGAGTTTGGCAGGTTTGTCTGGTTCCCAGGATAATGTCTGACCGCTTGAGAATCCCATGATCAATTTCTATTCTTACTCCCTTGTTTTGTAGACCACAGCAATGGCAGGCTCACCGAGTCCTCTGACCACCCATGTGCTGAACACTGCGATGGGTGTCCCTGGCTCAAACATAACCCTCAATCTCTATCGACGAAACCCACCCACTGATTCCTGGAGTTTGATAACCACTGGGTAAAAACCTGAGGACAACAACAATAGGCAAAATATCATACACGTACTCACAAACCATGATCACTGGAAGCTCTCAAATATTACTACAGGACACTGTGTATCTTCATATGTCTTTAACTGTATTTTGCTTCAACAGGATCACTAATGACGATGGACGTTGCCCAGGACTCATCACAAAACAAATGTTTATACCTGGTGTGTACAAAATTCGTTTTGAGACTGCTCAGTACTGGGACAGTATGGGAGAAACCTCCTTCTACCCATATGTTGAGGTGAGGAAGTGTTTTGCTATGTGTTTGACAGCATCAGCTGCCATTCTCAGGTGTATTGCTGCTTTACTGGCTTGTGGTGTTACCATACTTTTATAAGCCTCTATTCATTTAACCTTGTATATGCAAGACGCTGTTACTGATCTCGACTATCAGTTCTACTTGTGAGTGTTCATTGGTTTCATGTTGTTTTGTTGCAGATTGTCTTCACTATAATCGACCCTTGCCAAAAGTACCATGTCCCTCTGCTCCTGAGCCGTTTCTCTTATAGTACGTACAGAGGGAGTTAGCCACAGATCAAGTGTGATGAATCTCCTGAGGCTGCCTCCATCCATCAGCTCTCTAACACATCACAGGAAGAAAATCTACCAAGAACAGCTGAACTGCCAGGACTATTGTCAAGACACAATGTTCCATTTGAATTAATATTTTATTTTAATAATGATGTTTTAATAAATAAACACTGAATATTAATTAACAAAATTAAAACAAGGTGTTTACTGTCAAATGTGTTTTTTGTGATAAATATGCATGTTAACCCATATATACATATATATGTATGTATGTGTGTGGTAAAATAGGTCTATAATATGATAAATATATAATAATTAATAAATAAAATATAATGAACATTTATTTTATATATTTCCACAAATTCGTGTATCTTCTGTCCAGCAAGAATATACTCCTGTTCCCGTTCTCTGTGCTCGATTGCTTTAGCCTGGATCGGGGTTTTCGATGTCGATTACACTCCCCTGAGCTAACTGGGCCTTGTCTCTGATGGGAGCTTAGGTCCATTATATTACGTTACCTCGCCCCATCTTCAGCCTTATAGTTGTTTATAACTTTGGTAAACCATGGCGGACGACGAACTGGAGGCAATTAGGCGGCAAAGAATGGCGGAACTACAGGCAAAGCACGGGGTAAGGACAAAACAGGAGCTGGCAAAAACGTGTTTGCGCCTGCCTTATAAGGAGATGCAGAGTTCAGTATGCTGCTAGCAAGAGTAGCTAAACCAGTCACCACAATTCAACTAAACGGTCACTCAGGGGATATATATAGCTTACTTATGAGAGCCATGCCCAACTGTAATTAACTCAGTAGTTAGCGAGATAAATCACCGTAATAACCAACATCATCTTACTGCCGCTAGTGTTAGCTTTGTGATTAGACAGCGCACGCCCCTCTGAAAATGGGGCTGAATCGAGTCCTAAAACACCTATTTTAAGTCATTATGACCAGATTTCCAGGTAGACGATACATTGGTGATCTTAGTCGGGGTTAACTTTTATGTTAGAGTGCCGGATAATTTCATGAACATTTGTGCAATTAACAGAAACATTATCAAACCGTAAGTTATGTACTTTGTTAGATGAGAGTAAAAAATCTATTATTATTCTATAATATCCTTAATGAGTCATGTGTTCAGAGATGGTCTCTTGAAGCAGATTTAAATCAGTGTTGTCAGGTTTCAACTAACTGCACACACAGTATGTTAATATGTTCATGGACCTACATCTTACACAATGGGCCAGGATTTAGGTCAGAATTGGGGGGATCACAGATAAATTGACATTAGCGTATATATTGGCAATTAAGCAGCAAGATATTGCAGTACAGAAACCCAAAGATATATCTAGGTAATTTGGAAACAGTGTCACCATTATATGGTTTGCCCTCCAGGGAGATTATTGTTGACTTTTGTAAATGTCTGACTACAGTTCTTCATTACTAAATTTTAGGGATCTGTATCAATAAATACTTATGATGTAATACACTTTTGTTATAGAACTAATATTAGCAATATTATATGTTATAGGATTTAAATAAGCTCTCAAATACTGATTAGCATCAGTCTCTTGGTTTTGTGTTGCGCTTTAGTGCTAGGGGCGCATGATTTCTTCTTTTCTTCAGCTTTCACTTCTTGAACCATACTCCCTGCATAAAAGGACAATATTTTTGCGGACATAAGGGTATTAAGAGCTAACCTCCAGTAAAGTGAGCAGTAAAACATGAGAACATGAGTCTGGAGATGTCACTTGGCTCCATCTGTGCTCATGTCTTAAACCCGTCAGACCTGGTCTTTATGATTAGTGTCTGACATGAGTGCCTTCACCATTTACTGGCATACTGTAAATTCTGCTCTTTCATCAAATTCGAACAGCCTTGTAACTGAACATCACATTTTAGTTTGAAATGTGATTGAAAATTGGCTTAAAAAACAGAGAGAGGGAAGCATGGAAAAACTTATATTCAGGTGATTTGTGAGGCCATTTCCAAAGTTTCGGTGTGTATTTGCTGGTATAAAAATCATTTTCTGTACTAGGTTATACATCTTCCAGTTAGCTGATGCAGAAATAGAACCTAGATGTGACGGTGCGTCTCGCTTTTTCTTTCAGGATGCTTCAAATAATCAGCAAGGAGAGGAGGCCAAACAAAGGTAAGATGTGGTAATTGATTTAAAAGCATACAATATAGCGATTACATTATACTTTTATATAGTATAATTTCTTTATTACTCTACATTAAATGTTATCTGTACACTTTAGTCAAAGTGTATTAGAAAACAAAGCTACAAATACTATAGCCTAATATTAAACCTAGAGCCAAACAGTAGCATGTAGTATTGATGTGGTAATATTGTTACTTTTTATTCACAGAGAAACAGACATGAGGAACTCTATATTGGCTCAAGTTCTCGACCAGTCTGCCCGAGCCAGGTGTAAGTGTGCTTTCACAGTCACTGTTTAGCCGGTTTAAAAAGGGATCCCTTTGGAAATGGATCATGCACAGGATATGATTTAAAATATGCATTTATTAGACATATTAAAAATTCTGTTCAGTGTCATATATAAGTTATCTAAGAAACATATCCCCTCTGTCAGGTGCTCCATTTAAAATCTATATTGTGTGATGATTAGGTTGTGGTGTAAACCTATAAATGCCACGCCAATGTGAACAAAAGGTGGTAAAATGATTTCCTTTTTTCAGTGAGCAACCTTGCTTTGGTGAAGCCAGAGAAGGCCACTGCAGTTGAAAACTATCTCATTCAGATGGCTCGTTTTGGACAGTTAGGAGGGAAGGTAAGAAAACTGACCTCTGATACTTTTAAGTACTAATGTTGTTGATAGTCTTCTTCCACATGCCAACAGGACAATGAATGGGTTTTTTCTTTTGTCAGATTTCAGAGTCCGGCCTGATCGAGATTCTAGAAAAAGTGAGTCAGCAAACGGAAAAGAAGACAACCGTTAAAGTAAGTTCCACTGAAATGTCACCTATGTTTGTTTCAACATCAGTCACTTGTCCATCTTACATCCTTTGCGCTCTTGTCAGTTCAACAGGCGGAGAGTGATGGACTCAGATGATGATGATGAGGATTACTAACTTTAAACTGGAGCCCTGGAATGAGCCAGGATATTGGGACAAGAAATGCTCTGTTGGGACTCTGATAGCATCTTTGACTAGCTGAATCCTGGGATGCCACACTAGCTTCTGTGTGTCTCTGGAAACTACATACTGAGAGGGATGATCGACAAAGTGGAGCTGTCACTGTGGCATAAGTGGTGGGGAGTAAAATACACACAGTGTCAAATAATGCAATCAAATTGCAACAAATGTCTGCTGCTTGTGTGTGTACCCCCTGACAGCTCATGGCACTGTTTGACTCCTCTGCTCCCTCTCAGTAGTTAATCTTTTTTTTTTTCTACATGTTCAACAAGGTTGTTTTCTTTTCTTTAAACACAAGAAGCTAGGTTAAATGCAAAACATGCTGCTGTTGCATTTTATCTAGACTGTTCTATGAATACAATGCATTCAGCATCCCATTAGCTTTGGGTGTTGCACTTGGATATTTTCTTTTTGCTGACATGTATCTCAAAGGTTTACATAAAAATAAAAAAGCCTTACATTCAAATGTTTGTTTTTCTAGTGAGCCATTTCTAAAATGATCAGTTATTATATGAATAAGAGGTCAGCACATTTGAAAATGTTTCCATTTTGTTTTCCATTGAGTCAAGGGACACAATTATTACAGTAATGATACATCACAGATTATCCTCACCACCACACAAAGATGACTTACTGTTTCTTTATGAATGATTGACCATTTTGTCTGAATCATTAATCTCATGTTGGATTTCACTTCAGAAATAAGAGTTAATAGATTCCCAAATGTATCCAGCCACTTTTTAAATAAAATGCATGAAAGAGAAACATGATTATTTTTTTGTCAATAATGCTCCATGTAAAGTCAATAGCATTTCAAGGGCTTTACAGTTGACGTTCATTTTTATGAACACTACAGTTAAGTCACACTTTCATTCACGGTTGTAACCTAAACTTTATTACTACTCTGTACTTTTGTATTCCTGCACTGTCAAGTGGAAGAGGAGAGACACCTAATTCTACAAGAAAAGGAATAGTGGGCAAATCAGTTACTTAGCCTGTTACCACTGGTGAAAGGAGTTTTCACATTCTTTGTTTTATGATCACCTACAGACATGCTGAGTACCATATAAGAAGTACAAACATGTCTGATATTTTATTTCTGCAAAAAAAAGAGGACCATGTCAAAATTTAAATCCTTAAAAATGCACCCACTCCTTTTACATCATTATAAATCAGAGGATCTATGAATCTACAAACTTAGTTCATTTCTAAAGTTCTAAAGTTCCTGCTGAACACAACATGTCTCCTACACTGTAAAGACCGTACTCAGTACTTGTGTGTGTGTAAAGTTTGAAGTTTCTATATCACTCTTGTATAAGTTGCAAATTGGACCAGGATTAGTTTCCAAACTTACCCCTCCTAAAGTCTTTCCACTTTAAGCAGATGAATGTGAAAACAGCCTTCAAGTGTTGAACTTTAAGTAAAACTAACAATACCACAGTGCAAAAACACTCCATGATATAAGTCCTGCTGGAGGGCTCCTGTCATTGGATTATTACTCCTATGCATTAAACAGCATTTTGATTGGTCAAGCTAATTTTAATTATATACTGCTTTTCAGTTCATGTGCAGCACTTTATAGTTCATAAGGTCATCATCATATGTCATGTATAACTATAAAATGGAAATACTCAAGTATAATTACCTTAAAATTGTACTGAGTACAGTACTTGAGTACTATGTTACAACACTGTATCACACTTGTTTTTACTTCAGTTCAGTTCAAATAAATTCAATTTTATTGTCATCAGCACAGTGTGCAGGCATATATGTAAATGACAAGAAGGGTTACAGCCTTGCTAAGATAGTGCATGAGGGGGGCATAGGGGCGACACGTGCACACAAATAAAATAAAATAAAAGACAAGAATAACACATGTACAAGGAAGCAACATGTTGTGCGTACAAATAGTGACACATTTAAGTACTTGCACTTATGTTACTGCAATTTTCAATATACAGTTATTTTACTTTTTTTCCCCCTCACAGTCATCATCGTTTATTTTCCCTGTTGTATGGATTCTTTACAGCAGTCATTCCCAAAGCCTGAGTCAGGACCCACAGGTGAGTCACAGGAGATTTTATTTGGATCCCCCCCAAAATGAAACACTTTGGAGGAAATTCTGCAAATTTAAGATTCATGTCTGCAGCATCTAAAATGTGTCTATTATTTTCCTGGTAAGAAGAAAAAACATGAGCCTGTTAATTCTGCCTAAATCTGTTTCATTTATTAAGTAGCCTAAAATGTCCTATGCTGATGTCCTGATAAGAGGAAATACAAACAATGAGATGTCCTGTTAACTCAGCCTAACTGAATATATTTCCTTATTTCTAAAGTATAAGGTGTATATTTTTTAATACAGTGTCAAGACGATATAAGTAATGGCAATAAAAAAGGGTCAGAAAAGTTCATTTATTTTACGAATGAACTGAAATGCTTATTGTAACTTTGTTTTGGGAAACACTGCTTTACTGAACAGTCAGTGGTGTGGGATGGTCTCTATCTCTTGTCCCATTTTCACACGACTGTGGTCAGATGACCTCTCATTGGCTATTCCGACTGCTTGATGCAAACGATTCGGCTCTGATTGGTGGCGAGGTTAGCCACATGTTCCATACCAGCCAATCGCGAGAGACCTCAAGGAAAAGCTATAGTAAGGTTGACTAGTGTTAGCTAAACTAACTGCTCAATGTCCTAAGAGGTTTGTACGGTGTATGTGAGAATATTCAGGTATAGTTTTATCACTCTTACCAACAAACATCGGTTATAACGTGCAGCACAGTGTGAGGACAGTATGGACAAACCTAACATAGTTACATGCACCGCTCCTGTGAACATAGCTGTCATCAAATACTGTAAGTATGTGTTTAGCCTGGCTGGTAGCTTTAAGACTCAAAATAAGCTAAATCCTGTCAGAACATGTGTTTCCTGTATGGTGACTTGTGTTTTATGGGTCTCTGAATATTGGTTATTAAATGGGCGGTTTAAGAGTGAAACATATCACACTGTTTGAATTATCAGATCGATAATACCTCTGTCTGTATCAACTTTTCAGGGGGGAAGAGAAACGAAGACTTAATTCTGCCCATTAACTCGTCTTTGAGCGTCACGCTGCATCAAGACCAGGTATTTAAGTAAACTGTATTTTCATCATTCAGACCGTGACTCCTGTGTCTGCAGGAAAACAAGTCCGCTTTCTCAGAGTCCAGAACTGCTCCAGTGAGCTACAGCTGTTTTCTTGCCATCATAGAAACAGGCAGTTCAGTTTTGGTTGTCATGGTTGGGTTGACTGGTGGTTTCACTTTGGATGGTCAGTCTTTAAATGTTTATATTCACCCGTGCTGTTTCATACACTGTGAACTCTGTGAACAAAACTACAGGTGTGTACTGACAAGCTTTGTGCCAGGGCTGGCATTAGAATATACTGTGTCTTTGGGAAACAGGTTGTTTGAGAAATGCAATGGAAGTATTGCAAGATATTTCAAATACATAATTTGGGTTATAGAAAATATTGACTCTGCTGTTGAATTGTGGCTGGATGATGGGTGAAATAAATGTTACCATATATGATCAATATATGTTCAAATATCCAGAGGCAAAAGTTTTTAGATCTGATATTGCAATAATAAATAGGAATTAAGGTTGTCAAAAGTGTCAAAGTATCAATACGTTTTCAATACCATGTGTTTAAAAACTATACAATATTTGATATACATGTGAGTATGAAAGTACCAAAGCTGTTAAAAAAATGACTGAAGCTCTCATTCAATACTTATGTCCCGTTATGTATTTATTATCTTGTCTGAAATTTGGCTAGCAGAACAGCAAAACCTCACAGAGTTCAGTGACTTTTTCTGTACCGGCACTGTTTGGGATTGAAAATAAGAATCACAAAAATTCTATTTTTTGTACTTGGAACTTTTTTCATGGTGGTATCAAAAAAAGGTATCAAATGTCGTTTTTCATGCTAGTATTGCATCCGAGTTTCAAATTCAGCTCTGTGACAGCTCTAATAGGAATAAGACTGATTGCAGTTTGATATAACTCTGCTTTGTCTCCCTTTTTCTGTTCAGCTGAAAACAACCACAACAGTTGCAACCAGCAGATCATTTGAGGAAGACCGAATATGGCTCAATGGCAAAGAGGAGGACATCAGCCATCCAAGACTGCAGTCGTGTCTGAGAGAGAGTGAGTCCTTTCTGTTCCATTTTTCTGTCTTCCTAAGCACAGAAAGGAAAAAAACTGAAAAAAACACTGAGACTTATTTTTGTTTTGTTTCTGTATTTAGTTAGACGATTAGCAAGGAAGAGACGTAATGATGGGGAATCCGGCTCGGATTCAACTGGTTTGTCTCACAAAGTCCACATCTGCTCTGTTAACAACTTCCCCACTGCTGCCGGCCTTGCCTCCTCAGCTGCTGGATTTGCTTGTCTAGGTGAGTGTATGGTTCTGTGTGTGTAAGCTGTGTTTCAGTGTCTGACTGAAATTACACTAATGACTGGAAAGTGACTAATGACAGCTGCTTTTTAGACTAAATAAGTTAAATCTATGTCATGTTGCCTATGGTTGCCCATTCTTCAATATGCCATGTCTATCTCATAGTTTCCATTTTACCCAGCAGTATTCTCCTCTCTTACGCCCTCTGTAATCTCTGTGTTGCAGTTTACACTCTGGCCCGTGTGTTTGGCGTAGAAGGGGAGTTGTCTGGGATTGCTCGGCAGGGGTCAGGTAGTGCTTGCCGGAGTATGTATGGAGGGTTTGTCGAGTGGATCATGGGACAGAAAGATGATGGCAAAGACAGTCTAGCCCAGCAGGTGGAGCCAGAGACTCACTGGCCTGAGCTCAGAATCCTTGTACTAGTGGTATGTCAGTTTGTGTGTGTTTGATACAAATCTATTATGTCTTGTGAAATTCACATACTTAATTTCTTACTTCTATAAATTGTTATTGTTTAAGTACATAGTAGATATTGTAATATACATTTTTTACATTTCATATGTTTCTCTTTATTCGTTATATTGTTAAATATTACAAGATAATTCAAATATTTTTACATAGTGTTATTTTTTTCCTCATCATTTCTCTGTGCGTATTATAAATCTCTCTTCTTGAATGGGAGCAACTGTAATGTTTCCCCCCTGGGATGAAGTACTTCTGATTCTGAAATAAATGACTGTTTCTTGTGTAACATGAAGAGGAAGCATCATGAGTTGTGACAGATAATCCACACTGAATTGAAAATAATCAGAAGTTATATCGGGCATTAATAATGCACTTTGCTACAGGCCAGTGCTGAGAAGAAGCCAGTGGGCAGCACCTCTGGGATGCAAACCAGTGTACAAACAAGTCGTCTCTTAAAGGTACTTTGTCTAAGCTTACATTAATCACTAACATTACTGTCAAAACTGTTAAAAGTGGAGATTATGTTCATTTACACTTCATTTAAAACTAACTGAATGCCACTGACAAGAGGGTCTGTGTCTGTCTTGTCTGTGTGTCTGTAGCATCGGGCTGAGTCGGTTGTTCCGGGCCGGATGGCAGAGATGACTGAAGCGGTGCGAAGAAAGGACTTCACTGCATTTGCTGAGCTAACCATGAAGGACAGTAATCAGTTTCATGCCACCTGCCTTGACACTTACCCTCCCATATTCTACCTCAACAGTGTGTCCCAACAGGTTATCGCTTTGGTGCATCGGTATAACAGACACTACGGGGAGACGAGGGTGAGCAACTTTACTAATGATGCACTGATATTGATACCAGCATTGGGTATCGGTCCGATACTGTCCTCATCCGATACTTGTACTCATAAAACTACTCCAGTACCCCACACCCGATACCACGTCACAAAAAGTAGCTGCTCGATACAAGCAAACATCTAAATATCCGCCACAACGCAGAGTTCAAGGAGTTTGCTGATGCTTACCCTCTGTTTTTGGTTGCGTCATCATTGTCTGTGAGAAACTTGCTGTCCTCAACATCATCCACTAATGACCGCAGTGATTTTGGAGACTGTCCGTAAAATTCCATGTAAGTCCACCTAAAACTGAAATAAATGCACAGAGTGCAGCTGTAGACCCATGAAGTCCCAGCAGGTGTAAACTAGCTGAATACCTCAGCTAATTAATCCAAAGACGAAGGAAAAACACCACTGCCACCAGTCTGTAACCCTCGTTTTTTTCATAGTAAACTGCTACAACTTCTCTTTTTGTACTTAATCTTCACCAAAACGTCCTGACAGCACAGTTCACCCAACTTCACTCTTTGGGGTTCACAGCAGGGTCAACAAAACTGTTGCACACATGGCACCACACTCATATCTGTCCCCCCTAAACAATGACAGGTAGGAACTAATTAGCTCTTAGACAAGAGGGAGTCCAGTATATAATGTACACAGTAAACTGCACGTCTTAATAAGGAACACAAAATCAGTTAAGGAACTTACTACAAAAAACCCAAAAATGTAATGTGTATGGTAACTATGGTCACATTACCAACAGGAAACAGCAACAATGATTTTTTACATTTAGAAAGTGAACATCTGATAGAAAACAAACGTCCCTAAACTTTACTCTTGTGTTTCTGAGAACAAGCAGAAATATCTCTGTAGCCCCCCTCTTGGTATATTGTTTATTCAGCTGTATATTTGCCTTTTCAAAGAAAATTCTGGTTTGTGCATTATTCTGAAATAATAACACAACTCTGACAATAAAATAAATGTTAACTGTGATAGATTAAGATTCAGTTTCAGTTCTGTATGGCAGCTTTGAAGAAAAAGTGAAATGTCCTAGAAAACGGTGTCTACAGGTCCCTAAAAAGTCTTAAAATGTCTCAAATTCACAGACCTTAAAAATGTTAAATAATCTGCATTTCTGTTTGGGCAGGTCTTTGATATGTGCCTGTGCACTTAATCTTTGGTGATATCAGTAGGAGTTAAATTCAAATGTCTGTTATCCTGTTACCGTCCATTAGGTTTTTGCCATTCATATTCACAAACTTTGTTCCCTGGTGACCACTGTAGTGTCTATCTGGCTAGCATGAAAGAGCTAACCTGCAAACACTCCATCAACTGGAACTGCCAATTTGCATTGCACTGTACCTTACACATGATAGCATTAACCTACTTCTTTAAAATCCATGTAGAAACTATAAAACAGAGAACCATGACAATAATACAACACAGAAATGGGGAATTCTACCTTGATGTCATATAATTTCAGAGTCTGTTTGTAGGAAAGTGGTAGCGATTATATCATTAACAACCAATTTATTTTCTCACACTAATAAACATATTTAGCAAATGTTCCTTCAGTCAACCTGTTGTCATTTTGCCTTACTTACAATTTTAATCTGACAGTATATGTATTCACTCAGAAGAGTCTACCTATATTTTCACATGTGATGTGGTAGTTTTGTTGCAAAACTGGCCTAAAATTTAATTAAACAGTGGCATGAAAAAATGAACACATGAAGTCACATCACTTGTAAAGTACATTAATTGTAGCTAACTAATGCTAACTATGCTTTTTTCTGTTGTTGGACATCTGTCTCGGTTCATGCAGCTGAATTTCTGAGATGGTGTAATGGGGATGTGAAACTTGTGTGGTGGTTTTCAAACTGGGGAACAGAAAATTTCTCCTTCTTTACATTACAGTCACAGTCTGTTTGTTGTTTCCGTCTAGGTGGCCTACACATTTGATGCAGGACCCAACGCTGTGATCTTCACTCTACAGCAGCACGTTCCTGAGTTTGTTCAGGTGGTTCAGCATTTCTTTCCCCCAGAGACCAATGGAGGACAGTGAGTATTGCTCACATGCAAACTAATCTAAAATATATATAATTTATATGCATAAACACACAAGGCTAGATGGGAGTGTTTTTTCTCCTAAGAAGCCATTTTACACTGTTGTTTATTAAGGTGTGTGTTTCCGCCTATTTGAAATGAGTCACTGAAAGTTTCTTCCTTCTCTGCAGGTTCATTAAAGGCCTTCCAGTGAACCATGCTGCTCTGTCTGAGGAGCTCAAACAGGCCATTGGTCTAGAGCCCATGCCAAAGGGAATAAGCTATGTTATTAGTACCAAGGTACACACATATGTATTGACTCTGTGCCTCAACTCTCTAATCAGGTTACTTTATACAGCAACTGAAAATCAATGTTATCTGTTATTGATTTATATCTTTTGGCTTGTTTAACTTAAGGCTGCACACTATAGAGTAGATAAACGTGGTATGTTAATTGTCAGGTTGCAGGACAAGTTTTATGTCCACATTTCCTTTTATGTAACATTGTCTTGCACAACTTCAGTTGAAAATTGTGGCATATATTGTGATATATAGTAGTTCCTCTGCTCGACTGATGTTAGAGAGTCGATCCCGTATTTGACCTTTGAATCTTTTTTTAAACAATACTGCTTATTTAGGTTAAATATTATTTGAACATTTTGAATTAGATGCATTTTTAGATGCTAACAATCAGATGAGGATGAGTCTGTTCTTTCATATCAGTCAGCAACATGATCTTTTCTTGTTTTGTGTTTAAGGCTGGACCAGGTCCTTGTGTTGTGGAGGATCCTGCTCAGCATCTACTTGGATCTGATGGGTTTCCTAAGAAAACTGTGTGATGCCCCGCAGCCGTAAAAGGACAAAGTTCAACTGAGCAATAATAAATTCTGTTTAGCAGAAACAAAATCTGCATTAGTCCCATGTCACTAGGTTTTTACAAATGACAGGCACTTTCTTTGCCATTGTGGGTGCTTCCTTTAATAATCAAACTTCACTGGTTTGTCTCTCATCTCTCTGCCACTCATTATTGTTTTATGTTCTTGTATAGCTCTCTGCATTTGCTAGTGTCTAAGGGTAGATGCTGTTTTCAAGGTATATACATGGCATTGCTTAAGGATACAGTCAGTGTGTCATTAAGCAATGCATTGAACCATAAATAAAGTTCTCCACTGCAGCTGACCTCAATGCTCTTTGGCCTAGTTGGCAAAATATTTAAGGAGAGTGTTGAAATTATGGTCACTTTAATTATGTTCTCATTGTCATGTTGTGAAAACATTTCAGATCAACAGTAAATCATTTCTGTCATTTTTTTCTGTGACAGTAAATAAAGTATAATTTAGTCAATATAATTGTTTCATCTTTTGCCATTTCCTGATTCAAGTTTGCTTTTGTTAGATGCTTGTTTGTGAGGGACAATCTGATGGTCCACTCGATGTGCCTAACTTAAGCAGAAATGTTCTGAATTACATACATAGTATAGCTATCACTAACAGTGTGATTCAGAATCACTCAAGTCATACACTGTACCTTGCACATGAGTCATGACAACATAAAAAGATAACTCCTTTATATATGGAGGAAATCAGATTCTTTTGAAGAGGTTTGTTAAAGATAAGATAATCCTTTACTGATCACCCAGGGGGGAAATTCAGGTATTACAGAAATACGTACAGATAAATATCAAATTTAGCAAATAAAAAATGCATACAATACAAATAAGAATATTATATTCCGATTTTATCGGACTGCATCTAAAATCTCCGATAAGCAGTCCATTTTCTGCTCCAGCACTTCTATCCATAGGTGACTCTGGTTGCTGACTTATTGTTCTCTGTTTGAGTAACATCACTTGATCAAGCCTTTTCTATCATTCCACACTACAAAATAAGTAATAAAAGTATGTATGATTCATGCTGATATCGTATCGGTATTGGCCAATACTCAAGGCTGCAATATCGGTATCGTATCAGAAGTGAAAAAGTTGTATCCGGACATCCCTAACAATAACAATATGTGGGAGTTAAATAATTAAATTAAACTCAAAATTTCAATAGCAGTACAACTGGTGTTGCACTTGAACTGAGTGTTGTACTGTCAGCTTTAACAGGGTACACTAGAATATATGTAGATAGATAGCAATCATGACTTCTTTGCACAAACTATTTCCTTAGGTGTTCTTTCACATAACTAAGTAGAAGTCTAACAAAAGAAGAAAAAGAGATGTCAAATTATTCCAAGGGACATTCATGTAAGGACATACATCTTATAAGAGGGGTCCCTGGCTGAGAAAAAAACGGAGAACATCTGTATCACAGCACCTGATAGTTTCTTCAGGATGTAGTCTGCTCTGTTATTTCCTGTTAACAACTTCCCAGTCCAATCAAGCTGTTTATAGACTTACCTCTACCTGTTTATAACCTATTTACATTATGACTTCCTGACGGAAAACAACAAGGAAGATCATAAAGTGAAATTCAGGGGCTGCACCTGCCTGTGTTACCGTTATTTTACCTGTCTGATTAGTTGGCCCCTCCTCGCCCATTGTTATCGGAAATGACGACTGCTCGAGCCCCGCCTCCCACCCTGCACATCTCCACACCTCACACACGTAAATACATTTGCTTCCTTGTCGAAACAAGCAGAGTAGAGAGTGTGTTTCTGGAGAGTCGCGGCAGCCGTCAACAGAGGGGTCGTTATTAAAGTGAACACGATGGGGAAGATAGAGTGGGCGATGTGGGCCAATGAACAGGCTCTGGCTTCAGGACTCAGTGAGTATAACAAACTTTTACTAAAGAGTAAAAAAAAACAAAAAAAAAAAAACAAAAAGAGGCTGGGTTTCATAGAAATTAATGTCTGATTAACTTACACGAGTAGTTAAATACTTAGTCTGTTTTTTAGCTGCCCTCACTCACCTGTTTGTTGATCGAGTAAATGCTATTTATTGATTTTCACTGGTGGAAAATAATTGAGTGCATTTACTCAAGTTCTGTACTTAAGTACAGTTTTAGGTACTTGCACTTTACTTGAGTATTCCACTTCTTTTGCTACTTTATTCTTCTACTCCACTACATTTCAGAGGAAAATATTGCAGTTTTTACTCTGCTGCATTTACTGAAGTTACTACCAGAGACATTACCCCTCTGAACTTATCTCATGAAATCATCCAAGTAACTGGTCAAAGTATTCTGTATGTCACAAAAAAGCAAAGACTACAGAAAACTCTAAGTACAATTTTGAATTCAGGACTTTTTACTTGTAAAAGAGTTTTTGTTGTTGCTGTATTCTTGAATCTGAATAGTTCTCCCACAATGGTTGATTTTATTACAGCAGCAGTCAACTCATCATCATTTCACTCACTAGAGCCTACTTTAGAACTAAATCATGAATAATAAATATAAAAGAAACTGCTTTTCACAGTCAAGTCGATGTACTTTTTTAGTGGTGTCATAAATGTTATTTTGTTTAGTTTAAGTTTTAATCTTACCTTCCTGTTTCCTTGTTTCAGTTCTCCTCACTGGAGGTGTTGTGGGGGTGGCCGGACAGTTCAGAGGCTGGCAGTTTGCTGCTTATGCAGTGTATCCTTTATACTTTGCATAAACCTAAACGATAGACTTTAATCTTAAGAAGTGACAGTTAAGATGTCTCATTGTGAGACGATTTGATTGATTGAATAGTTGTAAATTATTAATTGATAATTGGTTAATCATTATTAGTCATTTTTAGGATTCTCTGCTTTCATTTTTTTGAGTTCTTTATGACTTTATGAGTAAATTGAATATCTTTGGGTTGTGGACAAAACAAGACACTTGAGGATGTTACTCTGTGCCTTGGGAAACCTTTTTCTTACATTTTATGGACCAGTTAACTAATTGGTTAGTGGTTGTTAGATTGAGGAGCACATAGTGGCAGGATTGTGACAGGATTAATGCCAAAAAACAAAAAGTATAGTTGTGATTAAGTTTACTTAAGTAAATTAAAGCCACCATCAGTATTTACTTCAATTGACATTTACTGTATTAAGGCTTGCACCAATATATAATAAGTCTCAAATGTGGCCGTTTCCATTTGCATACATGAATTATGTTTTTTTTTTTTCATACATGAGTGAAAACTCAAATATTAGTAGAATTAGATGAAACAATCAGTCTATCAGTCATTTCTTTACCTATTGAACCTGGTCAGGATCACAGATGTTTAATTAAAGTGATAAAATGCAACATTTTCCTGACATAAATGTGTAGAGAACCTGCCCTCTGCCTGTATTTCCTTCTGTTATCATTACTTTGCTGTGCTTGGGATGCTTTATCAGCCCAAAATGTTTGTATTTGACATCCTGGAAGTGACACTCAGCAACCAACTCTCTTTATGGTGCATTTACAAACAGCTTGGGCAAATTCTACAGATTTAAATTTAAATCTTAATTTAAAATTTAAATTTGCTTTGAACGTATTAATTAACAGCCTTGACAGATAACTAGAGCTGCCGGGGTGTTTGTGTGTCTACTTGAGTATCCCAGAAGCAAGAGGTCTAAAGGCACGAGTGTTGAGAGGACGTAAGTGATGACATTTTCCTCTTCTGTTTTTTTTTTCTACACGTTGGATGTACTTTAACTTTCAGCTCTCTCCTGTCTGTTGTTTTCCATCAGGGGCCAGTACTGCTTCACTGTTTGTGTAAAAGCGTTTGGACCATTGACAAGGAACTATTATGTCAGAGCATTTTTACATGCTGCGTGAGTTCATTATATCAGCCACTTTCCTTTGCAGGACAACATTCCTCTCATTCACAATAAGTCTGTTAAACAAAGGACTTGTATTTGCAATATTTTGTCCACAAAATCCTTTTCTCTCTGTCTTAGAATCTGCGTACCTGGAGGTTTTATGCTCGCCACTGTCCTCGGATGTGTCTGCCTGGGCATCGCCAGCCTCATTTACCTTGTGGTAAGTTGCTAGCTTTTATTTTCTCCATAATAGCAGGTTAAATACCTGTCAACTTGATACAGGCAGGAAGTGGCCAGTTGACATAAACAAGGAAATAGCAACAAGGAAGAGATTGTTTCATTACTGGTACCTCTGTTGAGACATGGCTGTGTTGTTTTGAAATCTGAAGAGTCAGGGGTGTGACTGAACTCTTCTAGATGTGGCTTAACTCGATCGTACTCTAGCCAGCCATCACTGACTTGTTTTCTTTGTCATCTTCTTGCTTTTCTAGGCAGCTATCCGAGGTGAACACTGGGAACCCATTCTTCCAAAGAAGGAGATCAGAAAGCCAGTTGCAGAGAGCATCAAGAATCCTCCCCAGAATCCCCCACCAAGACCTCCTGCAGAGATGCGTAGGAAACGGGTAGATGACCTGGAGGCAGCCGCCTATGATAACCCCATCTCTGTCACTGCCAACGAGTAACCAGTCCAGTGTCCTGTCCTCTGTGTCCCTAACCCTGTCTGCCTGAGATCAATTAAACCCATGAAAACCAGGGGTGTCATCAGATTCTGTGATTCTGGACAAATAGATACTTTTCCGGGGCGGGCTGCACAAATTACCGTAAGTTTTCTTCTTAAGTATGACACTTAAGGCTTAATTTCTCCTTAGCTGAGGAATTTACCTAAGGATGTTGCACAGAATCCCTTAAAAGCTTCCTTAGTTAAGGAAAAATCCTAAAACCTTTACAGCATAATGGATAGTCATCCCTTCAGAATTATTCAAGATCCACGTCAGAGTCCTGCAACACCCTGTCAGGGTTTATTTTCACCATAATGATGCATTATGTTTCAAATAAAATAATAAGTCAATTTTCAAATAAGTCAATTTTCCCCCTTACTTTGGTTGCTAAGGTCTGTTGTGAAAAGGTTTAACCATCTTTAAGAGATTCCTTAAGTATAAGACCAACGTGAAAAAGAATAAGGAGAAAACCGTAAATTCATGAGTGAGCTTTTTAAGGAAACCTTAAGTAGAAGACTCGGGGTTGATTTGTGCAACTGATTTAACTTTGACTTTAAGGAGAATCTTAACTTAAGGTTTTTTGTTACCCGGCCCTAAAGTGTATGTGACGCTAACAACTGGACTACATGTTGGGTGCCCACCTAAATACCTCAAAGTGCAGAGAAATATATTGAAAACAGAGAGAAAGAGAAACAAAGAAAATCTTTCTTAGCAAGAATTCAAAGGATGATGGGTAAAGTGAATGTAATGTTTTACATCTTAACAAAAAAAAACTGCTGCTGCTAAGTGGCAACAGATATTGTCAAGTCAAAAGAAAGTATCATGGTGGTATTGTTACTTAAAAGTGTAAACAGATAACTTTTTCCTGCGCCAAACTCCGTATATTTGAAGCTATATTGTGTTGTCAGGTATTATCTTACAATGTATTGCAAGATATAAAAATATATTGTTCTTAACCCCTGTGCGTTTGAGTATTTCTTGAAGTCAACTGATCAAAATACTGTAGGACTGTAGCACTTGAATCAAATTGACATATTGGCACATATATATGTATGTGGCTGATATTAGCCATTTATTATTTTGTTTTTGTATTTTGATGTTTTGTATATAAATCCATTGTGTCTCCTGAATCATGATCTTTGGTTCGACTGTCTTACTTTACAAGTTTCCTCTGGAAAATTATTTTAAGTAATGACATTTGCAACTTCCTTCTTTCGCAAACACATTGAATTTCAATACATCAGAATTTCCCTCTCTCATCTCAAGTGTTTCTTTTTTTGTCACAAGGCCGTCCTTTGTTCACTCAACATGAAAAAAATACACATTAATACACCTGGCTTGACTAAATGTAGTCAGACAAGTTCTGTGAGTTGGTATTATTTCTTTTGTCACGTCTCGTCATTTTTTTTTTTTTGTTGGTCACAGCTGGAGTCTCTGTGGAAGGTATGGTACTTCCTCATTGTAGTTTGTGGGCCTGTAACATGACTCACAACAAATGTACAGTGCTCTTCACAGCACTCAGCCACTGTCTGTTCACCCTGCTAAATTCTTAAAAGAGATGTATAAGTATCTGCTGTTGTATCACCAGACTAAAGAGCAGCTTCTTCCCTCAGGCTGCGAGACTCCTTAATTCATCCTCAGCATTCCTGTGTGCAAAATGGGTTGTTTTAGCTTTTTTTCTTTTATTTCAATGACTTATTAGCTATTCAACCAATCTAATATATATATATATTGTGTATATTTTTTGTATTTACTGTTTGTTTTGTTTGTGAGTAGCAAAAAGTAAACTGCAACTTAAGCTTGTACAACCATGTGTTGCAAATGGTCGGCCTTAATGTTTCTATATAAATCTACCTTGTAGCTTATTGCCTAGATCAGACCTTGTAAATTGGTGGCATGTGGGCCAAATCTGGCCCTTTAATAGCATCAACGTGGCCTCTGGATAATTTATAACTATAAAAAAAACTATGTTATTGTGATTTTATTTTTAAAACCTGCTAACATTCTAAGTTAATGGGTGTTTACATTATTTAGAAGAAGATCATCATGTCTGTTGTTAACCACAGAGCCAAAAAAAAAAAAGTTTTAAGGGCTGTTTAAGCAGAGGAGATTTAAGACAGTCAAAATGAATGGTGAAAAAGTTAAATGCAACATTGTGTTTCATAAAACAACTTCTAGTCTAGGATTACAAATGCACTTTGTTTTTTCTGGACTTTTCAACCTAATGTTTTTGTTTCAAACTGTGAAAACTAATAAAGAGAAAAAACAAAAATGGTTAATTGCTTTTCAAATATAACTAAATATAACTTTTCAGGTCAGGCATATAAATGTCCAGCCCTCTGTGCTTTACTTCTTTCCAAATATGGCACTTCTAAAAAAAAGTTATTCTTATTCTTATTCTTATTCTTAATATATTTACAGTATTATCCCTTTAATTAACAGTTGTTAGTTATTCCTCTACTGTCTTCTACTTTATAAACTGAGTGTATTTTCGGATCATAATGCCGAGTCCATATAGAGAAGAGCTACTTTCTTGTCTCAGGCAGTTTTTCTCTGGTTATAATGCTGCCACCTCCTGCAGCACAAGAGAACTACAGATTGAGTTGATTCGGAGCAGTAAAATAAAGTTTTTGGCAAAGTGAGACAAAACAAGTTAATTTATACTGCACAATTCGCACACTAGGGCTGTTTCATAGTACTTTAAACATTTAACTATAATAGAAATTAAAAACAATATAGAATACAATTTTCCATGAGATGCAACACCTAAGTGCATCAAATACACAGCCTTTTAAAATAGCTTAAAAATACCAAAGACATTATGTAGAACCCTATAAACAAATATAGGTCCAAATAATGTTGTACTTCAAATATAAAAGGAATTTGCTTATATTCCCAGAATTTAAAGGAAGAAGATATAGATATAAATATGTGCTCTGCAATCAGGAAAGCCAAGTCTGACTACAAAAAAAAACTGGAACAACTGGAACAACACACAACAAAGAGCAGTCTGAAAAAGATGACAAAGTACAAACCAGATTAGAATCCTCTCTCCAGGCTGTGATTTTTATGCATGTTTTGAGGAGATACACACCCCAGTACTCATTTCCCATCTCCCTCCCTCCCTCACCCCTCCCTCAGGCTGAGCTGAAGACGCTTTTAAAAAGAACAAATAAAATGAAAGCAGCAGGGCCAGTGGGGTGTACTGTGAAGTAAGATTAATGGGTTAGCGAGCTATGTTGAGTCTAAAGCCAGAGTTTACGGTGTCATGAAAGTGGCTCTCTTTTAACCTGGCTACCTCCCCATTGTAACTTATGCTGAACTCAAGATGTTAAAAATTAAAAGTTGCTGAGCTGTACGTTTGTAATATCAACAAATGAAGCTGTATAATGTAGAAATGTAACATAACATAACAGCAGTACAAACTGTGCATCACGTTGCCATGGGAACCTCCACCTTGTGACGCAGAATCATTTTTCCCCCATTTGCTTCAGATCATATCAACTGGTTCCACTGACCAGTGGCCAATTGGACCAAACTCATTTCCTCCAATCAGAGAGAGTGATGATGTACTCTGCACATGCTCAGTCGGCACCCTGTTTTCTGTATTGACATACTTTTCTGTAAGAAAATGAAGATATTTCACTGATTTAAATGTTAAATTACTTTAACTCAATCATAAAAAATCTTAAGTAGTAATTATACTACAGCAGTTTTGATTGATTACTTTGAGTAAATATCCCTTATTTTTTCACCAAGGTGTCAATTGTGACACTACGACTTTATTTAATTGAATATTATAGTATTGTCTGCATTGGCAAAAATATATTAATTGTATTATTAATCAGTGTATATAGCTTATATCAAAAGATGACCAGTATAGTCAATGAGTTATGAAAGAATATGTGAAAAAAAAGTTGCAATTGCCCCTGGTGTCCCCTACTGTATGCATCCTTTTACATTATTCAAATCAATAATGTATATGTAAAATAACAATTGTATAGCTGACCAGCTACTTTTGACTGTTTGCCCACCATGGAATGAAACATCAACACAGGGAGCATCCTCACATCACCCCACACTGTGTGATATGGGAGCTCAGACTGTCACACCAAGAGGAAATTGGAGCAGACTGTAACTAAATCCTCCAATATAATTGGTTCTGACCTTCCCTCTGTCATCTCGCTGTATACAAAGCCCTGGAATGTCCAGATCCAAACAATACCACTTGACTCAAAAACATTGATTGTTTTTATCTGGGTGAAAAATACCACATAATTCATTCATTCATAATTTATATACTGCCCCTGAAGCCAGAAAGAAATCTCAGTTATTTAACAGACTTGGAGAACTCCTTACAGTTGACTTCAATCTGCTTTTATGCAGTGATTTTAATACAGTTACATCAGAAAATGATAATAGCTGTCCTTTTTGTTTTTGATTGCATTTCTATGCTGAAGTTTTTATAGGTGTTTCTATAGGCTTTGTGTAGCAGAGTGGTTCTACAAGCAGGTCAGTGCATCATTAGATGGTTTCAGAGAGTTACAAGCTTCTGTAAATACATCATGAAAACAATACAGCATGTATTGATATTAGAAAATGTACTTCATAATTTGTACTTTTGAATACTTAAGTGTTTTTATAAACATGTACTTTTGAATACTTAAGTATTTTTAAAACCAAGTATTTTAACTCAAGTAAAATTTTGACTGAGCAGCTTTCACTTGTAGTTGAGTAATATTTGACCAGGAGTATCTATACTTTGACTCAAGTACTGGGGTTGAGTACTTTGTCCACCACTGGTCATAGTAATGTGTCTTCTTGTTTGTGTTGCAGTAATGATTTAAGGTGCCTGTTTTCATATTTTCTCTCTTTCTTTTCCCACTCAACCTGAGCTACCATGCTGTGTAAAACCACTGACACTGTTGCATGACATTAATAAAGTATCTCTATATCTTGTGCCCCTGCAGAATAGAACTAAGAATTTGGAAAATGTGGCAAAGAGGATAAAATAGATGTGATTTCTTTTGTATTTGAGCTTTGGTTAAAATGTCATGTTAAAAGGTCTAAAATCCATGTGTGGTTAAATTGATGATACATGGGCTGGGACAGTGTAGTTTTGTAGATTGTTACAAATAAACCAACTGGGCTACACTGTAACAAGAATGCTGTAAAATTTTCAGTAACTTACTGGCAGCAATTAGCTGGTAAAATGCTGAAAATGCATTTCACAGTATGATTACTGTAAATCTAATCACAGCACCACAGTATTGTAATTGTTATGATATTGCTGTATTTTTTATCACAACACTTATTCAACTACTGTAAAAGGTATTACTGTATTCTTTTTAATACTATAAATTAATAACTGTTGAACTTTTAAATCACACAAATCTAATTTATTTCATAATTCCATTTAACTTTTAAATACTTAAACATATTTTAAAAAACATTTAAAGTGTTTTATTTTGGACTTCACATTAATCAGAGGTCAAATTAATACTTAATGTTCTCTCAGTGTTCCCTCTGATCACAAATGTGAGGTTTTCTTTTGTGCACGTATCTCTACCTCAGTCCTACAAACTGTTGGCTATTTGGTTTGTTTACAGCACAGAACAGAGGATGCTCTGTGTCAAAACCTGCTGTAAAAAACCCAACTGAGACAGATGTTCTGCATCACTAAAGGCACTGGCCTTCAACAGGTTGTCGATGACCCCTAGGGCATCTTCAGTTACTGCAGAGAGCCTCCAAAGTTTTGTTTGACCCCCCACCCCCCACATTGTATTTGTTTGTGTGTGCACAAACACACAAACAATGTTCTCATTCACCCAGGTCATTGTAATCTCAAGAAAAGATTAAATCAAAGGCAACTGGACATGTTTAACTATATGTCTTTGAGGGTGTTTCG
This sequence comes from Lutjanus erythropterus, assembly GCF_056507025.1. Taxonomy (NCBI): domain Eukaryota; kingdom Metazoa; phylum Chordata; class Actinopteri; order Lutjaniformes; family Lutjanidae; genus Lutjanus; species Lutjanus erythropterus. The sequence continues at coordinate 25,581,427 of NC_139317.1, forward strand.
CCTCTCATCCAAGAAGCTTCATCTGTTCAGACAGCTGGAAAATAATCCCGCTAAAAATTACTATATTGAGATTTACAGTAATAATATACGATAATAATAACATCTTTTTTCATCAACATCGTTTTTTAAGTAATCTTAATTCCACATAACATATCAAAAATATTCTCCATAGGAGAAAGAGATAGCTCTTGATGCATTTCCTCGTGTGTCCTGTGGGGAGCAGTAACACGCTCAGCAGCGTTGAAACACGTAGAAGAAGAAGAAAAAGAAACCAATGGAATAGACCCTCATAGCATTGGTTTGTTGTGTCTGTTAGCTACCCAAAAAAAAACTACTTTAATCGCGAGTATTGAATTGTATGTGTCCCATCAGCAGTGGACCATGTCTAGCCGGGCTCTGCGAAGGCTCAGAGGGAAGCAGCGGGGTCAGGAAACCCTAGACCTCGGGGATCTAACTTTAGGTGACAGTCCGGAGGAGGAGCAGGCTGCGGTTGAAGAGGAGCAGCTGGACACGGCTGCGACCAACACTAAAAGCACCAACCGAAAGGCGAAGAAAAACAAGGCTCAGAAAAACTTCACCAACATTTATGAATTGGTAAGGTGGCGTTGTAAAAAAACTTCCATGCTACTTTATTATAACGTTATTCTGAGTTTCTTCCTAGCAACGGTTGCACTGTAAACCTTGCTAACACAAGCTAGCCACGTAACGTTAGCTCATTTCTCAGCTTATTTAACTGAACTCATACACTAAATCGTTAGCTAACAAGTTGTCTATCACAGAAGAAAGTCTCTGGAATGTAACTCAGTCTGTGTCACTCAACTCAAGAGAACACCACCAGCACTTTACCAGCCCTTCAGCTGACACAAGAGTGACACAAAATGGAGCCTTTTAAATAAATATTGCACATTATGCAACTTAACCTTTCTAGCTTCATTTTTTTTAGGTAAACAGACCTATTTTGGACAGAATGGATGTAATTGTTCACAAATAATAAAGTCAAGTTGATGGTGCATTCATAAAGGCCTTGTCTGTGATAAAGACTATATCAGGAATGTAGTAAAACTTGAATTTGAATTTAGAGGAAACATAGCCAGTTGGTTTGAACAGCCATGGCGTGAGATTTGCTTTATGTTATAGGGCTAAGGATCACTGTAAATCAAAACATCCTCTCATTATTTATTAATTTGACAAAATGACAGTGTTGGTAGTTATGACACAGTGTCACCAAAATCTTAGGTTGTACCAAAAATTCAACCTACGATGAAGTCCACAAAAAGATATTAATATAGATACAAGATAGAGCAGTCTTTAAAAAATCCTTTTAACTTAAAGTGATTCTGCTTTCCTTCTTTAATAAATTAGAAAAAAATAGCCAGCCATGACCTGCATGTGCAAAAAATTATCTTTGACAATGAACCTTTGAATTATGTATTGTAAAAAATGCACAAATCAGTAGCAGTCATTTCTAACAATCAAACAAAAATAATGAAATAAAATAATACTGTAAATACTGTAATATCACAGTAGATATTGTCACAAGCCAGCATGGTATTAAGAAGTTTGTTTTATTGTGATATCATGAAATTTGATATATTCTTACATCCAGTAGGTAGTAATAGTTACGACACAGCATTATGTTGTATTATTTGTCATAGCAGTATTTAATGCATGAGCCGTTTACCCCAACCACTTGAAAGGAAGATTTATTCGGAGTTCAGCTTTATAAAGACTTTAAATATGAACATTTTATTGATCATTTACTTTCACAGCAAAGCATCCAGTTTGTATATCTCCCTGTCTTAACATCTTAAACACACCAATCCTGTCTATGTGGTTAGTATTGAATGATTTTTTTTTTGGGAGATGTTGTCATAATGTTGAGCAAAGTTTTTTGCAATGGTCCATCTAGACATGGGTTTGTTTTTACTCATGTTAATCAGTGCTTTACTGAACACACCTTCTTGCCAATTTCAAATTTTTACTAGATTGGTGATGCAGACAATGAGTCAGAGAAAATCTCACCTGATGAAGAGACAGAGAAACCAGATGGAAGTAAAACAAGTGTTGTGGACAAGAATGATAACAGAGACACTGAGAAACCAGACCAGAAGCAAGAGGAAGCATCTACAAAGGTAAAAATAAATCAATGTGAGAAGTATGTCTTTTCTGTGATCATTTCATTTTATTTTTGATTTTATTTTTAATTTACATCTTTGGATATGTGAAACTGTGATCTCTTTTTGTTAAACAGTCTTTGTCTGGAGACAAAGTTAAAAAGAAGAAAAAAAAGAAGAAGACAAAAGTAACATCAGAAGATGGCAAGGTAAATGTGTTGAGAGGGGACTCTATACTCGCTCAGTAGGACAGTTGTAAAACTATAATATAATAGTCCAAGAATTAATGGTCACTTTATTAATATGCTCATTATGACTTTTTAACCTTATAAAGTATAATAAAAAAATTATTATAGTGCATGCAAATAAGAATGAACTATTCTCTCTCTCTCTCTCTCTCTCTCTCTCTCTCCCTCTCTTTCTCTCTTTCTCTTTCTCTCTTTTATGACTTTCAGGGGGCTGCACCAGATGATAACATTGATTTATTGCTGGAGAACCTGGAGTGGTCAAATGGTCTGAGTTTGCAAAATGAGGATTGTGGGGTGTCCGACAGAAGGTCTGTGCTACATGTGGAGCATAGGTAAGACACAACTTCTCTTATTTAAAATAAATGCAAAAGAAATAGATCTAGATCACATATCCTTTTTTTGTAAATTGTTTCACCACCTAGACTTGACTTGAATGGTGACAGAAGCATTAATCTGTACATTTACATGCACGTAACACTCTGGTTTCCAGTGTTCTCTATTCCAGTAGTTATTGTATTAAATGAATTTGAGTTGTTATATGGTTCATAATAAATGCAGTTATACATGAATTTGTTCATTGAAATAGTAGTATAAAAATACCACTTGACCATTGTAGAGCTGAGTTTGGCACTGGCCATGAGTCGCCTCACTTACTCATGACGTATAGATTATTTCTGTGATTCCTAATTCCCACCATGTGGTGGTGCTTGGCTCACGCAAGAAAAGTAAACTATTTGAAAAGGGTCCAGCTGCAGTTTTACAGACCCACTTCACTACACGACACAACCCCCTGACGTCTTTTCCTAAAGCTTCCCAAGTGATTTTGGTGCCTAAATTGTCCTGCTTCAAGGAGTGTATCATGAAGACAGCATGTCTTGTAACTACTGTGCATTTGCAGACAGACATACGTGAACAATTTGGAGGCTGTGTGTCTGAGGGGATGCACTACGGTGAATCAGCACTAATTAAAACTTGTTGAAACATGTTGCACATCTAGCCACGCAAGCAGTGATGTCAGTGCAGACCGTAGCTTTGCTGTTTTCAGTAATGCAGCTGTTGTGGTACAGGGCACACAGTTTGATCACCTTTTGGTAAGAAAGATTGCCTCAATTAAATGTGCAAAATCAGCTCAGCCATTATGTCATTGATAGAGGGTCTATAATATCTGCTCAGTGAACAACTATTAAGAGAACCCTTATCACTGATAAGTATTTTTCATATAATTACATGGAAATATTATCTGCCACTGTTTTTGTTCATTGACACAAGATACAGTTATACATGTAAAAGTTGACTTTACTAACTACAAAGCAGGAAAAATATCAAGCAAATTACAGTTTTGTTTTGGTTCTGTCACAAACTATGAGACTTGGATTGGTTCGATTGCTTATTTACAGAATCATGGTTCCCATAAATGTACTACATATGGTTTAGGGCTGAATAATTTTGAAAAAACTTAATTGACGAGATTATTTTGACTGATATTGCAATTGTTATATGATTTGCCACATTAGAGGGAATTCTAATTTTTACCAATGATTTGATCATTATTCTCATTCCTTGTACAACATTAACATGATTATGGTGTTATTTTACAGGGATCTGTATCAAACAAATATGCTTTCTTAAGTCTGTACAAAATGGTGTGTAAGTCAGAACATCTCTGCAGTACAAAAGTATTAAATTTAAAATGCCATCTTGCACATATTTTACCTTTAACAAGTATTGCGCCTCCTGAGATTTGAGAATTGGAAAATTGCAGGAGGCCGTATTGTGAATGTATTTCCTCTGCTGGCTTACATTGTCATGTAGGTCATGTGTGTCTGGAGCAGAATGTCATTCTTTGTGTCAAATCACTAGGAATCTCAACCCAGAGACGGAGTTGAAACGATATTTTGGGGCTCGAGCTGTTCAAGGAGATCAGAGGTAAAAAGAAATGAAAAATGTAAGATTCTTTGGATTTAAATGGCCCATGCCCTCTTTATATATTCAATATTTTCTTGTACTCCCTTTTTTTGTTTGGACAGACCTCGTCAGAGAAACAGGCAGTTTCACCACAGCACCTGGATGACCAGTCTTAAGGACAGCTGGCCTCGCTTTACCCGCCCAGGTAGGCTTTTCCTTACTGTCATCTGAATTATAACTTGTGCCTTTTTTTTAAATATAGAAATTCAGGCTGAAACCAAGTTTCAAGTTTCTAGTTTTAATGACTGTCCCGTCCTGTTGATTTATCAGCTGTTGCACTAATAGAATAATACAATTAAAGATTATATTTTATATGAATGACTTGACTGTTTTTCTCTTGGATGTGTAAAAATGAAAACACTGTGGGCTGAATTTCATACACTTACAAACACACACAAAGTTAGTATTGTTATGACAGTTTCTCCTCTGTTTGTCCCTTTTACAGATTAACCTTCATCGAACTCTTTCATGGCATATTTAGTAATAGTTTAGTAATGGTAAGAGTTAGGCTCTTAGCACTTTTAGATGTTTATGCACCTTTGCACAGGCAATGATTTGTCAATGATGAAAACCTTGAACTACCTCAGTAGCAATTTATGCTTTTCTATTTAACCAGCATAACATAGCCTTAAAGTTGCTTGTGTCATACCAACGTCAGCAGAAAGACCGTCTCATGTTCACTCTGAAAGTCACCATTGATTGTATTGTGTAATCTTTCTGTTATTCATGCCACAGTTAGATCCAATAGATATCATTTTAGGTAAGATGACAAACCTGGCCTGATCTCTACACACATCGTTCAGACATTTGCTGACTCACCCAGACTTCATTATAAAATTCAGGCCCAGACTTTATTTTGTTGAAAAACAGCTGATAGCAGTTATGTACATTATGGTGTAACTATATTACATTACTGCTAAAATCTAGGATTTCTTGCTTCTTGTTATAAAGCTCTCTGTGATTTATACAGTTGTTCGACCATGATATGCCATGATTTACACATATAGAGTAATGACGAATCTTTGGAAGTTAGCTTCGCTGTGGTTACCCCACAAAAAAGTCCATATTTTTCAATTGGATTTTGGATTAGTGTAGAAAATAGGCTCTGTGACAAAACTAAAGTTCATGATACTTTTTTTATGATACATTTTGTTCAACAAGATAATCTTCACAAATTAACACTACTTTTGTCACCAGAAGTAAAAAGGTAACCTTAGACTATAAACAAACTACACCACAGTCACCTGACTTCAGTGTCACCACCACTAAGTAACTAGTGTTCAGCATGCTGACATTTTATGTCTCTGACAACCACTGTAGTCTCGTTTATCCACTTGTTAGCAGCCGGCTTCTTTTTTTTAAAGATACATTAAAGCTTCAAAATTCACATGTGGGGTATTTTATATCGTAGAAAAACGTGCACATCTCTTAAGCTTTTGTTAACTTCAGATTTCAGGCATCTAATCAAAACCCCATTAAAAAGAGCTGCTGACTTTGAGATCAAGGGAACCAGAGGTTTGAAAACGCAAACAAATTTTGGGGTTTTAAGACTAATTCATGCAGCACTCTATTTTAGCACAGTCTGCAAACAGCATAAAATGTTCAGAAACATGTTAAAAAAAAATCATGTTTATTTTTTATTTAGAATATTCAAGCAGTAATTTAATATTAACTAAATGGATGCATTACACACAGACTTCCTGTCTGTTAACCATCTGCTTCAGTAGGCATTTGTTCATGAAAATATGTGTTATTGATTTACAATCACAAGGGCTGTAGGAACACAATCAAACATGATATACAAGTCACAACTGTAACACTTTTGTTATTAAAACTTTTTGTGCTTATGAGATATATTAAAACAATATAAATTACAAAAACCCATTTTTACGTAAGATTATTCAGGTCTATTAGTGTGAATTAAATATATCTTCACCTTGTATTATGCATGAACTATACAAATAGTGGGCAAAGTTTGCACGTGTGAAAAAGTGAAGCCCATGCTGATTTGCTTTAAACCTACAGATTTTCAATTGGCCAGCAGGGGGCAACGCTACTAGTTGCAAAATGAAGTCAAAATGTATGTAAGTTTATGAGAAAATGGCCCTACTTGTCACTTGATGTATCACCTCAAGTCTTCATCAATACAACATGAAGTTCATTCAGTAAATTGTGGTTCCATTTAGAGTTAAATAGACAATAAAATGAGGTATGCCTAGCTTGTGATTGATTAGTTGCTAACAGTGTGTCTCTGGTTCTCAGTCAGATACACTCAGGATAGAGGAGTAGCAATGCATATCCTCCGCAGCCAAATGCTCAAAATATGGTAAATTCTGTCTCCAAAAATGAAACAAGATAGCAACGAAAATTACGCCAAACTTTCAGCTTCAAAACTATAGTCCACAAACAAATGGTTAATGTTACGGAGGGTTTACACTTTGTATCACCCTGCTGTCTTGTGTTGTTGTTCTTAACTCTGCTTGACGTCTTTACAGGAATGTCGATGACCTTGCTGCAGTCAAAGGACGGCATTCAGTACTTCACCTTTGAGCACAGTCGGGACTACCAACAAGTACAGTTCAAGTTCCTAGATGCTGTCGAGTCCATGGATCCCAACAATATTGTGGTAAAAAAAAAAGAAAAAAACAGTTTATCTCTGCTGTGCACTTTGGTGTCAGTGAGTTTGATGATGATCCAGTATTATTTTACATCAACCTCAATATTGATGTTACCTGGAATCCGTGAAATTATTAGTTATGTGGGATGGGAAGACTGGTCACAGGGCAAGAAACCATTTTGTTAAATTATCATTAGTGTAAACAATCAACAACTGAAATTAAAAGTCCAGTGTTTACAATTTATGGGGCTCTGTTGGCAGAACATGTCAGGAATGGAATATAATATTCACAGATGTTGTCATTGGTGTACAATCGCCTGGAAACTAAAGAAAAGTGTTTTTATTACCTTAAAATGGGCTGTTTATATCTACAGGGGGCCTCTTTCACAAAGGTCACCATGTTGAACCACCATGTTTCTACAGAAGCCGAGAACAGACAAATCAAACACTGGTCTAGATAGGTTCCTTCGTGTTTTTTCACAGTCCAATCGGTCCAGAGACCAGTGTATTTTGTACATGGTCCCTGACAACTAAACCATGTTGTAGCACAGATAGAGTAACCACATGATCTGTGTGGATGCATTTTTATTACATTTTGACCCAGGTCTCATACTGTAATCCCACTTCTTCTGTTGAAATCACATTCTTTCTTCTGCCTTCATGTCTTTGTCCATCTTCTCTTGATCTCTCCAGGCCCTGCTACAGCTCAACCCCTACCACATTGATTCGTTGCTGCAGCTCTCTGATGTCTGCCGCATTCAGGAGGATCAGGAGATGGCCAGGGACCTTATCGGTGAGGTTCCATAAACTACATCAGTTCTAAACTGTAAATGTGTTTGGGGCCCAGCAGCAACCCAGATATCAACTTGATAATCAGTGTTTTAAGAACCACATGTAGGGATTGAGTATATATTACCACAATCAGTTTAATACCAATTGATTAGTGTCGCTTAAAGGCAAACCAACACTATCTGTTGTATAAAGTGTATGATGATTAGTTTTATTATACTTTTTAGCTCTTATCAAATATTGAGAAGAATAGTGTTGTTAAAAGTAAAGTGACGTAAAACAGTATACATGCCCTGTCCCAACTTTTTTGGAATGCGTTGCAGGTATTAAATTCAGAATGAGTGTAAATTTACCCCCCCCCCCCCCCCCCCAAAAAAAAAAAAAATATATAAATGAATAAAGTTAATTAGTTTAAATAGTCAATATCCTGACTTTGCACTGGATTAAATTGAATATAGGTCACAAATCATTACATTCTGATTTTACTCACATTTTACACATCATTCCAACTTTTTTGGAATTGGGTTGTTTCTAGAGAGGGCATGGGTCCTCCTCCACAGAGGTCAAATACTGCAGCGTCATGTCTGCAGTAACCCCAGTTGAACAAATCAAACACTGGCTGTAGATTTGGCCTTTTGCATTTTGGCAAGTTTTGCAGCCACCATACATTCTCTTACATACTTGAAAGGGAGAATAACACAAGGTGTTTGCAGTCTGCAAGGTTAGCACTAGATGCCACTAAATCCTACAGCCAGGTCCTTAAAGGATTTTTATGTTGCAGTGCTACCTATTCAAAATGCATTTTAATCATATCGATATTATTATTAAAATACTTGTCGTCATATAATATCACTTACTACATCTTTTATATTTTAATGTTGTTTACATTTTTATTTGTTTGTTGGTAAGCAACATGATAGTAATCAAATTCATCTAGTGGTAATTAGCTCAGGACCCATCCTCACAATTAACAGAGAAATAATTGGAAAAATATATTAAAAATATATTTGTTGATCTCTGCATTGAAGATGCTAACTATACGCATCACAACATGAAGCCAGTCTCTTAACTGATTTTGGGTCTGTGGATATTGTGTTGTGTTCATCAGTAATTGTCAGATTATCAAGCTAAATAATTGTGTTTGTTTTTGTGCTGAAGGTCACTGCGCTTTTGTGCATTTTAGATGAACTACAAAACTTCCTTTGTAAAAAGTCAGAGTTCATGTTCCATGCAAAGCACAATACTAGGTTTATTATCACAGGCCCTCTCTGTGAACGGATAGCTAAAATAGCTCGTGTAAAAGACCAGAGGGATAATTTAACAAAGGGCATTTGTCTTGTTCCCTTGGTGATGTATAACATGCCATCAGTTGAACTTTAAAGGTCAAGTGTGTGGGGATCTATTGACAGATTATGGCAGACATGTAATGTTATATTCATAAGTTAGTTTTCTTTAGTGTATAAGCACCTGAAAATAAGAATTGTTGTGTTTTAGTTACCTTAGAATGAGCCCTTTATATTGACAGAGGGTGCATGTCCTCTTCCTTTTGGGCCCACCATGTTACACCACCATGTTTCTACGTCAGCCTAGAACAGAGAAACTAAACCCTGGCTCTAGATACAGTCTCTGACGTTTTACATGAGTTTCACAGCCGCTGTAGGTTCTCCTACATGCTAAGAAGGAAAGGGTGTTGAGATATGTTTGCAGTCTGCAAGCTCATCTTTACACGCCACTAAATCCTACACTGTGATCCGCAAACATAAAACAAAGAATTAAGACAGTAGTTTTAAGTTCAGGGGCCTCATGTATAAAAAATGGTCTTAGATACTGAGCTTAAAAAACCTTGCTCATGCAGGTTCTAAGAAGCACATTTATAAGTTACACACCCGTGATCTATAAATCTCAAATTAACTTAGAATTGACAGCACCTGCCTTACAATCAGCGATTTTCCCTGTGTAATTCTGACAGGAACAGCCATCAACAAAAACAGAAAAACAAACTTTTTGGAAGATGAGATCTGTGAGACCGTAGAGGAGATTGAAGCCAGACAACATGTATTTTTCAGTGGACTATGACCAACAAAACCAACTGCGTAATTCCTGTCACATTGGTCATAAAGCTAAGGCGAAGCCTACCTCAGGTTTGAGCAAATATGCACCCAAAACTGCAATATTTTTAAATCTGTTGGAAAAATTACTCACATTAAGTCTAGACTGCTTAGCGATAAGATCATTTGTATGTCTGAGTTTATAAATCAGTATTTATATATGATTTTCTGTGTAAGTCATAAGTCCATTTTTTAAAATGAGGCCACTGGTCTTTTTGATACAACACCTTCCTGGTAACGTGATTATTTGGAAGAAGAGCATAACTGACTGAGCCCAACACATGCATTATTTTTTTTGCTGTGTTAAGTACCGCTTTCTGTACATTGTTCATTACCCAGATTGCTGCTGCTTCAGTGAAAATGAAAATGCTTTGTTTATGTTGTTTTCCAGAGAGGGCCCTGTACAGTTTTGAGTGTGCTTTCCACCCTTTATTCAGTCTGACTTCAGGCACCAGCAGACTTGATTATCTGAGACCAGAGAACAGGTTGGTTGGTTCTTTCTTCTCTTTTTGCTTTTGTGAGGCATATGTATGACCCCGCATTACTTAAATTGTGTTTGAAGAATGCAGAAATTCAAGGATTCAGTAATCTCTGTTTACAGGGCATTTTATCTGGCTCTTTATAAGCACATGATGTTCCTGGAAAAGAGAGGATGCCCACGGACAGCTTTGGAGTACTGTAAACTGATCCTGAGGTAAGAAGGGGAACACTTAAGCAGATAGACGAGCTATAAAGTTGAAGGAAAACAGTAAAATGTATAGACAGAGACCTATAGATAGACACACTTCTCCATTTAAAGGTCATCCAAAACATAGCTGTTACCTTGGTTACAGATATTACTCTGTTTATGACAAACTTATCTCCTCTCTTCCCATTGTCTCTGACCTGCACTCAAAAAGAGGGAAGGTGGCAGTTCAGACACTGTTCTCTGTTGGACATCACATTGAAAAGTGTTGCATATGATCACATGGCTTCCTTGCTAAACAAAAAGAACTTTATTTCTCCTGAATAAAACAACCACCAACAGCAGTCATCAGACCTGTAAGTTATTTCTCAATGAATGATAACACAACTATTTATTTGGAATCTGCCCGTGGTGATCAGCAGATGAGGAAGTTGAACATTTTATCTGTTAAGATGCCTTTAATTTATAGGGCAGCTGAAGATATGATAGGTTAGGAGGAGAGAGAGTAGGAAAAATGACATCCAGCAAAGGGCCGTAGGTGGGAGTCAAACCCATGGCCGCTGTAGAGGACTCACATGCTCAGTACTTGGGTGAATGCTCTACCAACTGAGCTACCAGGCCACCCTGGTTTTTGTTGTTGTTTTTGTTTTTTTTAAGACGTTTGAAATATTTTCACCATTTAATAACCTTTATAACAGTGACATAGTGAAATACTAAAACAGCCAACTTTTCAGCCCTGGTGGTATTATTGTTGGGTAGCTGTGGCAACAAGTGTTGTGTTGAATTCTGTTTCCCCGTCGATATATGTTCCCCCTCACCTTACTCTGTTAGGCCTGACCACAGAGGGCACTGCTACCAGAAACACTGTCTGACAGTGGAACATGCTTCAAGACAATACTGGATAGCTTTCCATCTCCTCAGAGTCAGAGCCCCACTTCCTGAAAACAATAAATAAAATGAGTAAGAAGACAGGAAGTTGTTACAGTTTTATATTGAGTTTAGGAACAGGCATTAGGGTTGTGCAATATTTTAAAATTTCCCAACTGGCGGCAGTCAGCCCATCGACCGGTGGTTGCCAGTATATTGCCCAGCTAGCAGATGTGTGCAAGTGGCGAGTTCACTTTGTTATGTGCACTACATACATTTGCTAAATAAAACAAAGAAATGGGTATAAATTAAACATTCTTATACCCATTTCCTTATTAAACAGAAAGATACAACCACACACCTTCTGAATCAAAATTTCTCTCTTTTACCAAACTATGTCAAGCTTAATTGCCTCGTTAACTCACTGTTAAACCCACTTAATTCAAACTCAACTGAAAAACAAGGTAAAACTCACCAAAACCTCCACTGTGCACTGTTCCATCAATCACCAACTCTGTTTTGGTTTAAATAAATCTATAATGCACTACAAAATAGTCTGGCTCTACAGCCTGTTTACCTCTCATTCCTCTTCCAGCTCATTGCACTCATTCTTGGCTCAGTGGTTGTGTAGTGTGCTGCTGCATGAGTGTGTGTCACTGAGCGCCGGCTCTCACTCTGTAGGCCATGACATTAGCAATACGAAATAACAAAAACTGCCCAAAAATGTGAACCAACATAGGACTCAGCCCAGTAACATTAGAAGAAAACATTAGGAGAAAAAGCATGATAAAGTCAAAACATAAAAAACTATTTCCTCATCAAACCCCAATATGTAAAACAAAACCTCCGATGCCATGATGCAACAGTGTCCACTTACATATGGCTCTTCCCACACGCTGCTGCCATCAGTCTGTCATACATTGAGCTTTACAGCCTGTCCATATATTGGTCAATGCTTATCTGTGATTCTCATCAAACTCTGGCTTCCTGACTTCATGACAGCTATGTTCTGGTCCTTTTGTAAAGTAGTACGTGGGAATGAAAGCTGACAGCTGTTCTGCTCCAGTCAGCTCTGATTAAATCACTGTTAGCTTAAAATGCCAGCATGATTGATGGCATAATCTTAAAAAGCACTTTTTGAATTACATATATGATATGATTAAATCTGTTGATCCACTGCTTTAGAGAAAAAAAAAAACCCTTGTCCCTTGTTTTTTGGACAGAAGCCATAGTTGGTATCATTGTCATGCATGCTCAGATAGCATCAAATGCATTGTGTTGGATTTGAAAGAAACCAGAAAAATTACGTTATTTAATTTTCAGTAGCAATTTGTGCACAGCAGACTGACAACAGTTGTTACTGAAGTTGGTCAGCTATGGAAGCTTCAAAATTAACTCTGGAGGCAAATAGCAGAGCGGTGGTGTTTTTGTTTGATGGTTTGTGATACCTCATTTCACATAAAAGTCTGAATTTAAGCTAAATGTCAACCATAACCGGCTGTACATTTTGTGGACAGAGTAGTGTTTAACACATGCTGGGAGTGCTTTTTCTTATATTCCACTCTGGAGTGTGAGATGAGACTTATACTTGTATTTGAATTCAGATATTTGGTTGGTCTGCCTTTGTAGTAATCATTTGCTTGTGGTCTTTTATCAGTTTGGACCCGGACTCTGACCCACTCTGCATGCTCCTGTTCATTGATTTCCTGACGCTGCGTTCCAGACAGTACCAGTCTCTCCTTCAGTTATATCAGGACTGGGAGGTAAAGTGTGCTATCATGGGCAGGTGTGTGTGTGTGTTTTTGTTAATGTGTGTGTGTGTGTGTGTGTGTGTGTTAGTGTGTATTAGTGTGTATTAATGTGTGTGTGTTAGTGTGCCAGTGTTAACTTTTCAGTCTGATACAAAAATGGTTTGTCTTTCAGGAGCACAGAAATCTGTCCCAGCTGCCAAACTTTGCGTTCTCCACAGCACTTTGCCATTTCCATCTCAGTCAGCAGGAAGATGTGGATCCTGAAGAAAGTAACAAAGAAAGACAGAAAGCTGACCAGATGCTGCAGAACGCTCTCATTATGTTCCCTGGAGGTTAGTCATGAACCACCACCAGTATATCAATATTTAGATATGACTGCCCCTCAATCACTTCTTCACATTGTTTATTGCATTGCTATAGTAGAGCTTACTTGCAATTCACATCCAAGGAAACTAAAAAAAGGACATGATACAAACATTATAAAGGCTAAAACACACCACCATTGGATGCTGCGTATCAAAAGAGGTGGCCGTCAGACTTGTGCCTGTGTGCGTTGTTGCGGCACATCATGTCACTTTCCTATTCCCAGCATGGCCGTGGCTGAAAAAAATGCCTTCTCCCCCTGAGAAACAACTGTTTTGTGCTTCAATATAATGTTGACCCAACTACAGATGTTATTAGTATGTTGCTTGCTGTGGTTTCAACTATTCCACTTGTGCCCCAGCCCCACTCTCTGCCTTCAGCTGCCTGCACGCTTTCTCCCATTGCAGCTCTTCTCACCCTTTGCCTGCATGGCAGCTAAACTTCCTCACCTTGTGTCGGTTTCTCATGTGTGTAGAACACTGGAGAGACTAGAGTCTCTTCATATACACACGTTCTGTTTGGCTTCACTCGACTCACTCTGCTCATAAGCCAAGCATGGCAGAGATTCTCAAGTCAAGGTTTTATTATGAAGCAGCAAAATCGGGAAGTGTTGTTTTCACCAGCAGTAACTTAACAGAACTCTCATCAACTGAAAGTGAACATAACGAAATGTTAAAATAAAGTCGAAATGTGAAAGTACAAACAGTGACACAGGAGAGAAAATGAACTCTGAACCACACAGATTTATGAAGAAATTAGAAAGTAGTGCAACCTGAACACACAGTTACTTCTCTGCTCTCCTGCACAGACAGGAGCCCCATCTCCCACATGTATACATGAAGGCACATTATGTGTACTGGCGCACTGCAATGCTGCACCGGTGTTATGTTTTATTAGCCTTAATGCTCTGCTTAGTGCTCGTTCTATTGAAGCCTATGTGAGATTTATATTGAAGCACACTAATACTCGACATGTTGACATGGAATGACCTTTGATGAAGAAATGTCTCTAAAAAAACATAAAGAATACTGACTGATTTTTCCCAAATGTACACATTAGTTTATTTGCTGTTGGTCTTCAAATAATATCCAAAGATGATTATAGGCACACTTTACAGGGCAAATAGTGAGTCAAATTAAAATGTTTGCCTTGTTGATTAAGTTGCAAATGAAGTGCCACTTGAAAATATTGAGTTTAGTCTTCTCTTCCTTTTATTTCAATCCGAGGCTGCTTTACAACAATTGACATAGCTTAGAATAGCTAGGAAATATCAAATATTAAAATGAAATGTTTACAAACCTCCTTTAATTAGGGCTCGGAGTACATTTAGTTAGAGTACTCTCACAGTTAGATAACTTAATAATGGTAGTCAGTTGCTGACTTCAATCACATATAACCTATAGAAGAAGCTCCAGTCAGTTATAAATGTAGCATAACACTAACATAGCTTGATACAAATAAGTTGTTGAATTACCATACAAATGAAGCGAAATGTACCTTGAAAACATCTGAAACATTGGATAAATAACAAAACACAGAAATACTAGTGCCTCTATCACCTGGTTTGATAACCTTTGAAACTGAGAGGGAAGAGATGAATTATTCTGCCCATTCATCATAACACTGGCTAACCGTGTCGACAGCTTTCAAGTGTGGCAGCAAAATTCATTAAGACACTACACTCTGACTCTTCCTTCTTTTTTAGTGTCCTTGTTCACATCAAGAAAGTTGTGAAAGATGTATATTTTCACTCACTTTTGTTGCTGTAAATATGTTTTCTGCAGTCTTGATGCCTCTGCTGGACCTGTGTAACGTGCAGCCTGATGCCACAGTCACTGCACATGCCTTCTTTGGCCCAAAGAGTCGGATAGGGTAATGTATGCTCTGTTTGTTGTCTAAAATGTTGCAAATCTTGCAGTTAGTGCCATGAAACTCAGCCAGGCCTTATTATAGTTTTATATTAAGATTATGAATCGGGTGAACATGATCTCCCGTGGAAGCAGATGTAAACAAACCGGAGACAGACGCTGTGCAACAGTTTGCTGCAGTAAAACTTTGCCTTGAGAAAAACAGATGCAGAAGTTAAGAGTCTGGATGAGAAAATGTTTGAGGAGACACATCAACACAGGTTGTTTATTCTTCAGCCAGAACAGGAAGTGAGATTTTAACTGCCCCTCTGTGAACAGCAGTCTGCTGCTGGCTAACATTAGCTTGAAGAACTAGAGAGTTTACGGCTGTTCTGTGACATTGTCAGCTGCACTGTCTCGTTGTAGACTGTGTGTCTTCTCCTTATCCAGTTCTTGGAATCGATTGCTGACACCAGCTTCAAGCAAGCATGTGTCTGAGTGTGTGTAGCTGTTAATCATTGCTGTGGTGATATCACAGTCAGTTTGTCTGCTGCGCGCATGACGTGATCATCGTGCAGAACACGCGTGTGACAATGGCCGGCACAGAATCGGATTTGCAACGCTGACCGGCCGGTCACCAGTCAGGGCCTGTCAGGTGAAAACCGGCCCTATTCCGAGCATTGTTGATATCATTCATAATCCAGTAATGTATAGTCATAAACTACAAGAAATATGTTATATTATTGCAATAAATCTTGTCATGGGTGTTATTGTGATCCTTGTCTTGTGTCTGTTTTGCTTTCCTGTTGTGTTTTTCTCCACCTCCTCTTCCCTAACTGTAAAACCTCATCCTTCCTCCTGTCTTCAGGCAACCCCCAGCCCTGGCTGAACTGACGGCGCTGTATGTGGGAAGGACATGTAGTCTGTGGAGGGAGGCAGCAGTGATGCTGTGGCTGGAAGAGTCTGTGAAAGAGGTGCTGCGTCGAGTTGATACCAAAGACCCTCTGGTAGAAGACTGCCAAAACAAGTAAGATCTGTGCTCCCAGTACACTGCGCACACCAAACTTGTGACTGAAATGTTATGTAAGCCAGTGTGTTATTACAGTGTTCCATTCAGGGAAAAATAAACTGTGCAGCATTTTTACTCAGGTGCAATATTATTTCATACCAAACTGTGCAATAATTATATTTTAAAACTATTTGCATTTGTGTCAGCGCAACCACTCAGGCTCTTTCTCGTGTATATTCTTTTTACCATTTTTATTATATGTTTTTACATCTTGTTTTCTTATTTACTTATTTATATACCTTGCTGTTTACTGTTTGCTTTATATCTTGCTTTTTTGTTGTTGCGTCTGTTTTTATACTATTCATTTTTGCATTTGTAAAAATGCAAATTTCCCCATTGTGGGATTAATAAAAGATTATCTTAATTTATGTGTTATCTCAATGAGCTGCTCTGCTGCACACATTTCTGTGCAGTTATAATACATACATTAGCATACCTTCATCACTCTGTTTCAGGAGAAAGCAGAGGTACCAGAGTGCACCAAGGAACATCCATCGTCACGTTCTCCTCTCTGAGATCAAAGAAGCCACCTCAAGTCTTCCTCTAGTGAGAAACCACACTTAAACATAATTCACTGTATTCACAATGTCCTCAGTCCACTCAATAATAGACTCTAGAGGTGTGACTAGTATTAATAGGTTCAAAATTTACATAGTAAATCAAAATTTCCTCACAAACCAGAGGAGTTGAACAAATTCATTAGCACTCTACAAGAAACATGTTGCCTCTCAATCCCTGAGGTCTCAATTTTAGATTGTCTATTGATACAGCATATATGAAGGCATACTTTAGTGCTTCCTGGTTTGTAACTCACATTTTACGCTACCAATCTTTGGATCAAACTCAATATAACAGGGATGTCCATGTTGTGGATTCAGAGATTTAGCCCTCCATAAGTGTAACCACATGAGCATGAAAGATCAAACTGTCGAAAGCAACTTTTCCTCTTATAAATTTGTTTTTGCATGAGTGTAGTTGCAACTATATATAAAATCTTCCCTGCTATATTTTGTAATTTGGTAAAAGACTCCCATTGACTACATAGGTCACCACCCGTGCATTCGCCTCCAAAACTGCAATAAGAAAAACTACTTTGTGGCCAGCCACACCTTCTTTAATTTAAGATTAAGACCAGACATATCTTGTAATGGGATCAGTTTATGGGATTTGTCTGGCTCGTGACCAGTTAGCCAACATTTTGTAAACAGTCTGATTGCCGACTAAAAGTTGTTGCAGTTGGTTAGTTTTGAGGGAGTTTTGTGAATTATGTTAAATTATGGAATTATGGTCACACAAACCAAAAAGAACATCAAGAAGAAGTGCAAAATGCTTTTAATGATTGTTGGGACAACTGGTTGTGAAACTTGGCCAGTAACTTGGTTTCACATCTGACTTCAACAGAAGCCAGATGTGAAACCAAGTCAGCCAGATGATCAACAGAATACCTATACATCTGGAGTATTCAATATCTCTGAACTCATGCATCCCTGAGGATTTGACTCTAATCTTGCTTATTTGTGTCATACCCTCAGGAGGTGACCAGTCAGCCTGTGATGGGCTTTGACCCTCTGCCTCCGCTGGACTCAGTGATATCATATACACGACCAGAAAGGTAATGACAGACATCGTGTGTTGTGAAAGTCCATCATGCAGTCAAAAGAAGATGCAAATATTGTGGTCTACATACTAACAGGTATTATATCATCAATTTGCTTTTTACTTTTTAATGAGATTTCTCTGTGTGTGTGCTTTGTCTGCATATAGGCAGCATGTTGGTGCGTCCAATGAGAGTACACTGTCACTGTTTTTCCGGTCTTTGCTGCCAAACTTCAACCTTCAGGTGAGTTGCATGGTGGCTAGGCAAGATAGATCAGGTAGGAAATAGGTCTGAAGTAATGAAATGATTAGCACCTAGATTCTTAAACTATGGTACGTGTCCCACTAGTGCTACCCAAATTTATGACAAGTGGTACCCTGAGGAATCTCTTAAGATTTTAAATTGAAATAAATTAAAAACAAATAATCAAAATAGTACAAAATTTCAAAGGAAAATACTTACATTATGAAATGGTTGAATTGTAGTTTAATATAGGTTTTACCTCTGTAATATTTTTGTTTCAATATTAGTCTGATACATAGGCATGTTCTTGCTCACACGGCGCACATACGTAATCAGTGATTGATAACAAGTTAAACTGTGATGGCAAGATAGCAAGCAGAGGTAAAATGAAGAGACTGAAAGTCAGTGTGCCTGTGTTTTAAGGCTGGGATGATTCACTTATCTCTCTGTTTGATAGTATCACGATACTTGGGTGCTGATTCGATATGTATTGCGATGAGTTCTTAAATATTGCAAATAGATATTACCATTTATGGTGATTTTTGTTCTTTTTTTATCAATAGGCCATGAGAAAAAATGGAATTGTAGAGACTGTATATCATGAGTCCTATTTCCAAAAACTGCACATCAGTCAGTCATTTATGCTGAGTTCTGTTTCTATTGCTAAAAAGTAGGAAATAAATCCTTTTTGAAGTAAAAAAAAAAAAAAAAAAGTTGTTCCTGCTCATCATGCTAGTACCATGAGAAAACAGTACAACAAAACAAATAGAGCCAAAATAAATAGAGACCCTCAAAACTGCACACAGCACAAAGAGTATTTAAATTAACATTATTCACATATGAAGCTGAATTTTAAAAATGTGAATTTTGAATTTTGACCCTTTGAGGTTGTTGTAGCTGGTCAGCGTGTAGCATTGAAGCCAGAGAAATAGATTGAGTTAGCAGTGTGAAGTCAGCAACAATTAGTTTCCACAAAGCAGAACAAAGTATAAGCACACACGTTTTATGTTAAGCATGTGAAGTAAAACAGATCTGTTTTTTAAAGATAATATTGCAGCAATGGTAATTTCTGTTAGCACATCAAAGGGAATTCCCTTTATATGTTAGCATGGAGCTAAAGGACAAAACACTAATTATTTATACATATAAAATCAATTCAGGAACTGTAAAAAAAAATAAATAAATAAAAACAAAAAAGAATCATGATACTTAAGAGAATTTTTTTTTTTCTCCAACCCATAGTGTGTTTGAGGGGCTGCCCCTTCTGGTGTATGAGGTTACAAAGGTAACCCCAGTTCTCTGATAACATGAGATACTGAGCGAATGTTTTACAGAGAGCTGAATTCACAGACAGAGAATCATATGATTAACAGCTGTGAGTCTGCAATTGAAATAAAATGACACTCTTAGAAATAGTGGTTTCAAAATGGTTCTTCTTGATGGGCTGAGGTTCTAGACCCAGAACTCTTTCATGTATAAAGGGTTCTTTTTAAGACTAAGGGTTCCATTTTCATGCAAAGAATCCTTTTTGAAAGAAAAAAGAAAGAAAGTATTGAGAACAATTTCGGGAAAGAGGACAACTTCATCAATTCATTGTACTTATGATCATCTATGGCAGAACAAATTTTTCTTCATCTGGAGCATATTTCTGCCTCATATGTTGAATACAGTGTGATTCTTTGTAGAACCCTCAGAAGAGGGTGATAGGTGGAGATCCCCCTGAGTTCAAAATGAAACCACTGCAATAGAAAGGGGTTCTTGATAGAACCACCTGAGTGGGTTCTAGGTGAAACCACTGAAATATAAAAGGGCAGTCAGGGGTTCTAAATGAAACTTTTGGTATGTGAAAGGGTTCTGGGTTAAACCCCACTAGATGTGTTGTAGATTAAACTTATGCTATGTAAAATGGTTATCAGGGTTTTAGATGAAACCATTGGAATGTAAAAGCGTTCTCGGCCCCCAGAGTGGGTTCTGGCTGTTAGATTACAACATAGAATTTTTCTCTGTAAGACCCCTCATAGGGGGTATGTTGACTTCTAATTAAAACCCTCTGATAGGGTTCACAGTGGAAGGTTCTGCCAGGAACCAAAAAGGTTTCCTCTATGAGGATAAGTCAAAGAAATTTATGTGGTTGTAGTTAGCTTTATTTCTAAGAGTGTAATTTTACTGCACCAAATTGTGTTAGCCCACAGATTTTGTGAATAATTTGCCAAGAACTGACCTGCCCTGGTTATCTTCCTCATGTGCTCTGATTCTTGTGAGACACTGGGCTGAGATGGAAGATTTCTGTTTATTTTACCATCCAAAAACTATTGAAGGAGCACAAGTTGTGTTTTAGATCATGTTGTCCATTGTTTTAGCTATTACTAAAGCAGTACACAAATAGACCCATTTAGTTGCTGGACCCCGCAAGGCAGGGCTGGTTTACACATCTGAACTGGTAAAACATCTTGGAAATCATGTTAATAAATTCTCGCCTGATGGATTATTTCCTTCAAAGAGTCATAGTTACCCTAAGGGGAGGACAACTGGAAAAAAATGAAGAAAGCATATGACTTTGTCACAGTCAACAGTCTGTCCACCATTTCCCAGTGTATTAATGAAGACCAAAACAATAACAACATTCATGTTGTTTGTGGCCTTGGCTTTGCAGTCTCTTTTTCACTTTCAGTGTTCAAGTTTGATGTTCATATTTATTTATTTTTCCTTTATAGGGCTGAGTTACAGAGCCAAGTCATCAAGTTCAATTTGCCATTATAATGCCAATCTTAAATGTTACCTGTATTTATTGGGAAAAAATTTAAAGTATGTTTAGTGTCAGTTGAGCACATTGCATTTTTCTGCTTACAATTAACAATTCACTCCAACATTAACTGACCTAAATATTGAACTCTATAATCATTGCAGTGTGCAACCAGTCCTGCAGTCTATATTGCAGTTGGGGTGTCTTTAAAAGGGAAATTGAGTGTAAAATACACAGTCATCAGAATCTGTGGCTGAAAATCTACTTTCATGGACTGTCATTGGGCACTGAAGTAAAAGTTAACTGTTCTTTGGAAGGGTTTACTTGCATTATTATGGTATTATCCGTCCATCCATCCTCAACCGCTTATCCAAAGTTGGGTCGTGGGGGTAACAGTTCCAGCAGGGCACTCCAGACATCCCGTTCCTTGGCTACATTAGCCAGCTCTGGCTGGGGGATCCCGAGGCGTTCCCAGGCCAGGGTAGAGATATAATCCCTCCACCTAGTCCTTGGTCTGCCCCCTTGCCTCCTCCCAGCTCCTCCCTGCCTGGAACACCTCCCTAGGGAGGCGGCCAGGTGGCATCCTTCCAAGATGCTTGAACCACCTCAACTGGCTCCTTTCTACGCAAAGGAGCAGCAGCTCTACTCGGAGTTCCTCACAGATGACTGAGTTTCTCACCCTATCCTTAAGGGAGATGCCAGCCACCCTCCTGAAAAAAAACACTTTGGCCGCTTGTATCCACGATCTCGTTATTTCGGTCATGACCTACTCTTCATGACCATAGATGAGAATAGGAACAATGATTGACCGGTAGATCGAGAGCTTCGCCTTCTGGCTAAGCTCTCTTTTCGTCACAACAGTGCAGTAAAGCGAATGCAATACTGCTCCTGCTGCTTTGATTCTCTGGCCCATTTCACACTCCATTGTCCCCTCATTTGAGAACAAGACTCCGAGATCCTTGAACTCCCTCACTTGGGGTAAGGACTCATTCCCTACTCGGAGTGGACAATCCACTGGTTTCCTGCTGAGAACCATGGCCTCAGACTTAGAGGTGCTGATCCTGATCCCAGCCACTTCACACTCAGATGCGGACTGATCCAGTGAGTGCTGGAGGTCACAGGCCGTTGATGCCATCAGAACCACATCATCTGCAAAAAGCAGCTTTGCAATCCTCAGGCCACTGAACTGCACACCCTTTCCCCCATTACTGTGCCTTGATATCTTGTCCATGAAAGTTATGAACAGAATTGGTGATAAGGCACAGCCCTGACGGAGGCCAACCCCCACCGGAAAGGAGTCCAACTCACTAACAAGGACCTGGACACAGTTCCCGCTTTGGGCGTAGAGAGATTGGATGGCCCTGAGCAGTGACCCCCTAACCCACATTGTCCCTCTTCAGTCCGAGGTTCGAATATCGGCTTGACCCTCCTTTCCAGCACCTTAGAGTAAACTTTCCCAGGGAGGCTGAGTAATGTGATGCCTCTATAATTGGCACACACCCTCTGGTCCTCCTTTTAGAAAAGGGGAATCACCACCCCAGTCTGCCACTCTTTCAGCACTGTCCCAGACTTCCATGTAATGTTGACGAGACGTGTCATTCATGACAGCCCCTCAACACCCAAAGCCTTCAACGTTTCTGGGCAGATCTCATCAATCCCTGGGGCTTTGCCACTGTGGAGTTGTTTGACTACCTCAGTGACTTCCTCCAGGGGAATTGATTGATGGTGATCCCCCATCATCCTTAAGCTCTACCTCTACCATAGAGGGTGGGTTAGTTGGGTTTAGAAGTTCCTCAAAGTGCTCCTTCCACCACCGGATTTCCTCCTCATTTGAAGTCAACAGGGCCCCATTCTTGCTATATACAGCTTGGATGGTCCCCTGTTTCCCTCTCCTGAAGTGCCGAACGGTTTGGTGTTATGTTATCATTATATCAGCGGCATTAAAATGGTCTTCTGGGGCAATATATTGTCCAACAAAAGTAGCTATTGTGAGAGGCCTAGGTGATATTACATAAATTAAATTGCCAAGTCATCCTTAGTCCATATTGTCCCAAGCAACAAATGAGTGTTTGCTCTTTCCGTTCATTTAGTCCACGTTATTTGCTATCCCCTTGTTCCACCTGAATGGACTTCATTTTGGCCAAGATTGTGTGAAAGAGGACAAATTAACAGACAGACCATATGGCGATAAACACATAGAGCAGGACAGGAGGATCATTTTTAGTCCAAGTCTAATGGAACCTGATGTGTTCATTTCAGAAACATAAATTATAAGCCTCCACACTTTCTGGTACATTTTACAGTATATTTAATGAAAAGACCCACCTGCTGTTAACTCAGTTGTGGGCTTTTTATGTAAACATTTCAACTTATCAGCTCTCAGAGCCTCTCAGCTGAGTATTCACAGCACTCCAGTGGTACCATACGTAACAATGCAATTGCTGGCTCTTTTATTTGATTATCTGAATCTGGGTTTTATTGGATATAACAAATATAGATGATCTTAGTCCTCTAACAGGCTTCACCACCACCATTTGCTCTTGTCCAGGGAAGTAAGGGAGAGGAGTCCACTTAAGCCCGGTGATCGGTAATAATTACCTTTCAGGTATTGATTGTGAAAAATCAATATTAAGTAATATCAAAACTTCTCCAGTCAGACAATACCTACATTCAATTCTTTTGGTACCCAGATCTAGAAGGAAAATTACTATTTGTATGTTTTTGCTTGAAGCCAATCACTGCAAGCATTTTTTAATAAAGAAAAACCTTATGAAAAATGGTATTGAACAAAGTGCTTCATTAGTATCAGTATCTATATAAGGGTATTAGTCCCAAAATTTTTTGAAAAGATGCCTAGCTCTCAGTCAGCTGCAGCCCAAGCTACAGCAGACTGAGAAGTTATAGTTGGGTGACGAACACTGCAGTGTACAAACCATGGGATTTCAAGATATAGACTTCATTTTGCATCCTGTTTCCTTCCAGCAGTCAAATGTTATTTTCTTTGAACCTTGATGGCATTTTTATGTAGCCTTAACTGAGTGGTTAGCACAGTTGAGGCTGCCGAATGAAGTGGCTACCCAGCATCTACCCGTCTGTGATGGTGCCCACCTGTCACTTTAAGCCTTAATATAAATTAAACAGGCGAGTTATATAGAAATTCACCACCCATGCAATTGTCATGAACAGGGACATAAGCTACAGAGACCAAAACTCTTTTTTTGGACCAGTTGTAAAGATAAAATTGGACTGCACCTTGATTTCTCCATTCTTGTATACTGAGACTTCGATTTTTGAAGTGACAGAGTTTAGTATTTTGCATTATTGGTCTTGTACTGTAGTCCAATGATTCCCAAGCTTTTTCATGTCATGGCCCTCCACACTAGATGCATATTGGAATTTGAGAGGACTTTGTTTTAGGGGATACCCTCTCAGTAATTAATTCTTAGGTTTTAAAATATTTAAGTGTTTATTGTCAAATCAAAAAGGCCAATCATTTTTCTTTACTTGTTGTTTCAACTTCCAAAAAAGGTGGTTAATTAGGTATATTCTATTTTCTATTTATATTTTTCTTTTGCTCAGGACCCCCAGGAACCCAGCCAAGGAACCCTGTTGGTCTTTGGAACCCAGTTTTAAGACTATTGTTGTAGTCCACTGCCAGTGTGCAGTATAAACCAACTGCTGCTGTCAGACACATTGAACACTCATTGAACATCTTGTGCGGTCAGACATACATGTCTAATGTTAACAGATGAGCCCAAGGCATGTTTCCTTTAGTAAAGTTTCATTCAAGCTGATCATGTTATCCACTTATGGAAGAGGAAGAGATATAAATGGATAAAGGAAATATCATGAAGACAAATGAAGTTATGCTGCCAGGTTCTTTACTGTTAAAATAGAATTACATATGTGAAAACAACATAATATTATATTACGTAACACAGTCCTAGAATACTCTGTTTGAGGGTGCCTTGCATTTCTAAAAATAAATGTACTTTGTTTGGATTACTTTGCCTGTGTATACATCAAACAATAAACAATAAACAAATACAATAAAATCATTATTAATAATAAGTAACTTTATTTATAGAGGACTTTTTAAACCAATGTAAGTGCTTTGTTGAACCCAAATCAAAACATATCAGGGCAGAAATTAGGCAAATAAAATCATAAAATTGAAATGATACAAAATAAAATGGAATAAATTGCCCAACAATAAGAAATGGTAACAGTAACAGTAATAAGTAAAATTACTGCCTTGCTAACCTGTTGAGATGCAGTTTACGTCCATGTTTGTCCAGACTCATGTAATATACTGTATATAGTAAAGACTTTTAAGGAATTTAATAAAAGGTATTACGTGTGTGTGTTTTTTAACTGAAAGTTGGTGCTATATTGACATGTATAATTTGGGTGAATAATTTCCAGTGAGAAACATGTTGTCTTCACATAGAGACTATTTTTTATAGAGTAGTACAGATGACTGATATAGAACTTCAGGTGTTTTTGCAGAACATTATCATGTCACAGTTAAGGATGTAGACAACGAAAGAAAATCTTAGTCGACTGAAATTCTACTTACTCTTCGACTGGTCAATTAGTCAGTGGGGGAAAAAAAAACTGCATCTGTTATCTCTAGATTACCTAAATCCGCCACAATCCACTGAGCCTAAATCTGTACTACTCAAAGTTATACAACGTTACCAGCCCAAATTCCTGCAGTTTGATCATATATTTTCCACAAGTAGCTATACCATTACCTTCAGGGCATGTCTATCAAGTAAATTTAAATACAGCTACACACGCATACACACACACCACCAACAAGGGTCACACTGGCCTCTGTACATAAACAAAGCAGTTTTAAAAATATGTTACTGTTACTGGTTATGGTTTCTCAAGCCTCAGGCAGAGACTTCCAGCAATGTTTTTATATGACTAAATTTAAAAATATTAACAGTAGAACAAATCAAGTGCCCTCAGCAAGGAGAGACTATTGGAACAGGATTTTCTTAAAATGAACTTAGCAACACTAAAATTTCTTAGTTAATATAAAAAATATCTGGAATCAGAGTTCTTTCTATGTGCGTCCAATGCTGGTATAATCATTTTCTTATGTCTCTTTTCTTGTGAAGGGTGGACTGCAGCAGGAGGATGACATGGAGGTGGCTCGAGCGGGTCAGGAGCTGAATCAGGAAGTGAATCGTCTTATGGTGGCAATGAGGGACATGCTGGCAAACATCAGGTTTCAAGAGCCGCCGAGAGAGGACAACCCCTACAGAGATGAGGAGGAATGGGACTGAGAGAGGAGGGAAAGAGAGGTGGAGTTTTAAGTGTGAAGATGAAGAGGAATCAAATAGTCAAAGAAACTTAATAAATGTTATGACATTAAGGAAAATTAAAATATTTAATGTTGTTTATAATAATTATAAAGAGAGGGGGTGAGAGGACTCAATAGTATTTCTTTAATTGTCACAATTTTAGTGAATTAAAGTGAGAGGAAGAGATGACGTCTCTCTGCTCTTCTGCTTTAGGAGCATTGATTCTTTTTTTTCCTTTTTTTTTTTAGAAATACTCTTGGGCGATCCAGACAGTTGTGAATATGGGGAACTTAAGTCCAGAACCAGAAAAGTAACATTGGTCAGTTGACCATAAAATTGACAGTGTTATTTATAACAATTACTAATTTTGCAGTTCCAACATTAGTCATCTTCAGTTGAGAGGCACTAACATATAATGGGAGCAATTCTTCATTCTTCACTCGCTGGTTTTCTAAGAATTTTTCATGTTCACAAACAATGGACTGCTTTTTAAAATAAGAACAAATATGAAACAGTTTTTATTTTAAGTTGAAGTTTTATATCACAAGTTCAAAACTGGCTTGCCAACACTTAACACTGAATGTCACATAATCATAAAAGACATTTTCATTCTCACTGACTTGCACCAAAAGGCTCTTATCACTTGCAGAAAAATGCTTTGTTTGGAAATCAATTCAACACAATGAAGACCATGTTAACTGTCAGAGGCTTAAAAATAGAGAGGGAAAAACTGAAGGCTACTTAGGTGTGTATAACACACTTGGTGCTTTATTTGACCATGAAAATATTTAATTGCTAAATTCAGTGTTTTTAATCTGTTAAATCTGTTTTTGCAAATGGAATATTTGCCTCTTTTGTTTTGGGATTCATGTCATACCTGTCCAGATCTTTAAACATCTTTATTCCAAAGAAACAGACTCAAAGTTAATTTTTGACCTGCTACTGAGATACACCCCATGCCTGCAGACATTCATTATTGCACCACTCTCCAGCCCCTTCTGTGAACAAACTGCCCTCTGCTGCAGTCAAATATTTCAAATTTTGACTTATCAGTCCAGAGCACCTGCTGCCATTTTTCCTGCACCCCCAGGTTCATGCATAGTTGAGTCGCTTAGCCTTGTTTCCATGTCGGAAATAGAGAAGGCTTTTTCGCCTCAATTCTTCCATGAAGAGCACTTCAGGCCAGACTTCTCTGGACCCCGTTTCCCAGAGCCTTCGTAACGCTACGTGCATTGTAAGTTGTATTTTAAGATCTCCCTTAAGGTTACGGGCTGTTTCCCAGAGATGGGACAACCTTAAGGGAGACCTTAAAATACAACTTACGACACACGTAGTGCTACAAAGGCTCTGGGAAACAGGGCCTAGGACAGTAGATGGGTGTACCTGGGTCCTAGGGGTGTGTATCTCATTGACTGAGACGATTCGATATGTATCTCGATACATGTTCAATGATACAATATATTTTATAAATCTTTAAGTGGCCAATGATTCGGTTCGATACGATTCAGCTCTGTCACGATACGACGCAATACAAGACAAGACAATGTGTCAGTCTTTTAGATTTTGATTCAATTAATGCTACATTTATAGAGTGCTGTTAGATGCCAAAAAATCCTGATAGTTTTACTAAATATAGTAACAGTAGAGACAGAGAGAAGGAGATATTACAGTGATGTTTTTATCTTATTATGAGTCTCATGTGTAAATGAGATGAGATAAATGAGATCTTTCTTATAAAACTCAAACTTATTCTACACTTGAGCGTTATGAAAGTTTGGTGGTGCGACGCGGTACAATGTCACTTCTGTCGCTGTTTTCAGTACCGTCTGTTTTGAGTAAATGAAGAGGAGACGCAGGAGAGGGAGGCGGGAGCGTTTGTTTTTGTGAGTGCGGCAGCGGGCGTCCAGCGAGAGCAGTGCAGGCAGAGAAAGCAGGAGAGAGAAGATGGAGTGGCAGCTCACTGATCCCAAAATTAAACGTATGCACATCCTAATGAGGTTTATTGATATGCTAGTGCTGCATCGATTTGTTGCCGATTCATGTTCAGCTTTTTATTGATGCAGAGCCGTCTGAACCGATGCACTTGTATCTAACACATTAAAGTCCGATGCATTGGACACACGAGTGAATCGTTACACCCCTACTGGGTCCTACTGGTTTCTGCTAGTTCTGAGCTGATTACACTGCTGGACATCTTCCAGTTTTGAAGGGAAGTAAGTACAATGCGTCTTTCATCTGCTGCACTAAGTTTCCTTGGCCAACTACTGCATCTACGGTCCTCAACGTTGCCCGTTTCTTTGTGCTTCTTCAAAAGAGCTTGAACAGCACATCTTAAAACTGCTTTGAAAAAACCAGTCTGCTTTGAAATCTTTGTCTGGGAGAGACCTTTCTGATGCAGTGTAACTACCTTGTGTCTTGTTGATGTGCTCAGTCTTGTCATGGTGTCTGACCTGTGACATGAAACTGTCTTCTACAACTTCACCTTGGTAGCAAAGTTTGTCTGTTCCTCACCCAGTTTTAAGCCTCCTACACAGCTGTTCCTGTTTCAGTTAATGACTGCTTTAACCTACATGAAATTGATGATCATTAGCATCTGTTTGGTATAATTGGTTAATCATACACCTGACTATGATCCTACAAAATCCCTGACTTTGTGCAAGTGTACCTAGAAGAACTGATGCTGTTGTGAAGGTAAAGGGTGGTCAAACCAAATATTGATTTGATTGCGATCTTTCTTCTCTTTGCTCACTTTGCATTCTGCAAATTGGTAAAAATAAACAATTACATTTTATATTTTTGAAAGCATTCTTACTTTACAGCATTTCTTCACACCTGCCTTCTATTAAATCATTTGCTAAATGTTTTCCAAAATATGCCAAGTGATAAGATACATAAGTTATTTAGTAGTAGTAAAACAATGCCACAAATTGTATACAGCATTTTAGAAAAATTGCTGCAAATTCAGTTGTTTTTGATGGGAATCACCAACAAACCTTAGTGAGTTCCTATTGGGACTGATGATTTATTTCTATTGTGACCCATCATGGATGCATTCATTTGTATAGTCATCCCCTGCAAGGTTCATTATCACAGTGCTGGGAAACTGTTCTTTGGTCTTATCCAAAAAAGCAATACAGTGTACACAGTTAAATGGTGATTTTGAACACACATTTTCTTGGGCGTCTAGCCCGTGTTTTTTATTCTTGGGTCAATCTTATCTTTACTGCAGGGTGTCTGCTGTTTTCTTGCTCTGTTATTTTTCTTCACTCCTGCTGTGTTTGCATTCTGGCATATCGATATTGAGTTGGCTTACCAATATTTGGTTATTTGTGGCTTACTCCACCCAATAGCAACAGTATGGAGAATTGGCCTGAATTTTTTCAGTAGTCTGCTGCTGTCCATCAAGTCATATTCAGAGCATCAGTATGGCAGATAATTGATAAAATTGACTTTAATATTTCCTCTGCACTCTCGGTGAGTTGGATACTGATGACCTCATTCAGTGATGCACTTGACCCTGCACTTAAAACCTGAGGCTGTAACTGTACTTCTGGTAACAGGCCATCAAAACATTTATCACTGCTAACCTACTTTACTTATATTTCATCATTTTCCCACTGTGTTGTGTTTTCTGTCTTGTGTTTATGTTTTTTGTCATAATTAGACGCTGAGATGTCTCAGCCTGACAGCCTGAAAAGCCCCTACATGGTTTTCATTTGGCAGAAAGAAGAATCTGTCTCATGATGTGCTTTTTTTGGCCTCCTGTCTAACAAATATCAATTGTAGCTTTTATTTTGATGAATATCTTTTTTGTCTCTTTTTGCTTTCTAGACACAATTAGCTCACCAGATTTTAAACAAAAATAGAAAATAACAAACCTAAAGGCTTTTCAGTCACAGAGAAGAGAAACCGTGGAGACACTGAACAAGTCACCCTCTATATATGTTATAGCTGTCATACACTATCTCTTGTTAACCAGTGAGCCTCATGATAATGCAGTGTGACTGTGCTTCATGGTCACATGATGTCATTGTTTCTACTTCACCTGGAGCTATGATTGAGGCTGTTCGATCTTTTCATGTGATTCATAGATAGTATAGAATGGCTTTCATATCAGTGTCCCAGCAGAGGCTGTGCACGAGGCTCAGTCTGTCCAGTGTGCCTCCAATGTTGCCACCACTGCTGCACTGTCATGAAAATCAAAATGAACAAGATTAAATCATTAACGTAATTATCCTCATCTACTGCTCCAAAAGACACAGCAAATGTTTATTTCAGCCTGTTGCTGCTGTAAAAATGGACTGTGGTTAAGGATCTGAGGTGAAACAACTGTAAATGTGTATACGGCTGCACCTGATGATGATTTGCATTATTGACAATATTTTATTGATTTATCGATTAATCATTTGGTCTGAAACTGGGAGAAGAAAGCCCTTTGAAAGTACAACATAATAATTATATCTATCTTTATCTTAATTTATGGGGGACTTTTCAAAATCCACATTGCAAAGTGCTTCACAAAGGCAGCAAAATAAAACATGCAAGTTATTAAGTCATCAGGTTTTAAAAGAAAACACATGAAACTTTGGTGTTTAAGAGAAAAGCAAGAAGATAGAGAAGAGGTCACCACAACTACCATAGAAAACCATCAGAGATTTTCAAAATTGTGCCAACATTAATATGATCCCCACATATGTTGTCTCTAGCTGCAACAGGATTTCAAACTGAAGCAGTTGGTGATCACCTGCAGTCCTTAGCAGCCAGTTAAGAAGAGTGAGAGGTCAGCTGTCAGTCGTCGTATAAAACCGAGCAGTCAAACACAGAATAACAGTCTTGCAGCTGTACATTTCCACCAACTAGTCAAGTAACGGTTCACATCCAAAAAAAAAAGTGTTGTAAAACAGAAAATTCCCTTCTCCTCAACAAATTCTGCACCTCAAACTAGATTTTCTTTTTCTTTTTCCTCAAACTTAAACTCTACAGTAAGTCAAAGTGCACCATAGTGTCTCAGCATCAAATTTAATCAATACATCCCAGTAAGCATTGATTTCATAATTTTCAGGTTAAAGAATATTTAACTGCTCAGGTTAAAGCTGAGGTAGGCATTTCTTTAGAAAGATTGTTGATTTGACAGCCACAGAATAAGACAGTTCCCTGGTTGTCAAATATTGACGCTTTGGGTTGGAAGCTGGTTCTGACTGGTTGTTTTTATTATTTTCTTTCCCCATCGGTCTCATGTACTTCTGTCAATTTCAGCAAACATGGAAAAACATTATTATTATAAAAGTTACCTACTGAACCTTTAAAATGTGGCTAAATTTGTTCAATAACATACAGCCATATATCTCATTGTTTACTCTTTAATGGGAATACTTGATTTAACTGACTTTTCAACCACATTAAGTTTTTATTCTAGGCATCCAGCCATCTTTAAGTTGCAGAATAACATGTTTATTGTGCTGTGATTTCTGGGTTGTCAAGCAACACAGTTTGCAAGCAGCCTTATGGGTCTTCATATCTTTATCTCTATGGGTCAATAAAACCGCAAAGCTTGACACAAGCTTGTTGTTCATAACTTATGTCCATACTTATATATACAGCTGCATGACCGAGGAACAACAACAATATTTACAGCTGTAAGTGTCCTACCATAGACATCTCGTATTTGGATCACAGAAGCTGGTGAATCACTGGCCACAAAGAGATCCCATCTCAAAGCAATTTCATTGTAAGTTGTGGAGAACACACTTAAAGTCCTCGTTCTGCCTGTTCATTCGTTAAGAGCAGACCATAATTCAGCCAGTATGTAGGGATAACACAGTTACTGGTTTCACTATAAAGGAAGTACTGTATTAAAAATTGTGTGATTGTATAATGGATATTACCACATGGGCTCAGAAACACTTTAGAAAACCATCTTTGTCGCTGCATCTACAAGTGCAAGTTAAGACAACCACACGAAAAACCATACATTAACAACATCCAGAGACGCTCCTGACATCTCTGGGGCCTGAGCTCATCTGAGATGGACTGCCAGAGGATGGAAAAGTGTGATGTGGTCTGATGAGTCCACATTTCAGGTTTTCAGTTTCCAAGTTAAAGAGTAAAAAGACCATCCAGACTGTTACCAGTACAAAGTTCAAAAAACAGCATTTGTGTTGGTATGGTGGTGTGTTAGTGCCCATGGCTGCCACATCTGTCACATCTGTGAAGGCCCCATTAATGCTGAAAGCTACATGTTTTGGTGCAAGATATGCCGCCATCCAGAAGACATCTTTTTCAGGGACACCCCTGCTCATTTCAGAAAGACAAAGCCAAAACACATTCTGCACATGTTCAGTGTTGAGCTACTAGGCTGGCCTGCCTGCAGACCGGACCCGTCTATCAGTGAGAGCCCAAAAGACCAGAACAGAGGTCCTGGACTGTTGAGCGGCTGAAGTTGTATATCAAGTAAGAACGACATTTTCATTGAGATAAGTTTTATTTTTGACATTCTGTTTTGTGGTTATGGCAATGGAAACACTGCCGCTTTGTCCACAGGGGCCTCCAAAATCAACACAGTATTAAAATTCATTGTAGTAGCTTTAAGTAAAAGTATGTGATTTGTGTATGAAGTATTAAAAGTAAAAGTACTTATTCTGCAGTAAAATGGTCCCTGTCACTGTTTTACTATTATATATTATGTTTCTCTATTAATGTTACAGCTACAGTAATGTGTATGTTGCATTTTACTGCTGTAAATGTTTAATGTTGAGCTCATTTACACTGCTTCATACTTATCATGGTGTCAGAAAACAGCCACATTTTCACTTTTATGATAATACATTTTCCATCTTATTTTCCAGGTTTTGAAGAGTTTATTCCGCCTAAGAATAGGAGAGTTCTCTCAACCCATAAAGGAACATTCTATCCTTCAGTTTATCAGGAAAAGTCAAAAATCACAAGATTTAAAGATATAATGAACAGGAAGTGTTCTAATTTTTTTATCAAGGGAAGTTTTGCCTAGCGTTCATTGTAATGTATTGGCTTGACTTACATAACCTAAAGTAGCTTTTTCTCTACTTTAATTGCTTTGAATTCATGCTACTTTCAAGCTCACATGCTAAAACGGGTAGCTATACAATGGCTGCTTGGGGTGAGGGTTGTTGTAACAATTAATTAAGATGATGAGGATTTCTACATTGTGAGCATTGAACATTTGCACACTCCAGGCCAAAAGAATTGTGGATCTGTTGTAAATTCTGGGCCCACAAAGCCTGCATCCCAGGGTCAGCTGTGACACTGACTGAGCCATTATGTGATACCTGCACTACACTCCATATGCACACACGATGTAAAGATGTAAAAGAAATGTGCTTTTTTTGTCACTTTAAATTGTTCACTTTAACAAAAACTGTTTATTTTATTCACTAATAACATTCTTCTGTAAAGTGGAGCAAATTACCTTTCAGTGTTATATGTATCCCCAGATAGATCTCTTTACATTTCACAGTAATGATAATAACAATAATCTGTGATTATGTAGCCGAAGTCCATGTGAGTTTTATTGTGTGGTGATACCAGAATTCTACACTTTGAACAAATACTAAAAAGATACTTGTTACCACTTTTGATACCACAGAGAAAACATATTTTTGTTGAGTTTCTGATGTTCAAACAAAAAATGTTACCACTATCCCTGGTCTCCCATACAGTAAGTAGTATAATCCTCTGCCAAGAAGTGAGCTGACAGGTGCAGTGATGAAAATAGAAGCACATTCTTAAAGATGATAAATGGTATAGAATTTAGTCTAGCAAACGTGTCAATAAGCGGAAAGTTGAGATATGAGGCTGAACAACAATGAAACAAAAGCATCACTGCCTCTCCTCTCTTCCGCTCCTTTTTTTCCACGAAACGCAGCGTGTCACACACTGGGACGGACAGAGCCACAGCCCAGCTGACGTTAGGAGAGGAGGAGTCGCCTGGAGAGCTTCAGAATCAGCATCACTCCGAGAAATGTTCAAGCAAGTCACAGTCTCCAGCTCCAGAGGTACCAAAGGCACTTTGTCCTTACCATGTCAGAGCAGCCTGAGCTGATACACAGAGTTCAGCGGATGGGAGAGTATGGGAGCCCCGTAACACTGAAGTGAACCATGAACTGTGAGCGCAGTGTTTTGATGGAAAACCGCATTTTATGGCGCTCCGAGCTGGAGAAATTACATCCATAGGACAGAAGACGACTTGCGGCAAGGACACAGTTTTCTCACGGACAAACGCGCCCAATCTCCAGACTGCTGCTGCATTTATGTGACTGATCTCCCGGCAGCACAGAAGAGTTTATTTAATGGCTGAAATAAAAAATAATTGCAGTTCATTAAACATTTTTAATACCAATATGGATTCAACAACTGAACAGCGGCTCGAACCAGTCGTTTGATTTTTTTTTTTTTCTTCGATTTTTTCTTTTTCTTTTCTTTTTCTTTTTTTGTCATCAGGGCAGCCTGTAAAGCTGTCGGTCAGTCATCAGTAACTCAGACATGGATATGACCAACAGGTCCCTTCACATCCTGCACATGGAGTTCAGCCCCTTCAGTGACTTCATGGAGGAGAACGACACCAACCTGACCACCGGGGAGCGACCCTCGCTGGGGTGCGTGCAGATCCGCATTCCGCAGGAGCTCTTCTTGGCTCTGGGGGTCATCAGCCTGGTGGAGAACATTCTGGTGGTTCTGGCAATCATCAAGAATCGTAACCTGCACTCGCCCATGTACTACTTCATCTGCTGCCTGGCGGTGTCCGACATGCTGGTCAGCGTCTCCAACGTGGTGGAGACCATGTTCATGCTGCTCAACGACCACGGCCTGATGGATATGCACCCCGGTATGCTGCGCCACCTGGACAACGTCATTGACGTAATGATCTGCAGCTCCGTGATGTCGTCGCTCTCCTTCCTGTGCACCATCGCCGCGGATCGCTACATCACCATCTTTTACGCGCTGCGTTACCACAGCATCATGACCACGCAGCGCGCCATCACCATCATAGTGGTGGTGTGGCTGGCCAGCATCACCTCCAGCATCCTCTTCATCGTCTACCACACCGACAATGCCGTCATCGTGTGCCTCGTCACTTTCTTCTGCACCACCCTGGTATTCAACGCAGTCCTCTACCTGCACATGTTCCTCCTGGCGCACGTGCACTCCCGGCGCATCATGGCTTTCCACAAAAGCAGGCGTCAATCCACGAGCATGAAGGGGGCGATCACCCTCACCATCCTGCTCGGAGTCTTCATCATATGCTGGGGCCCCTTCTTCCTCCACCTCATTCTCATCCTCACCTGCCCCACCAGCCCCTTCTGCAACTGCTTCTTCAGAAACTTTAACCTCTTCCTCATCCTCATCATCTGTAACTCGCTCATCGACCCGCTCATTTACGCCTACCGGAGCCAGGAGCTGCGGAAAACCCTGCAAGAGCTGGTGCTGTGCTCCTGGTGCTTCGGTGTGTGACACCATGAACATTTAAGATGGCAACAATAGCACTCTATCAAAAATGTCAGCTACCTTGTGTCAGAAGCTGAAGTAAACCGTGGCTGATGCATGTTTGAATTGGTAGAGGATGCCCAAGCGCAACACCACATAAAAAAAGACCATTTCTGGTGAAGAGTTTTGTACATCTCACCATGGATTTTGTGACTATTTCCACGCAGAGCCGGTCTGAAGCATAAGCCCTTCATTCAAATTCTGCTTGGGACACGATAAACGTTTGTTTGCACGCATGACTTCAGTTTTATTTGTTGTTGTTTGTTGTTGTCACTTCATGCGCCCCTGCCCTGCGAAACATCTGGACATTTAACCCAGCAGTGACTCTTAACTAGACTGGACTAGAAACTCTCATAGATAAGAGAGTCAGCAGATCACTGGACTAAACTGTAACTGCCTTCTTGTATGTGAATTGTCCTTAGTCTGCTTTTAAATACTACGTTTTTAAGACATCAAGAAGATAATCAGAAAATCTGCGCCGGAAAAATATTTAACTATATCTCTGACCTGAATGTCCTCCTTCATTAAATGAAAACTGAATGTTTTTATAGCCCCAGGCTTTGGTGGACCGGCTCATAAATGGATTCATTCTCTTTGAAATGACCCAGAACAAATGTTTCTGCATTAAGCTGGATCTTTTTCTTTGGGGGCTGATAAAAATCAACTAAATTCGATGCTTGACAAAACAAGCTTTGGTATGCAAAGCTTAAAAGATAATGTGGTGTGTAAGAGAGAAGTAATTGGGGGGTCTGGTGTTTGATGACTTACCTGTCAGGGCCCGGGGACTTGTTTTATTTTAACACTGTTTATCGCGTGTGACTCGAAAAATATCAGTTTTGTCATTAATTCATTGTTATGACAATATGCCTAATATTTACTTCGGGTAAAACATGTTTTTTTCATGTAGCGATAAATTTGTCGGGGTGGTTTCTTCAAACGTGTTGCCAGCAGAGTGGGAAAAAGATTCAAATTAAGAGACCAGTCCGTTAAAACGATATGAAGCATCTTCAAAAAAAAAAAAAAAACAGTCTGCAGACAGTCGGTTTGGTGGCGTTGCGTGTGAATTTCTCCTCCAAAAATAAATATCCAGATGACTAAAGAAGAAAAAACGGAGGGGCTAAATCACATGAACGGCCTCGATTGGCGGCTGGCCTGATGCCCAGGGCATAGAAGGGATTTTGAAAGGAAGCATAACGAAGTTAGATTTGTGGAAATTGGTGTGGTTCTCTGTTATGTGCAAACGGAGGCGGATTCTGAGACGGTTTGGAGCCTCGAGTCACCGGCCTGACAGCCCGCGTTGACATTTTAGTAAAATAACAGATAAAAAACTTTTTTGTTTGCAGATCGAAAATACGTGAAAACGCCAAAACACAGTCTTGAGGTGGTCTGAAGTTAAACAAGAAAAAAAAACAGATGAAATTGTGAAAATGTATACTTTGAGATAACAGCCTATGGATTTTATGGCTTTATTTTATTAATCCCATAATATCTGATTCTTTACTGATCCTAAGGATTTGTTGTAAATAGGACCCATTAAACTAACTGACCGTTTATTTGTTTTGTTTTTATTTTTTCCTCCGATACACGTTGCTAATGTATAAATGCTTTGGCACAAAATTCGTGTTTCCAAATTAAGGGAAAATGACTCACAGATCCCAGTATCAGTCTGTCTGCCAAAAGAAATGTTATTGATTAAATGAAGGCTGCCATGTAATGTGAAATGTGCATGTTAATACTGACAATAATGTAGACTCTTATACACTGTGGTACTTGAATACTGCTTGCCAGAGTACGTGCTGCTGAGTAAAATATAATTCACACCTTGCCCATTGTTATCTCTGAATTTAATTCTTTATATTTTTAGTGTATGCCTATTTTCGTATTGATTCTGTATTAGAACTTACTCTTCTTTTCTGTTTTGTAGGACTTTTATTGCTTTTTCGTTCCATCACTTAATTATCTGTATTTTCTTCTTTTGAGCGTGGGAGTTGTACAAAAGATTGTGAATGTACATTAGTCGTCTGCTAAAAAAATAACCTCTATTAAAGGCAATGAGATTGTGGCACTAAGTGCTTTTGTATCCCCTAAAGTAAACCTAGTTCAACACATATTGTAACTGCTGTGGGTATAAAAACGGCTGCATATATCTCATGTTAACTTGAAACTGAGTAAACCAGGACTGAGTTGTAATCCTTGATAATGTTTAGATATTATCTATTTATCTCAAATAAAGAGGCCAAACAAGACGAGCTTGCGTGGTGTCAAGTACATGTATTATTCGCCCCCCTTCCTATATCTTAATATACAATATTTCACCCTGTTACATAGTACATTTCGTTAGATGTCGTTTCATTCAGCCTTTACAAGATAAGGAAAGGAATGGATGTGCACCGTTATAAGATGTAAAAACCTCAATTCGTGACACATTTCCTCTCCAATGTCTGCAGATGATGCTTAAACATGTGACTGACATACATGCAACATGAACACCTTTTTCGTCATATACCAAAAATAGGCGGTACATATACTGTCTATGGCATTACAACATTTAGTCTGAGCAGACAGAGGGGCCATTGATAATTAACACAACAGAGATGTTTTTGAAATCCACTCCGTTTTTAAACTCATGATCAAGTTCCGTTACTGTGCTCTAAATAACACCATTGAAGGGAATTTCCAACTGGAACTAATACCAATCTTCATCCTCTCCTCAAGGAAGAAATTAAAAAACTTAATTCTTTTAAATACTTCCTTAAACTACTGATTATAGTTGACCCGTATAGTTGGGTATAATAAAATACAAATGAATCTCACAGTTTTAGCTTTTAAGAGAGCAAAAAATTAAGTGTTTTTGTCGTGAATATCTTTTGGAATTTTAATCACTCTTATTTTTTTTATTTTATTTTTTTATTTTGTACTAATCGCAATCATATGTTTATAATGAAACCATTTTACTATTTACTATTTGCAACTTCTTGTCATAGATTTTGTTGTTTTGTTTCAGATGATGATGAAGGGCATGGGCAATGAAATCAAAAATAATCAAAGACCCTTCAATATGATAAATAGTGATGTCTGTCTAAAAATAATGCGTTCCTTTAACGAAATAATTGGCTATAGATGGCATGGCCCTGGATGTGTCACTGAGAAAAAATAACCTAATTTGCGCCCTTAATAGTTTAGTGCTTATTATATTCACATGTCACTGCATGATTACATTATACATTTTGGGGCTATTATAATCGGGTCATCACACAGAAAAAGGGGCAATAAAAAATGTAGCTGTACTTTTGTTCTCTAATACAGTCTCACATAGAAGATTAGAGGAGACGGGAGACATCATACTGTATGTGTGACAGGAAGCATTTTGTAGAGGACTGATGAGCATAATGGTCTGCGTCCATCCAGTACATGGGTTTGATAATCAGTTATAATAATTAATACACTAATCTTGTAACAGCCCTTTCAGAGATTAAGTCTAAAAGCAGAAAACAGCAGTCTGCGATATTTTAAATTGAATTAAAACTCATTGTTAATAATATGTGTGCGTGCACTTAAGAAAGCCACGCGTTTTAACACGGACAATACAGCAACACATAACCCTCACAAAATGATAAGTGAAGTGGTTGGTATTAATAAAAGTTAATCACATAAAATTTTTTAAAAAATGTTCTGTGATAAATATTTGATTTAAGAGATACATTTACTTGAGAGTTGCTGATCTTGTTTGGGACTGTGGAGGACCAAACCTGACCTGAACATCGTAAGTGAATAAATAAACGATAATATAAATGTACAAGTACTAAATTTATCAATCAATCAAATGGCAAATATATTTAGCAATAAATCTATACTAAGAGTTTTTAGTGTAAATTTCTATTTTCTTTTCACACTGACTATTTACTAATTTTTTAAAAGTCATAATAAATCAGGTTTGGTCCTGTTAGTTGGCCAGTTGGCTAACTGATCACATGACGCTCTGCATGATTATTAAAGGTACAGAGAAGCAGACTGTAAAGCCCCCTATAAGGCAAATTGTGATTTTTGATGTTGGGCAATATAAATAAAATTTGACTTGACTTGACAAGTACCTGTTAGTGCACTGATAGTCAACCTATGATGTCATAAATAAGTGCAATTTCAACAATGTCTCCCTTTTTCCATAATCAGTCTATTGTTGTATAGGTCACAATTTTCTACACTTTGCAAAACCGGTCAGATTGGACCTTTTCTTTGGTCCATGGGCCATATGTTTACCCCTGGTTTCTATCAAGTAAACTACAAAATAAATAAGGAGGATATAGATATGATATAGACATGACTGTAATTATTGCTGATTAGCCCAAAGGATGAGTGTGCCTATATTTTATTTTTTTTTATTATTTTTGCAGGGAGCAATATGTTAACAGTTAAGGTTATAACTTCTTCCATCATTTAGCTGCACAATGCATCTCTGTTCACAATGAGAGCTCTCCACAGCTGCCATCCAAACAAAAAACACCCTCAAGTTATCCATATGAACAGAAAACCAAGTCTCTGGCCCTCAGAGATGGACACAAATAAAATACATTTATACTAATGCTTACCCAAATTAATGTAAATAAATAAAAAACAAACAAACAAACAAGTAAATAAATTTGAGTGCTGTTGGGACCTCATAAGTGTGAAATGGGAAGAAACTGTTTGCTAACATTTAGCTGCTCTGTATTCCTTAACTAAATGTTGGATTGCTTGCTAGCTAGCTAAAATTAAAAAACAAACAAACAAGCAAATAAAAACATTACATTGTTTGCTTGCTAGCTAAAAAGTAAAACAACCTCCCAAAAAAGACATCGTTTGCTATCTAGCAAAAAACATTAAATTGTTTGTTAGCTATCTAAAACTACATTTTTAAAAAAGTGTTATATTGATTACTAGCTATCTTAAAAAAATGGTTGGCCTAATTAGCCTAATAACGATGGCTCAGCAGAGAACTGTTCTGCTGAATCCATCTTAAATACGGAGCCAAATCTTGTCAAGTGCACATTTGAAGTTAATATTGGATAATAATGTAGCAAATAAAATGTAATCTACATTTAGAGTAAAAACTAAACTAAGTTTAAAGAAAGGTTTAAATTTTATCTTCCTTAATTTTAAGATAATTTAAAAGTTTGGTGCAACACAATTTAAAGTTAAATCATGATTTAATCAAGGTTAAGAATGAATCATTGCTCCTTGTACAACCCAGCCTAAGTGTAAACTCCAGCGCGACCTGAAATGATCACAACTTCCAAACAGTCAAACTGTTGTAAATGATAATGTTTCTCAGTATCAATAACCTTTGACTGCAATGGAGCAAAAAACCATAAATGATTGAATACAACGATTCTTTTCTCAAAAGACTTAGCAAATCTCCATGTAAGTGAAGATGTATTGAAGCTGTTGAAACCACAGGTCAATCCCTGGTTGTTGAAGCTCACACAGGCCATGGCTCTGCACTTGTTAATCCATAAACAGCTAAATCAAATATTGTTGTTTTCAGGTGATCTCATTCCTCTGAATGTGATATCTAAAGAACGCTTTGAGCAAATTTCTTGCCACAAATGACCACTCTGACTCAAGGATAAATTGATCATATTTTACTGTTCGAAGGTCAAAGATCAAAGTCACTATGTCCTCACGTCTGTCCCGTTCTCCTGAAGCCGATATCTCAGGAAAGCTTGGAGAGAATTTCTTCAAACTTGATACAAGCATCTACTTGGACTACAGGATCAACTCATTCAGTTTTGGTGGTCAAAGGTCAAAGGCCACAGTGATCTCCTTAAGACATTCTGTGGCCATAATTTAAAAATGTATACACTAATTATGACAAAATTACACACAAATATGATGAGGTGATATTTAAATCCAGAAGTCAAAGGTCAGCTTAACTGTTACATCATAATGTTCACCTGTCTATCTCTGTAAAAATAGTGTCTAAGTGAAGACAGCATGTGTCTCATGGGAAATGATTCACTGGAATCATATATTTCAACTGAGTAATAACTTCTATTTTGCCAAAAAAATAAATGCAATACATTTTATTAAAGTATTAACTATACACATTTATACATTATATGAGTCTGGAGGCATACAGCTGGTGGAGGCATACAACTGCAAGGCAGCAATTCCACTGACATAATCCACAAAATGGTATAATAATTTGGACCCAGAGTATGCTCAGTAGTCTGACCAGCAATGGACCCGTGCTCTTGAGTTCCTGCCCACACAGCCAATTAATCATGTCAATCATGGCAAGAAACCCCATTTTTATATCATCAAATAACAAATTAAAACCAATCTGATCCAAAAATGAGCACTTGAAGAAACAAGAGTAGAATTATTTTAATCGATCTATCACTGCTGACAAAACCCATCTTTGGGGGGAAAAAATTACGTGATGTGCACTTTGATATTTTAGTTTTGCCCATGTCCTACCTGTTAACATTGGGGAGTCAGGATTTATTACCTATACTGCATCCAGCCACCAGGGGGAGATTGAGATGTTGTGGCTTCACTCTTAGGGAGCTCTCATGTTGTCCATTTCTACAAACAGTATGCAGTCTATGGTTGACAGAGCTTGTCAGACAATGTAAACAAATGACTGACATTCTATGGACTTACCATAAACAATTCATACTGTATTTGTTGTATTGAGTTGATTTTCTATCTTACAAACAGTTTAGGTTGGTGATGTCACCCACCTTACTGATATAACTGAGCAGTCAGGAAGCACTGTTGTTTCCTAACACCCACCTGCTCAAAGACTTGAAAAGACAAAGGCAGAATAACCGTTCTGGGACTTATTTTCTTTGTTTCATCACTTTGTCAGAGTTAAAAACACTGACTCTAGGAAAAGGCTATATGGTGGCAATCATTTGATGAGTCTTCATGAAACAGTGCAGTAATCCTATACTTTTCCAGGTGATAAGTGACCATGAATTCATATTGAAGCTATGCAGTGTTGTTAAACCTGTTTTCTCCCATGATACCACAGCTCACAAGATCCAGTTTGACTGTGGGAATATTGATTTCTTATCTTACCTTTTCTCAGACAGACACAGACACAAAGTTTACATAACTGAAACACTATGGGCATCTGCTGACATAGAAACAGTTAATTTTAACTAATGAAGGATAGCTTTTATTTACTTAGCTTTTTTTTTTTATTAATCCTTGTTGATTATTCCTGTTTGTTCAACAAAATCTTCAGAAAATCATAATTTCTCTAATTGATTTTTTCAATAGGCCTATAGTATGCCTGAAAACATTATTACAGCCTCTGAATAGCCTCATAGTATATTGTGAAACTTTGATATCTATAATTTTTTTTTAGTTTTCTGTGCAATCTCTGGTTAAATAAACAGTTATTAGATACTCTGGGAACTTGCTACATCACAATAAACGAAAGGAAAACCCTACCATGGCACTGTTTTTTCTTTGAAGATAATGTTTGTCATCCCTCAAGAAAAAGATAGGAACGAAAACATAGTACAGTAAGTCAATTTTCAAAGTAAAAGCATCGTGCATTACTTATGTATGTTAATGTAGCTTAATATGCCACAAGAGACCGATATTTTCTCATGTCTCATACACTGCTGCTGCATGGGAGTCACGAGAGCTTTTATTTTGAAAATCCTAAACGGAAACAGGCCTTTTAACAATGGCTGACTTGACGGTTTTTGCCTTGTGATGTTGCTGCTGATGACAGAGACAAAACAACACGGGAAGAACTGTTCCTACTAAGCACAGACGTCGACCTTAAAAAATATTTAACAGCCGCCGATTCATTGATGATAAGTGAGGTCAACAACGGGGTAAGCTTCCGACCTAATCCACCGTTAATTTAGCTAACACTGACATCAAAACAGATGATTGGTTTGTTTTTATAGCTAGTTAGGCTAGCTGTTAGCTAACGTTAGCTGGCAGTTGACTAGGCTATATGTATTGATGTTGATAAGCCCTTTTTATGTTGGTAAAAAAGCTGTAATTACATTCAGTATCCTAAATGTTTAGCAACAATACTCGAAGCACAACAGCTAATCAAGGTTACCGCTTTGTAGAGGAGGTCTGTAAACAGCAGCTCTGATTGGTTATAATCGGTGAGGTGAGGCTTCAGCCTGTGTTTATAACGCGTCTCACGCTTCGCAATGTTTGATCCCATGCGCTGAGCTCCGTGATAAAAGCGATGATAACATTTGATAAACAGTGAATTACATGCCTCTGCTTGGATCATAACAGTGTTGTTATTGTCCATCTGGATAGAGAACAGTCATTTTCATACGAAGGCTGTAGTTTTAATTTCTATGCCATTTTATGTGACACACACCCTCAAAACACTAGCACATGTTTTATGTTTCAGGATGAACCGCAGCTTTTTGGAACTCATTAAAAGTTGAAGGCGTTCACTTATGTTGAGGTTTCATGCTGCTGAAAACCACTTTCAATTTCTATCTCTTTAAGAGACCCCCATTGTGTTTATGAAAAGCAATCCATGTTTTAGTCGTGCTATTTT
Source organism: Lutjanus erythropterus (assembly GCF_056507025.1). Classification (NCBI taxonomy): domain Eukaryota; kingdom Metazoa; phylum Chordata; class Actinopteri; order Lutjaniformes; family Lutjanidae; genus Lutjanus; species Lutjanus erythropterus. Next base: position 25,625,803 of record NC_139317.1, read on the forward strand.
TATTTTTAAGACCTTTTTACAAGTTTCTAAACCTCTGCATGATCATATATTATGCAGTTTGAGAATATGAAGAAACAAATAAATCATATCCAATTAATAGATCTATCACTGATGTAAAGTCTGAGGAAATAACCCTGACAGTGGGTGAGTTGGAGGTTTTAACAATCTGTATTATAACTGGGTTAAAATATGTGTTTACTTGTTAGCAGCAGCACAACAATTGAATTGGATTCTGAAAAATAACACATATGCACAATAAGTCACAACCATGCTAACACATTAGCTACCTGACTTCCATTAAAAGATGGCCATGATCCTCATTCCTCCTTCAGTTCATAAACACAAGAGAAGAGAAATTAACCAGTGTGTGACTGCAATGTATTTTGTCTTCCTTTAGATGTAGCCGATGAAATGGAGTATGATGAGAGACTTGCACTTTTCCGCCAGACCCGCCTCAATCCCTTTGATCGTGGAGAGGAAGAAGATGGTCCCCAAGGAGGCAAGACACCGCCACAGCACGGTAAAGTTGGCTCAAGTTATTCACAAGCAGCTCATGATGCAGCCATATCAAATGCAGAATATGACCTCTAAACTCTAAGGTCGCTTAAACTCAAGTCAGTTTCATGTGAATGTCTAAATTAACCAAGAGATAAATGTGAAGACATATGAATATCATTTATTGGATATCATTCATTGGATAGTTATGTTGACTGTCAGCCTGCGTCATTAGCACTACACTGACCCATGTGGCAAAACTAAGGCAATGTTTACCCTGGTGACTGATAGCATCTCATACTAGACTTCTTGGCATATAACATGTCCATATCATAGGTTTATTCACTCATTCACCTTATGAAGAGAAAGCTGGTTAAAAAACATTTTTAGTTGAGACTGCAACTCGATCTGATAAGTCATATGCTTGTCTTTCTGATCTATTAGGGAAAATCACTGAAATTTAAGGATGACATGATCATAAGTGCAGAAATTGTGAGGATGATGAATTGACACCTTTTGGCTGCTACCTTGATGAGGCACATTTGACTAAGAAGTATGTTTAGCCTTTGGCAGACATCCTGTTGTTGTTTGAATATCCTGTTACGCGCTGAAAAGATGTCTCCAATTTGGCAGGCCAGTTAATGTGGTAATATATTACACTGGGATTTCTTTTAAGTTCCTGTGGTCTGTCATGTGGAAGATAAAATAATCAGTTCTCCTTGAGTTGATTACTGCAGGAACATTAGGATCAAGACAGAATATTTTATTCATCAATAGGCTGTAGAAACCTGCCTGATGTATAGATTTTCTTGACATTTCCCTGACTGAACAAATGGGTGCATCTGCAGGAGGCGTTTTCTGAAATAAATGTTTCTGCTTTTCTAAATATCCCTTACCTGCAGATGTATACTTGCTCCCCTTATAGTGCTGAATACAGTGAGCCACCTTGGTGCTTAGATCATGTTGCTTATATGGCTCACTTATTGTATAGGGCAGTTGCTCTCTCCTGGAACTGATTTTGCTAAGTTGAAAGTGTTTTCATCTTGTCTAGAACAGATCCTAATATATGCAGCAAGCATGCTGGACTGTTGTCAGTAACTCTAAGCTTAAGGAAAGGGAAGTTGAAAACTGTAGCTGAACCAGAGGAAACGAAAGGCATAAGTGTACTTTAGTAACACTTCCTGTATTTCAGGATTTGGGAATTGAAGATGTTTTTGTTCGATCACAGTAATTTTGAGAGACACACTGTAAGCTGAGCTGATTTCACTTCACTTGTGTCGTCTGTGTTCGTCTGCTTTGTTGCCGTGTCTCTCTGTCTGGCACTGAGAAGCTGAATTCTCTCAACATGTTTTGTCCTGATGTGTATGCAGGTAATAGCCATATTTGTCTGCTCTTTTTCAATAAGATAGAGAGTAAGTTTGTTTAAAAATATATGATAAGTTTGATTTACTAGGCATCATTTGAAAGATTTCAAATGTAACGTATGTTTGTCTTTTCAAATCTTGTTTAATTTCCTTGACCAATTTTAGATTTCTCAAAAGATTTTGCAAGATTTTACCATTTTTTTAATTTTCACAATTAAATGTCAGTCATCATACTTAACAGTTTCAGCATAAGCTATTGATACGTCGCATTTATGATCAGAGGATCTCGAAAGTTTTAAACTGAGGGAGTTTTTATTATTTGACATACAGACTTTAGTTGAACATGTGCTGTATATTGTGCTGTCGTTTTTAATTTTGTTGTCTCCCTTTTCCCTAACATTATTTCTCATAAAGACAAACAAAACCACAAAAATGTACTTGCCAAAAATTAAACCTCAAATTCAGTAAGGAATTGATGCCACACACATTTTGTAAAAACAGTACACTGTATTAAGGTAGTATTTATTATAAGCCTTTGGATTGTATAAGCTAAACAGGTGATGTTGTCCTATTTCTACAATTCACATAATTCAGTACTTCTTCCTAGTTGTGTGTTATCTTCCTGTATATTCATGACTAATTTAAGCCTCTAGTCCCACATTCTGTTTTAGTTAATTTACCAATACATCTTCACTAGTAAAGCTGTTTATTAGTTCTTGTTTATCATTAAAACAATTGTACTCACAGTACTGCCTGTGGACGTGTTGCTACACTGCTTGCATGGCCAAAATACTGCAGAATGCATTGTTATGATGCACCACATATACTGGAGTTCCATTTGTCAGGTGGACAGAAACATCTGTGTAGCTGAATGCTAATGTTGCTCTGTGTCTGCTGGACGTATTGATAGACATTAGTTTGCTATCAAGTTCACCATGACAAGGTGATAAGTCAGATGCTGTGTTTCAGCTTGTTTCACTGCCCTAAAGCACAAGCTTCCCCCAATTTAGTAAGTAGGAGTAAGTCAGTGGTGACATGCACATCCATAAGCCCAATGGGAAGGGTGCTGGATCATCGTCTAAGATGAATCAATAAATTAATTCATAAGGAACTGAACATCAAAGTAATCATAAAAAAAATCTAGATCATATTTCTGTTATTTCCCTAGCATGCAAAATGATGACATAGGCTACATCCTAGTAACCCTCACACTGTCTAACTGTATTGTTTTTTGTAAATATACACTCGTTTTGAATTTGATGTCTGCAACACATTCCAAAAAAGGTGGGACAGGGACATGTTTACCACTGTGTTACATTACCTTTTCTTTTCACAACACTCAGCAAGTGCTTGGGAACTGAGGACACCAATTGACACTGTTGTAACACATGCAGGATGTGCCTTGGCATTGTTTTGCTGAAATGGCAGCATATGTTGCTCCAAAACCTGCATGTGCCTTTCAGCATTAATGGGGCTTTCACAGATGTGACAGTTACCCATGATGCCATGAGCACTAACACACCCCCATATGGTCAGTGATTCTGGCTTTTGAAGTTAGCGCTGGTAACAATCTGGATGGTTCTTTTACTCTTTAGCCTAGAGGACACAATGTCCATGATTTCTGAAAAAAAAATTGTTGACTGAAAAATGTTGACTTAACAGGCCCAGCACATTTTTCCACTTTGCATCAGTCCTTTTGAGATGAGCTTGGACCCCAGAAACGTCGGCAACGTCTCTGGATGATGCTGACTTTTTTGAAATGTGCTGCAGGCTTCAAATTCAGAATGAGTGTAAATTTACAAAAACAGTTAATTATATAATTTTGCACATTAAACTTCCTGTCTTTGTTCTGTATTCAGTTGAATATTATTCAAAAATGACTGGCAATAATTGCATTCTGTTTTTATTTACGTTGAGGTTCTGCAAAAATAGTTGATAGTAACAGCAGTAGTTATCCATATACAGAAGAAGAATGTTAACACTGTGATTAAGTTGATTTAGAAGCATATCATGTGAATGATTTCATTACAGACTGACAAAAGATGTAGATTCAAAAGCACTTCAAAGTTCATTCAATTTGATGAGCTGCATTTTTAATGACACAGTTGAAGACAGTCTTGTCAGCTGCCTTGGTTACATATTACCAGACCTGATAAGACAATTACCTGTAAGTCCTTCAGTTGTCCAGTTGTGTTTTGAGCTTTTGTCTTCCCTCTGGACTTCTTGAGGTGGTGAGTCAGAGTGCAGGGATTGTCTGAGTGCCCACAGTCATGTGTGTGAAATTAGAACGCATGACTGAGTGCACTTACCAGAACATGGTGTGTATACTTATAAGAAGAGCAGTGCTTTATGCCACATTGTCCTCTTTTTAGAAGCAAGGCCTGAGCTGTTCTCTGGGACCAGAACCCACAGTTCAGATCGGACCATGGACCTCGGTCTAGCTGAGGATCACTTCTCCAGGCCTATGGTGAGTAAAGCTTTGTTCCTGCTGGCACCTTAAGTCCAAATCATTTCTCACATGAAATGAAACTGTTTCATTTGTAAACCTGAGAGTGCTTGCAAACAGAACTTCCTATTCTATCTACTGTGTGTTGAGACATGCTTTTGCTCATGTTCTCCTTTTGCAGGGTTCGTTTGTGGCTTCTGACATCGAACAGCTGAAACTTGCCATAGAGGAGTGTAAAAAGCTGATCTTGGAGCTGCCAGAACACTCAGAGAGACAAAAGGACACTGTGGTGAAACTTATCCACCTTCGTCTCAAACTGCAAGAGCTGAAGGTTAGAACTGAAGAGTGAATGGAAACGTGCATAACATGATATCGCAGTTGTTGGTATGTTGGAATAATCTGCTAAATTCATAATTGACCAATTTAACTTGTTTAACATAGTAGAATGCACAGTAGTACTCAAGTGTTTGCAGATAGAAATGTATCAAGAAATGTATCATCTATGGAGAGACATTTCCTTAAACTAAGGCTGCATTCAAGTGCATTTGGAAAATGTAGCCTAATAGGTGCAGTAGTTCTGGAGGGAAATTTAATTATGAAGTAGCTGTTCTGTAGCTGAGAGGTCATGCTTTTGGGTAGAGATCAGTGTCAGAGAAGTAATCAGGAAGATGATAAGAAATCCTGCTGGGTCTACTGTGTGCTAACAACACATTTTCATTGCTTTGATTGTATCACCTTTGGCCTTTAAGCCTTTGCCCTGTATGAGATAAATGAGAGCATGCATTGCAGACATTCTTGGAGACTGATAAGGTAACAAACAAGTTTGCTGAGATCAGCAACTTCCTTCCAAAAGGTCCTCATTCAAATAGACTTTCTGTTTCTTGAGATTTACTTTAAAATACAGAAAGCACAGTGCAGTCTGGTGTCTTGCAGGACACTCAGATAAACAAATCAAGTTGAATGCATTTTGTGGAAAAGAGAATGTTAGTGATTTCTTGTGTCATTTTAGAACTTTTTTTTTTAAATTGATTTATTTCCACTAGCCAGGTCCAGCCTTGGTGTTTTTTTGGTTTTTCTTTAGAGGCACCTCCCCACGTCATAATGACTCAGTGATTTTTCCACCTTTACAAAACTTCTGGCATCACTGATAAAGCTGTCTTGGTGGCATGGTGGTAATGATTAAGGCTGAATGCTGTAAACTAAGCAAATATTTTACTGCGTAAATAATGTTAACAGTGATGCACGAAAAGAACTTTGTTATTTATTAGGCTGCACTTGTTGAATTAGGTCATTCATTTTGAACCATATCACATGAAGCAGCTGAATGTCACAGACAGTGCCATAGACTATCAGGAATTTTCCCAGAGCGCTTTATGTTATATATAGTAATGCAACTGCATCTTAAACTGCCATCTGATGCAAGTTGAACAGACAAATTTTGTCTTGTATTTGATGCTTCGGGGGGTCATATATCCAGAACAGAAGACAATGAAAACACAAGAAATAAGAGCAAATATTGTATATACTTGTTTATTTTATTTCATTTGGATCAAATCACAACGATTAAGCAAAAATCACATGGTATAATGTGAAAATCATATTTAGTCCAAGGGTTGGTGTGAAAGTCACTGTACCCAAAGGAGTAACATGCACACATTTTGCAGTAATCAACTAAGCATTAACTGTGTTATTTCTTTGTTGATGGTTTTGGTGAATGTTGTTTTTACATTTTGTCTCTTAAAAGGACCCTGAGGAGGATGAGCCAAATCTGAGGATCTTACTGGAGCACCGCTTTTCCAAGGAAAAGAGCAAGAGTGTGAAGCAGACTTGTGATAAGTGTAGCACAATCATCTGGGGCCTTATCCAGACTTGGTATACATGCACAGGTGAGGCACACTACACAGTGTATCTGTCTGATGCAACACTGTGTGCACTATTTGAGTATGAAAGTTGCAAAACATCCCATTGTGCATGAAATAGGGTGTTTTAAGCCTACATAGATAGTTCAAAATTCAGACCTCCATTCAAGATCATGGTAGCTCTATCTGCAGTGTTGGACAGTAACAAAGTTTACTTGAGTACAGTACATGTTTTGAGTATCTGTACTTAACTTGAGTATTTTTTTTGGAAACTTTCATCCCACTAAAAGACAAATATTATACTTTTGACTCCACTAAATTTCTAGGAAGGTTGTCGTTAATCGTTACTAAACTTAGCTTTGAAGTCAACTGTTGCTGTTTTTTAAAATGCAACTGGCCACATGCTGTGTTCCTCACAGAAAGAAACCAATCACAGTACCCGGTCTCAACTGGTATTGATGTAAAAGCAGAAATACGTCACCCAGGCGCTCTGTAACAAGCACAAGCAAGCTCTCCCTCTTTCATTCAAACAAAACTCGGTAATGGCGACGGTTCTACAAGCAAATCAGTGTGTCATTAGGTGGTTTCAGAGAGTTATAAGGTTCTGTAAATGTATTGTGAAAACAATACAGCAGAGTATTAATATTAGAAAATGTACTTTGTAATCTGTACTTTTCATACTTAAGTATTTTTAAAAGCAAGTACTCTACTTGTAACTCATATAAAATTTTGACTGAGCAACTTTCAATGGTAGTTGAGTAGTATTTGAATAGGAAAATCTATACTTTGACTCGAGTACTGGGGTTGAGTACTTTGTTCACCACAATCTATCTGAATATCCTTTTTCTGCTCTCGGAGCTTCGTGCACAATCGATGTGTATCACATGTAGTTCCACTGTCTCCCTTGTTTTCTCAAAGCTCAACAAGTCAAAATGAGCCTATTAGAGACGGGAAAAGTCATTTTATCTGACCTTATAATCACATTGCTAGTTGGCCTTTGATTCATTCATTTTTGTTTCAAGACGTAATCTTTTTAGAATTTAATATAGTTTTCTCAGAGTATATTTCCTGACTCAGTGGGAGCATCTTTGAACGGCTCTCTGTGTTCATTAATCAGCCATTCATTCCAAACCCACAGAGTATAACGATAATACCCTCACAAAATTCATGCATGTATGATTCTCTCTTTCTTATTTCAGGTTGTTATTATCGTTGCCATAGCAAATGTATGAACATGATCACCAAGCCCTGTGTCAGGTCAAAGGTCAGTCACCAGTCGGAGTATGAGCTCAGCATTTGCCCTGAGATAGGACTAGACCGGCAAGACTACCGTTGTGCAGAATGTCGCACACCTATTTCACTGAGTGAGTATGAATTTACTGTGCTGGTTTATGTTTGACAAGTTGAAACAAAGAAACGGAGGATTTAAAAGCAATATGTAGGCTGATTTGAACCGGATGAATCCAAGTTTGCCTCATAAACATGTGCACACAGTTTTGAATAATATTACTTTCCAGCCATCCAGAACTTGCTGACTAGAAACATATGGTACATACTGTAATCTTCAAGAAATCTTTATTCTCTACTACATATCTAAATACTATTATATTTAATCAGGGCGTCTTAAATGTGCTTAAATTTTCTTTGAAAGTTTGACTGTACTGTGCCACATTTATTTTGCAGGGGGCGTGCCAAGTGAGGCCAGACAATGTGACTACACAGGCCAGTATTACTGTAGCACCTGCCACTGGAATGACACGGCGATTGTCCCAGCTCGTGTTATCCACAACTGGGAGTTCGAACCCCGCAAGGTACCCTCAACAGCCACAACGCAGTACACTCAACATGTGAAATTATCCCGTCATCTTTTATATACCGGCCTATGAGACTTGTTATGTTATAATGCTTAAAAAAGGGGGTGAGTGTTTGGTGTGGACTTACTTAACACGTGCAACTTTTGAGTGATTTGATCAGAATGTTTTCATATTGTTTAAAAAAACCTCAAATATTCAGCTGTACTCTTATAAATGGTACTGGTGGATATCAAAACTGGACAGAATTATATTACACGAACAGAAAATAAACCTGAACAGACACTCCATCACTTTTACATGTCAAAGTCACTTTAGTAGTCTTGAAGAATGCTGCACAGCCTGTGAAAGCAGTGGCTCTGGAGGATCTTTCAATGTTTTTTTTTTAATTTAAGGAAATTTCTCTAGGGGAGTCAGCTTAATGTTGTTTAAACTTGAAATCACATTTCCATATCTGATAGAAATGGCTGTTTATGAAACCCAGTTAGTATCTGACCCAATTTCAAGTTTATCTCAGGTCATATGATGTGAACTGACCTATTCAGAGAGAGTGTGTTCATGTGGGCATGTTGAACCAGCCTGTGCTCTGATGGCAGTGGTGGAATGTAACTAAGAAATTACTCAAGTACTGTATTTAAGTACTATCTAGAGGATCATGTACTTTACTTGTGTATTACCATTTCATGCTACTTTATACTTCCACTTCACTACAGTTCAGAGGGAAATGTTGTACTTTTTATTACAATATTTTTATTTGACAGCTGTAGTTTAATCTTTAGTCAGTTGAATATTAAAACAGCAGTTGGTCTAGTTTGCCCCCATTGTCATGTGTCAGATGTCTGTGAATTGATGGTGGGACTTTTTCCCTCTACACTTTTCAGATGATTTATTTAAATTACTTTTTGAATCCCAGAGAGATACAATGATCCAATATTTCAATAAGACTCAGAATGTTCTCCCATTAGACGTCTCATGACCCCTCAGATCTATCTCGTGACCCAGCATGTCTGTTTTTCAGGTTTGTCGCTCCTCAATGCGTTACTTGGCCTTGATGATGTCACGACCAGTGCTGAAGCTGAAAGAAATCAACCCGCTGCTTTTCAACTTTGTGGAGGAACTGGTGGAGATCAGGGTGAGGCACTAGTAAAGATCCTAAAGAGTTTGTGGACTCTGAAGTAAAGATAAAACCAAGTACTCAGTTTGAATTATTTTTACCAGCTGTGTTCTCAGTATTGGCCTGGACTCTCTTCTCAAACCTTATCACACATTCATTAGAGTTACTGTCACAGGTGTTTTGTAACAGCACTTTGCCACCATGTTTTGCATCAAGCGCTATTGTGCTGAAAATAAAACATTTTTTGTATAGAGTATTGCTGGCACACGGATTGAGATGGGAAATCAACTGCAGTTCTGTTTGTGTTAAGTGAGACTGACAGCAGTGTGTGTGTCTGTGTGTGTTGGTTCTCCTTTACAGAAACTACGTCAAGATATTCTGTTGATGAAACCCTATTTTATTACCTGTAAGGAGGCCATGGAGGCTCGGCTGTTACTACAGGTCAGCATCTGTTTATGAATGAAATTGATTTTGCATGGTGCAGTTAATGCTTGGGTAGGCGGTTTATTCTGGCATGTTTGGGCAAAGGTTCCATAATAACGTTTAGGCATCTTTTAATTTTGTGGTCCGAGAGAATCAAGACTGCAGCTGCTTCTCTTGGCTGTTTTCAGGCTTTATAAAAATCTAGCCTGTGACAATCACGTCAGTAAATTAGTTATTTGGAGACACACACTCCTAAAACTTAACTATTTAATAATCTGGAAAAGGGTCAGGAATCATCTATTGTTCTGCAGACTTCCTTCCTGCACCTTTTAAAGTGTCATAAACAGTGGCGTGATATGACCATATGTGACCAATAAGTAAGATGCTACAACAACACCACCATGTGGTGGAAATGAAGAGTTTGAGCTGCATCAGGAAAGGTTCCTGATGAAAAACTGAGACACTGTATGTAATATTAAGCTATACAAATACTGTAAACTTGACTTGACTGCTCTTGGTACAAGTTCATTATCAGCTCAATACTTTTTATAAATTGTACATGTAGTATTTCAGTACTTGGCAATATCTGCAGTGATATTTGTGAGACTGTTAAAAAGGCTTGCCAACAGACAAAATATGTATTATATGTTCACAAATGTTTTCATTAATATTTTAGTGTTTATATATGATCTAATGAAATTATTTAATATATTTAATCTAAGAATTAATACTTAATATTTCTAATATAATAATATGTATATATGTATTGTAATGCAATAACACATTTTCATAAATAATTTTCTTTGTATTTGTGTTCCTCAGCTACAAGACCGGCAGCACTTTGTGGAGAATGATGACATGTACTCACTACAGGATCTGATTGACATCTCCAGTGGCAGACTCAGCTGCTCCCTCACAGAAATCCACACCACATTTGCAAAGCACATCAAACTAGACTGTGAGGTAAGACATACGTAAAGCACAAAGAGCCACACTAATGACTCCTCCATGTTAGTGAGTTCATTGTCTGTGTATGCAGCGCACATAATCTCAATCTTGTAGTATCCACTAGTAGGATAACACACATAATTGTGTTATTTGCTAAAGAAGTAGAAAATGAGTGACCTAATTGAAAATCTGATTTTTTTGTCCCATTTTGTGTGTGTGTGTCTGTATGTGTAGCGTTGTCAGGCCAAAGGATTTGTGTGTGAGCTGTGTAAGGAGGGAGACATCCTGTTCCCTTTTGACAGTCACACCTCAGTCTGCCATGAGTGCTCTGCTGTCTTCCACAGGTTAGTCACACCACCAGTCAGTCAGACTGAAAAATACAGCAAATTATGTGTTTGTTAGGAGTGTAACAGTCAGTGCATTGTTTTTCCCTGATTAATACATAGTCTTTGTATTTTGTAACTGTACAAGGCACCTCCTTTTCATCCTCTGTCTACTTGTTAGTCATTATTCATAACATGCACTTGATTTGCAGTCCAATAATACAAAATAATGTTCAGTTGTTTCTTTGTGAGCTCTATGTGACAGCAAGGAACATAAGAATACACATCAGAAACAGTGTTGCGTAAACATCTGTAACATGGATTCTGATGATACAGGATGACAGTCACCAAAATTGTCCAGTCAACGAGTTACCTGTCTAACCTGCCCTATGTAACTTAGTGTTAACTCCTCTTGGTTCGTTTTTAAGTCCATGTGAACAGGAAATAGAACAGAACTAAAATGCATTCTTTTGGTCCAGGCGAAATAAACTACAGGTGTAAAAACACCCTAAAATGTACTTGTGGAAATGTTTGTGAAAAAAATAGCTTTCCATTAACTGGTAAAATATATAAGCCTCAGCACTGAAAAGGGTGTTTTTCCTACTTTTGAATGGATTTACTGGTAATCCCAAAGACATCCTGGTATTTTGCTAATTTAGTCTAAGGTGACCAGTTAGCATACCTTTAAACAGCATACAGAGAAATAAAAAATGCATTTATAAGTTTGTCCCACTCAGAATACTGTAGTTAGCAAAACAGTACTATTGCTCAAACGCTGAACTATCCCTTTAAATGAAAACCAACAAGTGGACACTTTGAAAGCTATAATATGAAACATTTCCACATTTAACATAAATGTTAGACAGATGTTGCATATTTTGTTAAGTTGCATACTTACATTATCCCAGAAACAATGTTCAGACTCAGAGAAATCAGTAATTTGTTTAATGTGACTTTGCATTTTCCTTCTAGCTGCTAGTTGCTATATCTTCTGTGAAAACACAGGATATGTCGGATACATCGGCGTAAGAAAGGATGTCGGCAAACATGACTAAACGTAACATGAATAAAACTTTAATACTTTACTGCTTCCGTGAACGTGATTTTGCTTTTCACCTGTGATGGTTGTTGTTTAACAATGAGGGCAACAACTCCCATGAGTCCACACTACTTCACAACATCATCAAACTACATCTGTGTTATTGTTTGGACGTGAGAGAGATCCCCAGTGGCAGAACATACACACTGTGCATTTAATAAGATGTATTATGTAACAAAAAATGTTGGTGTTTATGCGTCTCTTTAGAGATTGTTACTATGACAACTCCACAACTTGTCCACGCTGTGCCCGAATGACTGAGCGGAAGCAGGATGACGATGTTAAAGATGCATAACTCTGCAGAGGAGCACCTGATGTTACTGGATGTTGCACTTTGCCTCATGTTGCGCTCTGCTCGATCAAGAACGTCTAACAGAAGCTTTTCGTCTTTGTCCTCAGTTTGTTTTGTGCATATGTTGATACTGTAGTGTCTTTATCTTCCTGTGCACTACATTATGAAGAAGGGTGCATAGAAACCCGTCTGGAAATTAATATATACATACATATATATATATTTTTATCCTAACTTTTTAATCCATACTGATATTGGATGTACTGAACACTGTGTATGGGTGTCTGTATGAGTGACTGTGTGTCTGCTTGTATACATGTACAAAAAATAAATGCCCTGTAGAGAAAAGCCACCTTATCAGTAGGTGATTATGCATGTAGGAGTTGTATATTAACTGTTACACGCCTTGACCGCATTAACCTATACTGCCAACTTTGCTGAAATCTAAACTTTAAGGTTGCCATATATGAAAAAATGGTTTTGAATTTTAAGTATTTTAACTCCAGCTTCCAAAAACAAAATTACAAAAAAATATGTTAACCAGAAATTTGCCTTTCAGCTTTCAAAACAAAATCCTGTAATCATGCTTGAAAGTTAAGGGAGCAACTATTCACTGAGCTGTTATTTCCAAGCATCACTTATTTAGGTTATATAAGTTGGTATGATTAATTAAATCTCTTAGACTGTCGACATTACATCACATGTTACATGCCTGTTTTCTTTTCATAATTATAATTTGTTGATCTGTTTTAACATTTCAGAGGATTTTCAAAACATTTCCATTCCGATGTTTTCTTAACAGTATTTCTTTTCCGCACTATATTTATACCTTACCTCACAGTAAAGGTTTGATTTGAGTTAAACTGTCAGTTAGCCACCCTGGATACTGGAAATTATTATTATTTGCAATAGTTTGACAAGAAGGGTTGTGTATATACAATCATTAACACAGTGATCTAAAAATATAGATACATATATTGGCAACAGATATACGAAGCATGCACTACCAGTACATTTTCTTGTTTACCTCAAAAAGACAGTGAATATGGGAGTTAAACGTGCTTTCCTTTTATTCAAAATGGTGAACTCATTGTAGCCAGTTTGATCTGTGTTTAATCCGGTGCAGTCTAGTGCAGTGTGTAGCAAATAGATGTGAATACTCATGAACATTTTGTGCCTAAGATTGTCAGGTTACGTACAGCTGTTATCCAAACGTCTTAATACTCTCACCATCATGTTAATGGTTTCACTCTTACAGTAGCACATTTTGTCCAGAGATGACAAAGATGTTAAATGACACTTTTGTTAATAATGTGTAAACGGTGACTTAAAGTATTTGTTTTAAAATAATGAGTTTTGGCTGTGTTATCTTTCAGCATGATGTACTGTATTTTTTTTTCTTCAAACTAATGGACATACATGGTGTTGGTAAAAACCATGTTCTGTTGGAAAACATGTTGAAATAATGCATGAATAAAGTCATGAAATGCATTAAAGTTGTAGTGTTGTGTTCAAATCAAACTTTCACCTCTATATTGAGTCTCATTGTCTCAGATGCGTAAAACTTTACCTATTTTAACTAACAGCAACACGATTGTAATAAAAATAAATATCTTATCGTGCTCAGTATCTGCAGATACTCTGTGACTGCAACAGCCCTTGTTTTGACTGAGCCATTTGATTTTCAGGAAAATGTTGACACTTGTAACTGTCATTTTAAACACAGGGTTTGCTCCACTGGTTCCTTTGCCTCAGGCCCCTGCACTACTGCCTGGTAGGCAAAGTAATCCATTCATGTACCTGTAGTATGTTTGTAATCTGCCAACAAAACAATCCCCAAAATGAGGTAGGCCAGACAAAATACACTGACTGTTACCAGCAGTACTTAAGTTTTACTTAAAAGCTTTATTATTGATGACATTTCTGTTGATTGGTGCCAAACGGGCAGTTAAGAACATCTTGAAAGAAAAGTGTTATTTTCAGTGATATTTAAATAATTAGTTAAATTTATGTTAATGTTAGAGCACATTGTAGACACAAAATCTGTTGAGTTTCTGTTTATCTTGAAATTTGTGTGAGGCTGATCCACACATTTGAGTTAAATGCCTGGACTAATGGTGGGAGTATAAAGCAGCAGAAAATGAAAATGCTCAAGTAAAGCACAAGTACCTCAACATCGTACAGTACATGATAAAATGTACCTGCTTTCCACCACTGGTCATATAGTCAAGTAGTGAATTGTAGTGGCAACACTGTAGATCAGTCACACCTACTTTGGCAGCACGTGCGGAAACAAATACAAGTGTACATGAGGAGCTGGAGGACGGCTTTCAGCCAATCATTATGCAACATTATGCAAAGCACAGGATGTCCTAATATCAAAACATAATAACCTGAATTCACATCCAATAATTTTATCATGTTATTATTTACAGTACAAAATAAACAGGTAATACACAGCTACAATTTACAGCATCATCATATATAAGAATTTTGGTCACATACATGTATGTGTACATGAGTACAGTTTGAACCCAGTGAACCCACCAATGGTATCTTATGTAATTGAAAAAAACAAAAACAAACATATGTAACAAAAAACCCCTCAGAATTGAATCTCCAGGCTTTATTATACGCCACATATACTCTTGATGTCAAATGCTTTCATTTTATTTGAATGTTTAAGCCCAGACTGTGAGAGAAACTAAATATATTGCAAACATTGCTCCTGTCTAGTAGAGAACCCTTGCTTTGCTAAACTCTCGCGAGATTTGTGCGCGTTGTTTCTTCGTTGTGAACCTTGTACAAACTAATTATGTTTATAAGGTAACAACGCCGTGGGTAAAATGTGGCTTATGGGTTTAACCACAAAAACACTTGGTCAGGGTAAGGGAAAGATCATGGTTTGGATTAAAATGATTACTCTCGTGAGCTCGATCCCGGATTTGGGGTTCCCTTCTAGACATGACTCCAAAAATATTCCACATCCGAACTCTCGCGCTGCGCTTTTGTAACCAAATCTCGCGAGATGACTCACTGTTGTTGGCATCTAATATACCGTGTGTCTTTACCAGACCAGTTGAGCCGAGGGAAGCAGCAGACGGGATGGGGCTGCTGTTTGTCGGTGTCGTCTCCCTTCGGAACCGAGTCCGGACGGTTCGGATGTGGAGCCGTGATTTATCCACTATTTCAGGCACTTTTCGCAGCAGAGCTGCACTCGCGGCGGTACGGTGACGTTGTTCTTGTTGTTGTTATGCAAACTCTCTTATAAGGTCCTCTCTTAACAACAAATGCATGCAAACTTGTTTTGTAAGTTACCTGCAGGTGTGTTGGATAACCGTGAGTTGCAGGAGTTTTAGCGCTGTATAGCTTTATTCTGGTTTATTATTAGGTCTGTGGTAGGAAAGAACACAGTGTTCCTGTGTAGTTCAGCCTGCAGAGACCCCAAACCTCTAAACAAACTGCAGCATGTTTATGTACCATTGCTCTGTTGTTTGCATTCTCACGAGATGTCCGTGTGATAATGTTCAGTTTATAATTCCGTTTCCTCAGTTTCATAATGTTTGGTTTGAAGGGGGCGTGTCTCACTTACTGTGGTGTTCAGTCTCATTCATTCAGTTGCATTTAGTTTTTAAAATATGTTAAGCATGCAGATGAGTTATTGAAAAGCAATGAATATAAAAAGTATTCAACTTTTTGAATGGTTGATTTCGTATGAAATAAGAGGCCAGGCATGTTCACTGGTTGAGATGAGGTATTACACTTTGCAGACCTGCGTCAGTGGACTTAATGCTTTACTGTTCAAGTAGCACAATCCAACCAGAGACTGTGAAGTTTTGCCTGATCATTTCCATATAAAAAGCCGCAATTCAACACTATATTTGAATGAAAAGTATTTGAGATACAGAATATTGTTGATATTATATGAGGAATAATTTCAATCACGGATTGATGCCTGTTCCAATGAAACAAAATATGTAATAATTGAGTTTTATTTTAACAGTACCCCTGAAATTTACAACTCTTGTCAGATTCTTTTTCTTGTGGTGAGTTTTGTAGGGTTGCAACAACATTTTTTTCATTATCAATTAATGAATGGTAAATAAAGCCTAATCTATACATAATATTAGCGGTCGATATTGTGTTTTTCTAGATATATTGATATTGATGGCAGAGATTGTGAAGTAGAAAACTGCAGTGATACGTCTTCATTGCCAGCTACTACATAACAGTTTCTCAATTCAAGATTAATTTAGATTTGATGTGTTTTTATTCATAGTTAATATTAAAAGATACGTTTTATTTACTTCGATAATACATTTATTGTTCAACAATAACATGTTTTTACTAAGAAAGAAACAAAATGTTTGTTTATGTTGTAGGTTTCTGTAAAAAAAAAAAGCACAGTATTGTTATATTTTTATTTTTTTCAGTTATCAGTAATGGTATTTGCTGAATTTGTGTTGCAACCTTATATTATATAATAATTCTGAATCTGTATTTAATTTGCACTTGTTAGAGCTTGACAAATACTAGGTTTTTGGGACTGATGCCAAACCATTATTAGGGAGTTAAAAATATAAATATCAATATACAGCCAATTATGAAAAGGATAAAATTAACATAAAATGCTACCAGTAATAATTATTATTTTTAAAAATCCTCATTATGTTCTGTATAAAAACGTTTTCATATTGGACAACATATACGCTGATATGGATGTGGCTGTGATAGGCCAGTATTGATGTGGTGATATATCAGTCTGACTTGAAACAAGTGACAGATTTGTAGTAACAACCATGTGAGCCTTATAGCAACTGTTCAGTGTCAAGTATAAGTGGGTTATCTGCACCAGTGCTGTAATGACTTAAAGAAATTATGTTACCTGGGACACATTCCAGTACTCCCAGGTCATAATGAGATTTCAGTAATCCTGTAAATAATGTTGTTTTGGGTTGTTTGGGAAAAAAAACATGGAGCAGGAAAGACTTAATACACTGACATGAAAGCTCTTCTACATGAATGATTCATTCAGTAACAGCTGTAGATATCCTGGCACTGGGTCAAATTTCATTCTGCATTGCCTGGCTACCATTTTGTAATACGTATATTCCATATAGCATGTTGAATTAATCCTCTCTGCTCTATATTTATTTTCCACAGGTTTTTTAAATGCCTTTTCACTGTTAACATATTCATCACAGTGTATCTTTATTTCAGAAGACATCGCTGATTCAGAGGAGATGTGGAGGACAATATCAACATAGATTTCCACTTGCCCGGTCACTCAGCTCAAACAAACCACCAAGAGGTAATGCACCTCATAATGCACTACGTAATGTAGCACATTAAATGAGCACACACAGCAACCTAAATCTTTTCAGGGTTAATGTGAGCCTTGGGCACTTAATCCTTTTGTTCTGTGTGTTTACTGTTGAATGGCTTTAGGTTTTGAAAAGTTTTTCCCAAAGAGTGGTGTCAACAAATCTGCAGAAGGTGAGGAAGGCTTGAGTCATCATCACAAGCAGCTTTTGTACATCTTCTGCATCTCAGTGCTTCTGCAGTATATGACTGATTTCCTGTTGCTTTTCAGATGAAAATACCAAAGAGCAAGAATCTCTTGTGAGGGAAGAGCGGGGCACAAACGACGAGGATGACGAAAGACAGAGAAAAAGACGAAAAAAGGAAGAATCACACTGGTGGACACGCTTTCAGGTGCAAATCAGTTGAATTCAGCTTATTATTGTATTTCATTCACTGTACAAAAACACTAATAATGTGGAATATAGTTAGTAAAATGCTGATATTTGAAATCTCTAAATGTAAAATCTTGCCTGATATTATATAACCATATAGTTCAAGATGAGGATGAGTTTGTTTTCTTTCCCCTGTAAAATGTTGCTTTCATTACATATTACATCTGTGTCACATTTCTTAATGAGTGAATTTGATCAATTAATGGATTAGTTGATAGATTCTCGTCCAAGATGTTTCTTTATGTAATGTATTAATGTAAAAATAATATAAGCTTTCAAATGCTGAAATGGATATTTTCCTTAAAACCTATAGTACCACAGAAGTCAGAACCGAGGGTGAAAAGAGTGGCTTGTTTTTCAGGGGTGTGCTGACACTGCCACTGTTATAATCAGTCTTTGTTCTCTCTCTCTCTTTTTTTATCTAACAGAATGAATTTCCTTGGGATGAAAAAGCAGTTCGGAACCTTGCAATTGGTGCAGCAGGCATGACTTCGGCTTTTTTGTACTTTAACTTCCGAGAGACGGGGGTCCAGATCTCCTGGAAGGACTTTGTGCATTACTACTTGAGCAGAGGCTTGGTAAGAGGCTTGGAAGTGTGTGTCTTCAAATTTATTTGGATGCTTATTTTTATTTTCTGCATTTTTGTGTTTGCAACAATGTGAATAAAATGGTTATTGTGCTCTCTGCACAGGTGGATCACCTGGAGGTTGTCAATAAACAATATGTCAAAGTAATTCCCGCCCATGGAGTGAACACAGCAGAAGTGGTTAGTTCCATGAAAATGCTGTTATGTCTTCTTGCTTTTCGTATAATGTAGATCTTTCTGTTAGTCAGTCCTAGTTTCTACTGGTGATATAGTTTTACTGTGTTCATGGCATCCCTAAAAACTGGTAGGCCTGAAATTAAATGAATACACAACACACATGTATGCTAGAAATTAGAGTGAGTCCATGTTACTTTTGCTGAAGACCACTGTGACTACACATGGAAATGACAGCATTATGGTAAATTTTTAAATTAAGTTTAACAGTAACACAAGAAGACTCAACGCTCTCTTACTAGGTTTCTTCTCCAAAATCCATCCAAATTCTATGCTTGTAAATGGATTTTGAGTAAAGATTACTTTGTCAAACTACAATTTCTGAACTTTCATACTCAAAAGTTTGCTAATATTAGCCACTGAAACTAACAATGGTGCAACATATTGCTCTATATTTTCATTTGTAAGAGGAAGAATTTATTTATTCCTTATTTCTAATTTCTTATTTTAAAAGTTACACAGTCTTGTTATGAACTTTAAAGCGTTCAGATTTTTTTTTTGAAGTGGGGTTGTTTGAGGTTCTTATCCATAGTCAGTGTGTTACCTACAGTAGATGGTGGTCGACATGCCCCCAGTTTGGAAAGCAGCAAGAGTGCAGTTGTGTGAAGCTAAGCAGTGTACTGCTATGGACAGGGTCATCAGCAACATGTATTTTAGCCACTTAATAAGCATCCACCTAAAAAAAATTCAACTTCATTTGAAGTGTATGATGTATTTAGAATATTTTCACCCCATTAACTTGCCAACAGATAGCTTTTTCCAATGAGGAACTGCTGTTATACAAGGCAAATATCACTCTCTACAAAGCCACCAGATTCCTTCAGCAAAAATCAGTAATTTTACCTCACAGAATATGACAGTTACCGGCCTTCTGCTGCCTGTGTGACTTTGGTGATAACCCTTTAAATCACAGATGTCTCACAGTAACACAAGCAAACTAACCAACAGGACAGAACAATATTTGTAAAGTAAAGTGGTAGAAATGTTCTCTACTCCGTCTTGTGGGCATGTTGACCACCATCTACTGTAGATAATACACTGACTATGGATAACTACATTCAACCCTACTTTAAATAACATGAACTATAGCTTTTAAGGATTTATGCATATATACTGTATACTGCATGTTTTCTGTTATCTGTATATTTCAGAGCTATTTGTGGTTCAACATCGGCAGCGTTGACTCTTTTGAGCACAACCTGGAGATGGCCCAGAATGAAATGGGTCTGGACTCCACACAGAAAATACCTGTATTCTACAGCACTGAAAGTGATGGGTGAGACCTTCATCTGATGAGCAACTGAAACCTGAATATTGAAGTGACTTTTTAAGCATATTGAATTTGCTCATGTTGATTCTAATCGTCCTTTTTCCCCTCACAGAACACTCCTTTTCAGCGTACTCCCAACCTTACTTCTGGTTGGGTTTTTACTATTTGCCACACGGCAGGGACCAATGGCAGGAGGTCGTGGAGGTCGGGGTCGAGGAAACCCCTTCAGCATGAGTGAATCCAAAGCCAAGATAATAAAAGACAACATCAGTGTTAGATTCAAGGATGTTGCAGGCTGTGAGGAGGCCAAACTGGAGATTTTGGAGTTTGTCAACTTCTTGAAGAACCCGCGGCAGTACCAGGACCTAGGAGCAAAGATCCCAAAGGTGTGCCGGGGGTGATGGGAAAATTTCAATTAATGGAATTTCTTCTTCTTAGGAAGAATATGGACTGAAAATTTATTTTTAAAGTGTGGAATTTCTCCACCTGGTTAAGTATTCCTTGAGTCATTAGTATTGATAATTACGTAACACCTTTGTTTTCAGGGTGCAGTGTTATCGGGTCCTCCGGGCACTGGCAAGACGTTGCTTGCTAAGGCGACGGCAGGAGAGGCTAATGTCCCCTTCATCACCGTCAACGGCTCAGAGTTCCAGGAAATGTTTGTTGGTGTGGGGCCAGCCAGGGTCAGTACTGGGCTAAATACCTCTTGACTCTGCCAGGGAGTCTGGAGCTGAATGATGAGTCACAAGCAGTGCATGCTCATCTGTAAACACAATAATTTAAATTATATGTTGCTCTCTGTAATTGAATGTTAACCCTTTAGGAAATGCAGCTAAATTGTGATTTCTCTTTGCTCTGTCTTTTATAAGATAAGGGATATGTTTGCCACAGCTCGAAAAAATGCCCCCTGCATCCTTTTTATCGATGAGATCGATGCAGTCGGCAGGAAGAGAGGCAGAGGGAACTTTGGCAACCAGAGCGAGCAGGAAAACACTCTCAACCAGTTGCTTGTGGAAATGGATGGTACGCATTCATGTCATTTCCTTCATTCCTGGTCTAATATTTCAGAAGAGCTTTCAATGCTATTTTTTTTTCTATCATTGCAGGGTTCAACAGTAGCACTAACGTGGTTGTTTTAGCTGGCACCAATCGACCTGATATCCTGGATCCAGCTTTGATGAGGCCAGGACGCTTTGATAGACATATACACATAGGTGAGTTATAGCAGCTGTCTGAGGTCAGCCTCACTTGCTTTATAATTTCCTGCTCTCACGTTGATACCTGAAAACAGGTTTCAATTCATGACAGTTATCTTCTATGCATACTACTACTATATCACTTCAGTACTGCCAAATCTGTTGGCATTTATAAATTTGATAGATACACTTTAAATTTCCCTTCATTAGTCAATGATTGCTTACAAAAACAAAAACACAATCACTAATAACTAACAAGAAACATATTGTCCATACAGCAACAACAGCGACACTATATCGTATTTATTGGGCAGAAATGAGCTGCTACTCACTGGTAGTGGGCAGTGCCAAAAAAAAGACTGATGTATGTACTGTATGTAAGATGCATGTATGTGTCACCATGCAACAAATACAATTCAGTGGCACTAATGTGCATGCAGACACAGATTTAACTTTATGTTTTTTTTTGCTCCACCACACCAACACTTACATCTTACTGTATGGTTTCCACAGAAATTAGCCTCCAGCCTATTAGATTTGCTTCTGTTCTTTTTTGTGCCTGTTCACTTTTATGTCATTAAAAGGCGTGTATTGCATACTGTGTGCTTTCATCTGTGCGGTTAACACGGTTGATCTTTTTCTGTCTGCTAAAATCTAATTTGCTTTATGCCAGCAGTGCTGGGCAATGGTGGGCCTGGCAGTTTTCTCTCTGACAAAGAAAACTGGGTCAAAATGAGAGAGCTGGCTTTCAATAAAAGAAGGATTAGATAACTGGAGGCCAACATGAGGGATGGGACACACCACTCCTCTCTGTGCTGTTGATTTTCTCTGTTCTCTTTTCTTTAGTCTTTCTGTTGCTACATTTACAGTAGCGGTCAGATAATGTTGCTTAAAAACAGTCACATCACTAATTAGTGATGAAACAAGTCATCTAACTATCTAAATACTGATCAACCATTATGTCCTTCATTTTAAGGAAAAACAATGCATGAATAATTAGTTGTGCTAAGGTCTTTCAGTGCTTAATAAATGCCTAACAACTCTAGTCTAATGGATCAAGTGGGTCCTTCAAATGCCCCTTCACACCTTTTTGACTATCTTTGTGTCACTTTCAGCTGACAGTTTAAGAACAAATCTTCAGATATAAGCTCCAGAAGAGGGTTGTACATTTTGTGCATTTTCCTTAACCGTAAGCTGAAAATGCTAACGATTGAATAATCACTTAATTGTTAATAATTAATAATTAATAAGATACAACACTTTTTTTTCTCATTGTCATTTTTTTCTCCTTTTAAGTTTACGTGTCCTTATTCAACAAAGGACAACAAACAAAACTCCACTAGAAAAAACAAAAGAATGTCAAATGAGGTGTGATTACTGCCATTTCTAGACTATTAATTAATGCATTTTAAAATGTCATACTTTACTATCTAGTTTGATGTACAGCTCTATAAAATCTAAAATTTGACTCTGTTGCTGACATCTCTCTATGCTGCCATAGTTTGACTTGAATTAATCTTAAGTGTATAAACAACCTCGGTCTCCACACCTGTATTGCAGGTGTTGAATGAGCTTCTGTAAAGTTTATAAATGTGACGTCCTCATGAAGTGCAAATTCAACACATTAAAGATGAAACAAATTCCTGACGATTCGTATTACCATTTCAAATTTTAATTATTGCTAAAACTGCGTTTGTTCACTGCGGTTTGAAAAGCTTACAGTAAATTCTGCCCAGCAATAAAGAAAGTTTCCAAGATGCAGGTGCAGCAGTGACGTGGGTTTGTTTTGCATCAGTGAAAACATCATGAAGGACATAATGCCATTTCAAATTCTTGAGAGGATTCCAATATACAACTCGGTGAAATCTTTTCGGTTTGTGTATTAGTACTTTTTTTTGATAATTTTAGTACATTTTAACAATACCAATATAATACGGGTAATTGTGACACACTGATGTGTTTTAAACACAATGACAAAGTTGGATACATTATCTTTAACACCTGAGTTTCCTGTAGCAGTTGGTAAAAATAGTGTTCACTAACATTATCATGTGATGACGTTACTTCTGCAAAAACATTTATTTTAATCCTATTTTGCTCTCTGCTTGTCATTATTTTGTTTTTTAAAAAAGCAGCATAAAATTCGTTCTATGTTGTTGTGTTTTTTCTACAGGCCCACCAGATATTAAAGGCAGGGCATCCATCTTTAAGGTGCATTTAAGACCCCTGAAGTTGGACTCCAGTATAGAAGTAGAGGCTTTAGCCAGGAAGCTAGCTGCATTAACCCCAGGTTTTACTGGTAAGAACAAGAGATACATGCTCATATTCACATGTGTGTGCATAGCTCAGTCTTTGGATTGATCTAAAAGGATCACACAGTTTGTTTGCTGAATCCGTTGCTGTATTTTTTCACACCACAGTCTAACTGTTTATTGTGTGTCTCAGGGGCTGACATCGCTAATGTGTGCAATGAAGCCGCTCTAATAGCTGCACGTCACCTCAACCAACACATCAGCACTAAGCACTTTGAGCAGGCAGTGGAGAGAGTTATTGGAGGTAAGTTAACAACCATGTTTGTGAACTGAAAATCATCACAATACTCACGGGATGACTATTGGAAGGCTACACACCTTAATCAAGTTTGCTGTTAGTAAAAACAAAGATTCATTTCTGTCACACTGCAGTTTGGTAAGACTTTTCCTCTTGCTCTCAGGTCTGGAGAAAAAAACTCAGGTACTGCAGCTTCCAGAGAAAACTACTGTGGCATATCATGAGGCTGGACATGCTGTGGTTGGCTGGTTCCTAGAGCATGCAGACCCCCTACTAAAGGTATTCAGACCACTTCCCTTCTCTTTCTGCTTGTCTACCTGAAGTCTTCTGCAGCCTGTGCAGCCCATGTCTTCTTTCACAATCAGTAAGTTTTCACCAAATGACTGTATTGATCATTGGATTGATTCTAATGTTCTCCCTCAGGTGTCCATTGTTCCCAGAGGGAAAGGTTTGGGGTATGCACAGTATCTGCCTAAGGAACAGTACCTGTACACTCAGGAGCAGCTGTTTGACAGAATGTGCATGATGCTGGGGGGTCGAGTGGCTGAGCAGGTTTTCTTTCGTCGAATCACCACCGGGGCGCAGGATGACCTCAGGAAAGTCACACAGTCTGCCTACGCACAGGTATTAACCACATTTAGCACAATTAGAGGTCGTATAAAAGAAAAGGTTGATTTGAAGTGAAGCAGTTTATTATGTGACTTACAGTTGCCATTTCTCCTTATGTTTCAGGTTGTGCAGTTTGGAATGAACGATGCGGTGGGTCAGGTGTCCTTTGACCTCCCGCAGAAGGGTGACATAGTAACTGAAAAACCCTTCAGTGAACCCACAGCACAGCTTATAGACCAGGAGGTGCGCTTGCTTATAGATACTGCCTTCCAGCGAACACTGCAGCTTATCACAGAGAAGAAAGAAATGGTGGAGAAGGTGAGAACAATTGCCACTGTCTAAAGAATGATTATAAAAACAAAAAAGGAAGTATAGTCACATAATACATCGGATAACAAAACAATTTTATCTAATCTGAATACTTGTGGATTACCTCAAAATTAAACACTGTAAATGTTGCACCTTATGCTAAAAAATAGATGCAACCACAACAATCTGAGCTCCACAAATATTACTTTTTATCTTTAAACATCTCAAAACAATTTTAGTGCAAAAAAAATGCATTTTGCATGTTCAGGGTTCTACATCTTGTGGGATGCTGTTTCCTTTGTGTAAGTTTTATTAATGCATTTTTTTAATCAAGAGCCACATGGAGGACTTTAGTCTTGAAACACAAGTGAAGCACTTACCCAAAAATTCCATCTTACATTTTCAGTGTAAATAAAAGGAATAAAATGATTAACATTATCCATGAATCATGAGTAAAAAACAAATACATGCCAACCGGAGAGGAGTAGCCTTAGTCAGATGTGCTTTTCATAAGTTACTAGAGCATTGCTTATCATAAAAATATATAATAAAAATGTAATCAAGTTAATGACAATGTAACTAAAATCTAATTCCACATTTCCCAAATGTAATGTGGACTGATTATAGTAATCTGTTACTACCCAACCCTGCTAACAGCTTTTGGTGGTTTGCTTAATGTCGTCTGTTTTCTTGTCAGTATATTTATTTAGGTCCTCTTTAGTTTCCTGGACAGCTTCTAGGAGTTTATTTAGAGACACGTCTGCTTCCTTTTGCCCGTCTGCACTGTTTGTTTCCAACAGGAGTGAAGCATGACGTTTGAGCTGCAGTTTTACTTCTTTTTAGGGTTTTTTCTGTTCACAACTATTCAAATGTCTCACTGTCTTGTATGTAAATTAAAGCTACACAGAAATACAGCAGGATAAAGGCAGTTGCCAAGGCATAATACCGAGAGCTCACAAACATATGTCCACGCTCCTTGGTTTCATCTGGAAGTCTCTTGTGGTTTGCTTAAAATAGCATTTTCAAAAAACTGGTTGGAATGATTGTGAGGGAAATGGCCAGCATCATTTACCCAAAGTTAAACCACTAGTTGTGATATTATAACTGTAATTATTTAAAAATTAATAATTAGATGTTTTAAGTTTGAAAGAAAATCTGTTCTTGAAGTGATTAGAAATATCACATAATATATTTATTTTTGACGGAGTTGTGATTATCATTAAAGTACTTAAAATCTTTACTGTTATGTCATGTGTTGCAGGTGGCAAAACGTCTTCTGGAAAAGGAGATTCTAGACAAGGCTGACATGTTGGAGCTGCTAGGAGCTCGTCCATTTCAAGAGAAGTCAACATATGAGGAGTTTGTTGAAGGGCTGGGGGAATTTGAGGAAGACACGTCTCTACCTGTAGGGCTGAAGGACTGGAACAAGAACAAAGGGAATGAAAAACACCCGCAAACTAGGCAAAACAAATCAGCGCTTTACCTGTAGGAGGACGTGCAGCGTCGAGGCTGATATTCCACAGGATTCAGCGAAATATTTCTGAAGTACAACATTGTCTTGTCCAGACTGCAGCCTGCTGTCAGAGATCTGGAAAAAATCATCTCACAGACAGTGATGTGGCACAGGTCTTAAATGGCAGAGTTTATGCAATTTTCTTTTTTTTTTAATTGTAGTTTTTATATTCCAGCAGGAATTAGAAAAAAACATTCTTCATGTTAATGTAAGGGCAAATTTAAGGCCTTTAAGCTAAGGCTTCTGTAAAGAATGTAGTTTATGGCTTACATTTCACTGGAGGTGCCTTTTACACTCTTCTTCCAACGCTCTGATGGAGTCTCACAGTCCTACATAATAACCTGTAGTCATGGTGAGGAAAGTTAATGAGCTCAAGTTACAAAAAAAAAAAAAACAGAAATCAAATGAGATATGCTTTTTAAAATTCAGGATTACATGACATCATGTGACATTACTTGTGGTGTGTATCTGTCAGTTACACACTGTGCTGGTGTCGTTACTGTAATAATATGAATTAGATTTTATTGTGAGGAAATGTGAAACTCCCCAGTGTTCAAAAATGAGTACCGCAGTCTAAATAGCAAGTTGGAGCCATAGACGGTATATTAAACAGGTTGAAGCCCTATTTAATATACAATCCATAGTTGAAGCGGCTTGTTTCCCCTGTGCCCTCTGCTCCCCAGACTTGAAGGTTGTAGGTCACTGAACCTACACAAGCGCAAGATAAGCTCAACATTATACTTGGACAATGACAAGTGACAGTGATTCCTGTGCTGTAAGTTGATCAGCTGTTTATAACTGTCATTTGTCTGTCAATGTAAAGCTAAGCCTGCTGTCCTGAAACAAAAGCCCACTGCTCTGAAAATACACACCCTGGAGTGGAAGATCAGTGACTGCCTGCCAGTGACTTTTTTGTGACTCACAAACAGACACTTAACTCTTTCAGTGAACATTAATTTGAACTGTAATAAGCGTGACACGGGCAAACAAAAACAGAACAAAAAGGACATTTCAGAGGATAACATGCTGGCCGTAGTGTTGCTGTCAAAGAAGCCAGTTTTTCAACTTTGCATGTTTCCTTCGTCTCTGATGACATATTATGGCCAGTTTGTGATTTAGGTACAATAAATATATTACAGATTTCTCCTTTAAATACATTTTCATACCATTACAGTCTTCCAGCAGACCTTAACCTGGCTCTCATGGTTACATCAGTAAAGGCAGCTATTAAAACTCAGTGTTTGTACATTTTCATTGTGCACATATTGATATTACAGATGTTACTGTATCACATTTACTGTAGGTTGTTTTCTTCTCCTCAGTGTCCCACAGCAAAACAAGTCAGCATTTATGTTGACATCCATTACTGTAGGTTGATGGTTACGGAGTGAGAATCAAATATAAGCTATCAAATACCACACAGTGCTCTAAAACAGATTTTATGTCTTCACTCACACACAAACACACCCTACCTCACAGTCTCTGTATTCTTAACTGCCTTTGAAAACAACATGATCCTCTGAACAGTTCATTAGTCACAATACTCACACTACAGCTGCTTATGATAGTTGTTTGGTCCTTTTCTGTTGCTGGTGATGTGAAGTGACTTCCAGGCTGATGCTTTGTCTGTTTATCTGCGGTTCACTGTAGTGAATATGACACACATCAGTGAGGGTTCAGAGTAAAGTGAGGATTTAATGGTCTTTTCTGGATGGTTCAGGTGTTCTTTACCTCAATGCCTTCAGCCCCTTCAACATTTATAACATGACAACACATTTGCTGTTATTCAGTAGATTGTCCTTTCAGTGAATTGTGACTTCTGTTTGAATGTTTTCTCTAATTGTGAGCAAAGCAAGCTGAGCTAGAAAACTATTGATGTAGCATTCAGATTTCAACCACTCTCCTGGAAGGGCTGGTTACACACTGTTATCCTAATATTAATAGTGTCTTAATGGTTGAACCAGTAGCTCCTGAGCTAAACAGGTTTAACATTAAAAAAAAAAACATACTTGAATTAATGCCTTGCAGTATGAGCAGCATGGGCCTTCTATTAAGTTTTTAATCAGGTTTTCCAATACAAGGTTGATGGACACTGGAACATTTTGTCCAGTATTGAAACCCAGATTTCAAAATACATTAGTAAATGATGCACAGCTGATTGTATATAAAGATATGGTTTGTTTTGTGCCTGATTGATAATGTACTGTCCTTGTTTTTGCTTGATGAATATTTCTTTTTACATGTCAGTGAAGATTATTGACTTATCATCGAGATGTCAAGACAAATTAAACATGTAAAATGTGAGGCTGTCATGGCCCACACCAATATTAAACCATTTTATACCCCACCAGTCTGTGTTTTTATTTACACGATTTTTATTTTATCATCCAAGTAAAATCTGATTTGACATTTGATATTGTAATTCCAGCATTAGTGTGCACCCTGCATGTGTGGTGCTGTCAAATAACACAAACTACAATCATGTGCAAATTTGATTTTTGCATGTTTTGATTGAAATATTGATTGTGATGGTTAAAAGGTTGAATTATACAAAGTATTTTGTCTCAGAAACAGCTGATTGTTGAATCATGCAGTGATGGAGGAAGTGTTCAGATCTTTTACTTAAAGATAAAATCGGTAGGATTTGTCCAAGCTGTTTGTAATTGCACCAGAAAGATGGTTGATTGAGTGTCATTGATCTTAAGTCTCTCATTTTAATCAAATTCAGTGATGCATTAATGTGTTCATCACTTGCATGTTGCAGCTGGTAAAGGTGGGGTGTATTTGAATTACTTTATATACACTGCTGCATGGCTTAACCCATAATAATATATCATAATGTATTAATAGATTTATATTTTGTATTATAATCTAAATCTGCAAAGTAACTGGTAACTTAAAATATCAAATAAATATAGTGGAATAAAAAGTAAAATATGTGCCTGCAAAATGTAGTGGAGAATAAAGGAGCATAAAATGGAAATGCGTAAGTTGAAGTATCACAAAATTGTATGTACTAAGTATGTACTAAGGTGGACAAAGTACTCAACCCCAGTACTTGAGTCAAAGTATAGATACTCCTGGTCAAAGTTTACTCAACCACAAGTGAAAGTTGCTTAGTCAAAATTTTACTCGAGTTAAAGTACAAGAGTACTTGCTTTTAAAAATACTTAAGTTTTCAAAAGTACAAATTACAAAGTACATTTTCTAATATCAATACATTACTGTATTGTTTTCATAGTGCATGCATAGAACCTTGTAACTCTGAAACCATCTAATGATGCACTGACCTGCTTGTAGAACCACGATGCTACACTAAGTCTATAGAAACACCTATAAAAAGGACAGCTATTGTCATTTTCTGACGCAACTGTATTAAAATCACTGCATAAAATCAGACAACAGCAACATGGTAACAAGTACCATCCTAGAAACGTAGTGGAATTTTCCAAAAAGAACAAATACTCAAGTACAGTACTCAAGTAAATGTACTGTCCACCACTGTTAGTTACATTCAACCACTGGTATTATTTTAATAAATATATCTGTTAACTTACTGTTTGTTTAATCCAAATGTATGCACAAGTCTTTGATTAAGCCATGAGTGCATCAGAAATATTTGAAAGACAGTTCATATTCTTCTCAGAGGTTGAGTAACAGTGTGGAGAACACTTTTGACCTTTATTTTCAGGCTGATATGAAAACAGTTATCTACAGTGGTCAATGTATAACTGTACCACCACACTCAGAAGGAGAAGCAGAAGGAAAACCACAGACCTGTTTAAAGTCGTGTAAATGGATACCATGACACCTAAAACATATGTGCGTCCCGTACTGTACGGAATGAGGCTGCTTTTCTGAAGTGTAGTTAATAAATGACAGTAAAACATTTTTTCAAGACTTTTATTTATTCTTCTATCATCCAAGTGTCACTTTTGATCCATCGTGTTACAGCATTCAGAATTATTGGCACTCCTGGTATAGACAAGCCAAATGTGAGATAAATAAATCAAGTAATCAGCTATACCCTCTGTAGAAAGATGTGAAATATTGCATCTGAAGTTAAATTCATCTTTTAAAAGATGATTACAAAATTGTTGGCACTTTGTTGTGTTTTTGGCATTCATGCAAAGCTTATTGAAGTCCACTTGACTATGGTGCGAGCCTCCCTTCGTTTAAAACTGCTTCAAGTATTCCCCACCAACTTAATGACTAACCACTCTGAAGGACGTACTTGAATTACCTTAGCAGCAGCAGTTCTGGCAGCCATCATTTTAAAAAATTATAATTGGAAAACATTTATCTAAATAAATAGCATTTGAGAATGGAAAAGCATGTTGCATATAGCTTGCTACTTGGTCTGTTTATCTTTTATGTCGTCTGCACCAAATGCCAATAATTCTGGGGGGCACAGTGAGAGAAGTGCAAAATTCTAATTTAGGCAATTCTAATAATTATGACACACATCCTTCATTAAGATGGAGAAGGTGTGATGGATATAAAGAGCATAGCCTCACTTACATCCACTTATCGAGTCACCTTAATAGCAGGCAACAGAAAAAAAAACCCTGTCACATTTTCAAGCCAACACATGAAGTCATAATCTCAGCGTGATGTTTTATTTCCAACATATTTATGTTTCAAATAATTCCCTGGTGATTCAATGTGAATCCCAGTGTCTGAACTTCACACAAAAGGTCTGATCACAAGCTGTGGACACAATTTAGGACCAAATCTCGCTGTCCAGGCTGTTCTCCGCATCGAGAGCCTGTACGGATGGAGGTGTTGACCTCATCATACCCTGTCTGTCATTCAAAAACAAAACTTAAAATCGTCTGGCAGCCCAGAGTGCATTAAGAACCGCTTGCATGAAAAACACAATGATTGTGTGTGTGTATGCATGTGAGAGAGGAAAGGGAGAGAGAAGGAGAGTGTGTGTGTGTATTGCACATCTCAACATCTTTAGTCAGAGCACAGAGCATGTTGTCCAGAGTTCGACCTGAACTCGTCTGTTCAGCACCATGAAACGTTGTGTGAGTGCACAGTGGCAGATGGGGGGCCTCTTGGTCCGCGTTGTGTTTCCACTCTGGCTGCTCTGGGTCTTCTCTCTCTCTCAGCGGTCCGGCTGTTTCACTTCACATATCACGGCTGCTTCGGTCTCTCCAGCTTCATTAAGGGCTCTGGGGTGTCCGAGTCACTGTGGTGCTTTCTCTCTCGCGGGGGCTCAACTTTGCTGCAGCGTGTCCACGAGGGGGAGCGCATGTACCCACCTCTGGGCAGCGCAGGCTGGTGGGAACCTGGAAACCAAACACATTATGTTTTGTCCATAATGTTAAGTCCAGGCAGATATACATACACATGCATATGGAAACAAACACAAGAAAGTCACTCTGCACACCTGTCATGTTTCACAGTGAGTGTTAAAATACACTTGATTCAATGTTTATTTACATCAGTAATACATATAATGATACAGGGGATAAGATTCAATATATTGTGATATATTCTGATGTCGGGGGTGAGGTGATATATTGCAAAGAAGGTTATACATGCTTCAACCGGCAAGCAAGGGACTGCAGGCCTGTCTGGGACTCTCAAGACTCTTATCACGGGGGAAGACTTGGAAAATAGGTCCAAAAGTACTGGAGCACACGGACTCAGGTGACAAAGTTTTATTTAGTGACCAATGTTTTAACAGCAGCTGCATCTTCATCAGAGTTAGACAGAGCAGAGACCCACATCCACTTAAAAAACCTCCTGTTGTTGACATATTCCATACTGTATAAGTGTGATCCGTGTCTCAATGCAGTATTTTGGCCCCTCTCTGTTGTTCTAGCCTATGTCGGATGAGTGTGTACTTAGAGGAGGTTATTTTAGAGGATGTCTCTGTTCTCTTTGACTCTGATGAAGACGCTGGTGTTGAAACATGAATCACTTAAAACTTTGTCCTCTTAGACTGTGGGCCCTAGTATTTTTGGGCTGATTTTCCAGGTCTTTCCTGTGACAGCAATGTATTGCTGCTTTTTACAGTCTATTAATCAATTTCAGGAAAACTGTCCCAGTATAAAAAGCACCACCATATGCACACAATCTTTGTGCAAACAGTTTCTGCTTTTGTATTCATCACAGTCCCTGTATCATCTATCATTACAGCACTATGTTTAATGCAATAAATTTTACGCTGCTACATTAGAGTAGAAGAGTCAAATGGCTTAAGACAGATAACAAAACTGCAATGAGTCTTTGCATATAAACTATTAATTAAAAATTAATACTGTGCTTTTGAGAACTGATACTAATATCACCAAACTTTATATTGCAATACTCAAGTGTATTGGTATTTTCTTACACCCCTAGTGTGCCTGTGCGCGCGCGCGCGCACACACACACACGCGCACACACACACACACACACACACACACACACACACACACACACACACACACACACACACACACACACACACACACCAGCCATTTCTAGACAGGCCACAGATTGTTGTTCATTCAAGACTACACTGATTATATTTTTAGGGATTCTTTCAAAAATATGAAAATGAGATAATGGCAAGCTAGGATGGGATAAGAAACTTTCTTTATCTCATCTGAGACATCTAACATGATCCACAAGAGTATTCCTCACAAGAAGCTGCTTCTCTTTGCACATCCAGTAAATATATAATAAATAATCACTCTGCTGCAACTCACAGCAACTTAGTCTTCTACCAATCGTTTCTGTTGTTGTATTTTTAATTAGACACACAGATTTTTTTTTTATAGTTCCACTTTACACCACTTGGTGGTGATGTCCAACCAACCAGAAGGACAACAAAGCAACAGAATGACCGACAGGGAGCCGACAAGTCATTCTGCCTTTACACGGCCCATATCGGTCCAATGTTAGATCTCATGAGTGAAGGTCATACTCAATACCTGCCTTATACATCTCTCTGACATCCATATCCTCACACATCCACATCCTCACACACGTTACAGACTGAGAGACAAAGAGAGAGAGAGAGAGAGAGAGAGAGAGAGAGAGAGAGAGAGGAATGGGGAGGTGGAAAAGATATATTGATTTCAGGAGATTGATGGCGTCTCCACTGGATTTTAATGAGAAGGACAACAACCTCTTCACAGCAGCATGAAGGAGTCTGCTGCAGCAGGCGTCACGAACACCTGCTGATGACTGCGTGTTCTGTTTACGCAGTTATGTGAATGTGTCGACAATGTGCACATAATGCACAATGTGAGAGTGTGTGCGTCACTTCTCCTTTCATTGTGTGCATCACTCAGATTTTTGTTGACCTGTTTTTGCCTTGACTTCTAATTAAAAGACTGAAAGGAAAATAATTGAAAGACACACAGTGAGGAATGTTTGCACACCTGAGAGGTAAAGTCATTACATACCTCCCCACATCATACAGAGATTTTCCCTTTGTTCTCTCTCTTGCTGTCACAGGCACACAGTACCCTGAGCTATGGGGTAATGTAGTGTACTCCTTCTGTGCTGCTGGCTCGCAGCCATTAGATGTTGCTGCACTTATTGTGTCTGAAACACAAGGCTCTCCTACAGAAAACCTGTGTAGGCACAGCAAAAACAACAAAATGTGTTTATATGTGCACATGTACATGTGACGTGTGATAATGCTCTTTTCATAAAACCCAATGCTTGTTTTATTTGTGCATGCTAATCCTAGCACAGCCCAGTCAGTGTTTTTGAACTGGGGCAAATATTAATAATAATAAAGCGATTATAATCTAAT
This sequence comes from Lutjanus erythropterus, assembly GCF_056507025.1. Classification (NCBI taxonomy): domain Eukaryota; kingdom Metazoa; phylum Chordata; class Actinopteri; order Lutjaniformes; family Lutjanidae; genus Lutjanus; species Lutjanus erythropterus. The sequence goes on from NC_139317.1 coordinate 25,659,765, forward strand.
CTGGAACGTCCCCGAAGGCAGTGAGCTGAACTGGAATTTGACTGGAATTTATGTTAAAGGGAACCTCTATAGAGGGTCTATAAAATGTGGTCTCATGCTCTTAAAGGATAAATCACCACTGAATGACAGAAAGCTGCTGCTGTACTGCTGCCCTATGGGCTAAAACTTCATAACATGCTTCACTTCTGGCTACATCCCAAGCAGTGATATCACCGCAGGTGTTGTATCTCTGACAGCAGATTGGAAAAAAAAATCTAACTGGCCACAGTCCAGTCACTGATTAGGGTGTGTCTGTCTGTTGTTTGGTTGTGTTTCCAGTGAGATTTTATGTGCTGTAATGCAGTGTTTCTCAAATGGGAGCACCACTGACATATATAGTGACAGACAACATGACACTTCCCCCTGGTGGCTGGCAGCAGTATAAGTCATAAAGCTTACTCTCTCCATTTCAGTAGATGGGACATGGGCCAAACTAAAACATCAAATTAGTTTAGTTTAGTTTAGTTTTCAAATTAGTTATTTGATGCTTTTAAATGGGAGTTTAATGTTATGACTGACAGCTGAGCTCTGCTCACGATGGACTCAGCTAGCTGTGAGGGCAGGAGCTTAACGTCACAAGAAAGAAAAGAAAGCGAAACCAGAGCCAACAAAAGCTGTGTCAGGAAAAATATGTTTTAAAGGCATTTACCTCAAAGAGCTGATATTTATGCGACAGCGCTGCATTGTACCTTTTTGTGTAGGCTTTTTTTAAAAACAATTTTTTATCAAAGCTGTTTTGCTCTGGTTGAGGGGAACCTGGATAACAAAAATATTTAAATAAGCAGTATATTACTGTAAAAAGTTTGAGAACCACTGGTCTATTGCAAACACCAAACAAACTGTCAGAGATGGAACTCACTTCTCTGTGCAGTCAAATACGGACTATCACGGATTTGAGAATGACACATGATATGTTGTGTAGTAAAAATGACTGAACAATGAATTTATTTTAGTTCCCTATTTTCTGCTTCACTTCACATGTCTACAGAAGAAATCCTTAAATCACACACCCGCTCTAAAACACAAGTCATATCACTTAAAATGGAAAAAAAACATCAACCAGACAGAGACACAATAGGTTTCAGTCTGCAGTGTCATCAGTTAAAACCCTATTATTGCTCCAATGACAAAGAATAGGACAAAGCCAAAGCTATGCCTGTGGTAGTTTGTCAGGGATGTGGGGAAACTTTATGGTTCATCAGGCTCATTTCAGTGTGAAACAAAGAGAAAACCTACTGGACAAAGTCAGCCTTTTGTTGTGTGTCCTCTGGAGCTGCTCTGGAAAGAGACGCTTGATGAAACACTACGTACTGTATGCTGCAATTTCTGGATTTCAGCAATGGGGTACAACGAATCACTAATTTTGGTTGAAATGTCCATGAATTTAGGCTTGACAAGTAGCATAAAGTAAACAAGAGGAACATGGGAATGGACAAAAGGAACACTTAGAAGAGGAGACAGCAGAGTAAACAAAACAAACAAGACACTGCATCTATAAATAATGTGTTAGTGTTGTTTCCCATATTATGATAACTGTTTAAATGGCTTTGAAGGCCTGCATGTTTCCAGCAGGGAAAAGTGAATTATTCAGGAACCTACATTTAGCATGAACTCGCTCACCCATCTTCAGCCTCTCTCCTCTTCTCTCCTCACTATACTTCACTTAACCTCTTCCTCAACTCCTACATGCCCAGCACACACACTCAGCAGTTTCCCATAGTGTGTAATGCTCACACAGCACAGCACAGCTCAATGCTACCACATCTGCAATGCAAACTTTGACACAACATAATTAAACTCCTCCAACATAAACTCACTGAAGACTTTATGGCTGAATAAAGCTGCTTACTTTTTATTACACAGCATTTGTCACAGTTCAGTTTGCAATATGTTACTATTGTAGTTTTAGTGGCGTTGTTCAAGACTTATCAAAAATCATCTTGCATGAAATTACAGGCTGAGTAGTGAGGGAGGTTTTTAGGGAATCCAGATGAAACAGAACAGCTGGTCCTCACAGCTGAGATTTGTGCAATAAGTCGCTGTTTGGATAAATCCTTTCTCATACACACACACACACAAACACATCACTGTCATTGTCTGCATGACATGACGTCTGCATGCAACAATAGACTATCTCTGTTCATCTGTGAAATACACTGAAATACATTTCGTTGTTTTAGTTTATCTGAAATACTGTCGCACAATTAAAAAACATTTTTAGAATGAGAATGACTGAATTTACAAATAACAAAATGTGATGGACCAACAACTCTGTGTGGTGTAAAACAAACAAGCAAATCAAGCTTTAACATCATATTGTATCTACTGCACAATTTATGTTGTTTGACAGACATTTTTATCCAAAACTCTTAGCTGATGACATTTAGTTTGAAGAATTTTTTGCAGATTCATTGTTTGCGCAATAACGTCAATCTGTGTCTTTTCCTCCACGGTATCTTTGCAAGACATCTGTCTGCTTTGTTAAAGGTCCAGTGAGTAAGATGCATGGGGATTTCTTGGCAGAATTAGTCAGAAACAGAATATAATATTCATAAGTATGTTTTCCTTAGTGTATAATCACATTATTTTTTTTTTATTTCCTTAAAATAAGCCTTTAAAATCAACATATAATGTGGGTCTTCTTTCATGGAGGTTGCCATATTGCAACACCATGCTTCCACAGTAGCCCTGAAGGGACATACCAAACACTGGCTCAAGATACGGCCTAAGTTTCATGGTCACTGTGGGCAAAACTCAAATAAAATGAAAAAAAAAAAAATGTTTTTCTCTTGCCGCCGACTACCGTTCATATTTTTTCCATCCCATGGTGGTCCACTGGAAGGGGAGGGACCACACCTCGCTATTCTGTTGGTTGCAATCTACAACCACACCACTAGATCCCACTAAATCCTACACACTGGCCCTTTAACTTGTCATGCTCATGACAGCACTTTGGTGCAATGCCTTACCTTACCTACTGAGTAATACACAACACTTCAATTTCAAATAAAATTTGGCGATCATATGATTTTACGTAAATCTCATAGCCCTATAAGACAGACACTCTGTAGCTACTCTACATATCAGCATGCACACTCTACAGCACTCTCAGCCTCTCATCTATCTGGGATGGTTATCCTTCCTGTGTACAAGCCATATCTGAGGCAGACATGGAAAGAGAAACCGAGAATGAAGGATGAAGGTAAGCTAAAAGACAGAGGGTGAAGGAGAGGAATACTGTGTCTGCGGTGAGGGTGAGACAAAAACAGCTCACAGGTAGAAGAAGCGAGAGAAGAGTTTGGGAAGCAAGTTACAGAAAGACTCTGCACAAAGTGATACATCTTTAGTCGAAAGGTTAAAGATTTTCAACAAGGAAGAAATGTCTCAGATGGCTGATCTATTTTTAGTCATGATTTATTCAGGTAAAAATAGTGAATGACGCGCACTTTGCCACTTGGATTAGTTAGCAATAAAAACAGTTAAATCAACTGAATGTGTCATTCTGAGTGTGCAAACATTTAATTATTGCTGTGATTTTGTTTTGCTCACAAATCTGAGGCCGTTTCATGTCATGGTATACAGCTGTACGTCTCCTGACAGCAGGACTTCATCTTGATTAGCAGAGAGCAGAGCAGCGGATGTGAGGCCTTGGACTAGACTGTAGGCGTCTTGGCTGTTGCATCTCCTGCACCTGGCGACTGACAAGCAGCTGTGGCCCGTGACTAACAAGAGGCTCAGGAAACTTGGTGTGGTTGTGTTTGGAGAGGACAGCTGAGAAGGGTGAACAAGTAAATACTGTTTAATCTGCACTGCTGTGGGAACACAGGTCTAAAGTGGTAAACATATATTGTATACAGTATATGTCATGTACTAGCATATTTGATCGAATAGTTGTTGTTTGAGGCTGAAGCTTGGCCCTGAAAATAAGTCAAATTCTTTGAGATGGTGCACTGGTGTTCATGTGGTCATGTGTTGTTTAATCAGAGTTTGTCTGTGAATCAAACCATAGCTGAGTGATATCTAATGATGCACCAAAACTGAAAGACCTTGAATCAAACTACTGTTGCATTAATTGTGTCTCACGGTTTGTATGAAGTAGTGGTCGACTTATTACAGATAAGATATTCAGCATTTATATGATAATAAGAATCAGTGGCTTTTTTTTTGTTCTTATCTGTTTCCCAATAAGATAAATTAACATTAAAATATCGGTTCAAAATATTGGTTACTGATTTCCTTGATTAATAATGAATGAATGAATGAATTACTTTATTTCAAACCACAAATTATATAAAACATAATTAAAAATAAAAAAGACAAAAGTAACAGTGTCCGAAAAGGAGTAGGGAGAAGTAAAACTTATATATCCCTAACCCTTTTTTGCTCATGTATTACTTCAACAAACTCCCAAATTTATTTACAACAAATATACAACTATCAGTTTATTTACAACCCAATTAAATAAATAACAACCCCAGTTTACTAATAATCAGTACTGGCCCTGAAAAAAAAAAACATATCCTTCGACCCCTGATGTGAAGTCATTGATTCATATCCCTTGACATCAGAGCACAGCCACTTTATGTGTTTAACTTTAGGACTGATAATAACAGATTGATGTAATTACTTTTGACAGTGTGTCCTAAACTAGCAACTCACCTGCAGGTGTTTCATTTAAGACATTAAAATCTAAAGTTAGTTCTGCCCAGGTCACAATTTAACTGTTTTCCATCCATTTTTAAGTGGCTAGAATCCATATTTTTTATAACAATGCCCTGGCTCTGTGGAGGTTTATAGCAGCCTCAGCTCATTGTTAAGCTGTCCAACCTGCAACTTTATTGTTTTGGTGCAGCCTCTCAGCTCTCATATGACCTTTTTGGCAGCAGCACTAGGGAACTGTTTTCAGTAAAAAGCTCTAAAATCCCACTGTACACTATCTGCTTCATACCAAGCAGCAGACAGACACAGTGTGAACCTTACTGAATAAATTTAGTGGAGCATTTAACCACTACAGAGCTGGATATTTCTCTCAGGGGTTGGTAGAGACCAAAATCCAAAAACAGAGCTAAAAGACGGTCAATATTGGACTTGTATTAATCCCGTGGCCACAAACACAACTCCAAATAAATGCTAAGGGTCCTCTGTCATGGCTAGATTGTGTTAATAGGTAACTGTTTGCTAACAAGTTTGCCATATCAACTTTAGGTGATAATATGTCAATGCTGTGTGCAGAACTTGTTTCCACTGTCCCCAAGTGGCCAAAAAATCTATCATTTCAACCAGGTTTAAGTAAATATGTTGCTTTGATCTTGTAGCTGAGTTACTATATTAAGTCCATAAAAGTGATTTACTGGAAACCATAAATCTGTCTACACTACAGTTGTCTTGGCAGTAGCAGCAGTGATAAATAAACTGAGTGAGCCCCAATTAAGAATCCTCACATTGTATATGATAAATTGGAAAACTTTTAATTTTATAAAAACATTTTACATGAGCACAGAGTACGCTACACTCTACACAGGTTTTACTAAGAAACAAAGGAAACTTGCAAATAAGATACGCCTCTGCACTAAATGCTGTATAATATCTTTAATTCAAATAATTGGCTGTGGAGCTGCAGACAGCAGCTTAAACCACAGATGGTTCACTGGTACCATAACACACAGTTAACAAGCTGTGCCACAATATTGAACATTAGTAATAAATAGAAAAGAGAAGGAAGGGACAGAGCAATGTTTTTGAAGATGCAGAAGATGATACAATAAGAAATCTACAAAATCCAAGAGTGATAGCAAGTATGTCTGACCATACAAAATCTGTTTTGTCCATCCATTTTGTGTTTCAGTGGAGTCAAACAACCTAAGATCTTGACATACACATGTGGTCGGCCACCACCATTAGGTTCTCTGTTAACTCACTGTCACCGTGTCGCCAGTATGATGAATATCTGTTTTCAGCTGAAGTACGAGCCCTGTGCCCATATCTGATGACAATATCACAATTGAACATCTGACATTTTTATCAAGAAAAATGTGACTAGCACAATCCATGTACAGAATATACAATATTTGTAAGACACTGGCTAAACTGTGTCAGTGGCCCTTTGAATCTTGAGCCAGCATGAAATCCTGTGTGCATGCTGAGAGGCAGGAGTGTCGGAGGAGGAGAGAGTTCACTGTCCGCATGCAGGATGAGGCTCACAGGTCATAAATAAAACATGGGAAAGATTTTGTGCTTCCTTTTTCAGGCGTGCTAACCTTTATCCTCCACCTTCTTCTGTGACACACATGCAGGGTGAACTGTTTTTCCTCTTCAGTATGCATATGTGCATAAGGCCCATCTACTGCATTTCATTAATTTGGCTTGTATGTGACTGGTATGATGTAGTCCCAGCTCAAAATAACATTGTTTCCTTTCATTCATGCTTTCCATAATTCCTAATTGAGACTTTAAATGTTGTTATCTTATAGACTCTAATTTGTAAACGCAATTATTTCTCACAAGGCTGTGAAAAAACAGAAGTTGTTTGCAGTTTTAAGGGCGGTGTATCCAGGACACCATGAAATATGTTTTTTTTGATGAGTCCCTGAAGGAGTCACGTGACATTTCTAATGATTATGGCTCAGCAGTCCTTTTAAGAACCCTGCTGGGCCATAATGATATAAAACACTGCACAAGATGTGAATATTCTGATGTGAAGGACCGCTGGGAGGAAATTTAATTTGGGAAACGTTACCCTCAACAATCAAACTTTATGTGTAACTCACTGACCTTTTTTTAAATGAAGCTACAGAGCAAATGGGCCATGGGTCAGCAGATCTGTTCGCATACCTTAACACATTTAAAATATTAAGTGCATGTATTGGTCTATTGCGTACATGACTGTACATCTTTGTGACTTATAGAGCAAGCTTATTGTCTTGGTCCAAATTTAATTAGAATGTGCTGAGAGAAGAGTCATTTAAGGACCAGTGTGTATGATTTAGTGGCATCTAGCAGCAAACATGTCCCTTCACTCTCCCCTTCCAAGCATGAAGGAAAACCTACAAAACTTGCGCAAAATGCAAAAAGCTGTATCTAGAGCCAGTGTTTTGTTTGGGGCTATTAAAGAAATATGGGAGTGCAACATGGCAGCCTCCGACCCAACATCTGCAGATATAAATGGCTCCCTCTAAGTTAATGACAACACAATGGTTCTTATTTTCAGGTGATTACACACTAATGAAAACATACCTATGATTATTAGATTCCATTTTTGCCCTATTCTGCTAATAAATCACCATAATAAATCACACTGGACCTTTAAGTTCTAAATTTCGTGCACTTTTATGTCCTTTTTGCTGCAGCAGGCAGCTGTTTAAAGTGAAAAAGCTAAAGTCACACTGTACACTACCTGCTCCACACCAAACAGCAGACAAACACAGTTAGTAACTAATATGTGAAAAGTGGAAAATCTAGCAGCTCAAGAGTCAGATATTTCCCTCAGGACAGAGCTAAAAGAGAGTCAATATTGGACTTATATTTGCCAGGTGGCCAGAAACACAACTACAGAGAAATGCTAATGTTAATCTGTAAGAGCTGGATGTTTTACTATGCAGCTATTTGTCCATTCTGGGCTACTGTAGAGACATGGCTGTGCAACATGTCAGACTTCATGGAAGAGGACCTGTGCCTTCTGTAGATATAAAGAGCTCATTCTAAGGTTACAAAAAATACTAGTCTTATTTTCAGATGATAATATGAAAACATACTTGAGGGAATCTCAGTATTATTTTTGCAATTAAATACATTCCCCTTCTCTTTATTTTTGTTATTCTAGTTTATTGTGAAAACATGTATGCTTTTACATTTTTAGTTAACCTTACCTGCTGGGGACTCGTTGTGGTTCTCCTCATCAGAGTCAGCAAAAACTTCAGCCAGCTCCTGGTCAGACATGTCAGTCAACTCCGTCAGATCCAGGAGGTCAAAGTGCACCTCCAAAGAAGATACACTGCTCAGTGGTTCTGCGAGGCAGAGAGAGAAAACAGGGAAGCCGAGAGATTAAAACTATCCACGCATTTCTGCTGACAGTGCAGAAGAGAAGCGGCTCTTTACAGAGAAGTGCTGGAAGTGGACCTGCATATATTGTGTATATGGAGCTCCTCCACCCATCATGTACAGTAACACCGCTCTCGAACCTCCATTGTGCTTATAATCAGATCAATAGCTGGCTCTTGCAGTACTATTGTAAAATCAATTCTAACAAAGAACATTTTTACTCTTTTATCCACTGTTATAGGTACATCTCTTGCAAAGTTAAGTGCTCTCCACTTCAGAAATATTTCAGACACAGGAGATGAAAATAGCCACTTCTTTAACATACTGTGATCTCTGTCTTTCTCCTGGGTGTGTTGCACCTGTTCATTTCTGCACAAGCCTCTGATTCCTCTGCAGGCAGGAGTTACTACTGCCACACACAACAGGGTCACATATATTCACATGCGGTGTGTGTCGACGTGCCCGGCTCAGCATTCCAATCAGGCTGCCTCAGATACTGAAATGTTAGTGTAAGTTATGTAAAGTGGAATTTACTCAAAGACTGTAATACATGCATAGAGGCTAGCAAGGATTCAGGAACACCTGCTTGGCTAAGCATCGCAAGGCATCAACCGATCATGTGCAACAGAGCTAAACTAATCTGCCATTATAGTGAGAAAGATGTTTGGAGATGGCACTGAGGCGGATGGAGGTGTGTTTGTTTTTCCTCATGAATCAGCGGATACCTGCCTGCCATACAACATCAAGTCTGAATGAGACACTTCACCGGTTGTTTGTGGGTGTGACTTTGCAGAGAAAACGATGGGTTACGTGACAGGTTGAAAGCTGTGATTACCCCACGTCATTTGTCTGCTGTTTTCCAGGCTGTTTAAAGACAACGCTTGAGGCTGAAGAAACAGAGCCCACTCTCCTGCTCCTCTGTGTCTGCTGCTACATTTAATTCCCAGCATCGCCCTCCTGATAGAACATATATTGATCCAAAGAAGACTGATCGTTATGCTGAAGAGGTGGCTGGTTATTGTGCCATATTTCAAAGATATTAAAAACACTCAACACCAGAAATGCCACTAGAGACGTGGAATGAAAAATAAGAAGCAGTGACTATGATAGAATACAAATCAGAAATGAGCACTGAAAATTTTGAGACTTCAGCCTTTGAAGTCCAGATGAACCACCTTTAACTAGGACGATCAAACATAATCTGTCCTCTATTTCGTCCCAATCTACCTGCTCTACTCCAGACGCCCTTCCCAATTTTGTTGTCACGCTCAGAACCAGGTCACATGCCAGCCATGACACAGGTAGTTATGACATGCATGAACATTTTTAAAGCCGTGTGGCCAGCATAGAAATGCTCCACAGGAAATAATATTACGGTTGATATCAGAATTGGAAGTTCCTCCAATACACTGGGTAATGGTCAGTACTAATATCATGTTATTTGCTACTGGCATTTTTTTATTTTTCTATTTTTCTAATTTCTATTTTTCCTTAGCCATCTATAAAGGTACTCGGTATTGGCCAAAGCAAAGTTCAGGTATCTGAATTGGTATGGGACCAGATAAAACGGCATCGGAATAAATAGTATTAATATAAAAAAAACGAAGTGCCTACAAAAGAGAGAGAAAAAAAATCTGCCCCTACTCCAGCGTAAAGCTGTAAGCAAGAAAGCTACAGTAAAGATATTATTAAATAAAGATATTATTGATTACCTTGCCTGAGGATAACTGCTATTGCTACCACACTATCCACTTTGCTGGTGTAATACTGCAAATTTCCCCAGTGTGGCACTAATAAAGGATTATCTTATCTTATCTTAATAAAAAGAATATAAGCTATTATCCCTCTAGAGCAGGGGTTCTCAAAGTTTGATAACTGAGTGCCAGCATATAATGGCACAGGAAAACCCATTAACTTGTTGTAGGATATGTGATTGGTTTGACAATGACATTTAACATTAAATATCTTGAGCACCAAATTAATTTTTTCGCAGATAAGGCTGATCATTTTACCTGGTCCTCATGGTCTGATGAAGTAAGAGTTGATGCCCTTTTCCTGAGACCTTATTTTCTTCTTTTCTGAATTTGCTAGCATTAGCTAATAGCACTAACTTCGATGACAGAACATACCTGCAACACCCACGTGGTGCCACCAGTTGCCATGCAACCAGAGGCTTTCCACAAGTCGTCATTCCTAACCTGACAGACGCTTGTCAGGGGAGTGCAGTCTGACCCAGTGGTGTTTGATGTATGATGTATTAAATGTAGGCTATTGAAAGTGTAAGTATTGAAACAAAATAATTAAAATAAAATGCATACACTACAGTACATGTCACATTCAGGAACTGCACAAAATGTTTCTGAGGGCCACAACTGGCCCGCAGGCCTTACTTTGAGAAACTATGCTCTAAGGGCTATAGAGCTACATGGCACTTCATTAAAGGGTTAAGCTCATCAGTCTCCATTATCACACCATTAACCACTACATCACACACAGTATAATTAAACAGCAGCAATGGAGAGGCTCAGTAACCAACAGACAGAACTATTTCACACCCAAATGTTTGGACACTTTTCTTTGTCTGCTGTCTAATAGTGGTTTGTCTACATTCAGTGTTCATCACTTCAGACTGACTGTCTTCAAGACTGTTTTCTTGACTGTGTTTGTGAATAAATTTGACTTTACCCTCAGGCTGGAAGGTGCCTGCTCACAGTGATCAGTATTTTTTGACCCCCTTTTCAGGAGGAGTGACGAAATTGGAGGCAGTGAAACAGGGAGGCTGCAAATTGCGGAGGAGGAGATGAAGAGAAAAGAGGGAGAGGCAGGATGATGGGAGCAGAGGGAGAGATGAAGCTCAGTAAGAAGGTAAATGTAAACCAAGAAGAAGGGAAGGAAACAGATGAAGAGGAAGGAAGGAATTATGTAAAACAAAACACTCACTGCATTATTTGCTGCTGTTATTTCAAATTGGCTACAAGGTTTTTCCCATCTTGCTGCGCTTGTTTTTTCAACCACCTCTCCCTCCTTCTCTTTTTTCCTCTCCCACACCCTTTCTCTTTGAATAATTGATCAGTACGTTTTCTCTCCCAGGCAGACACACTGAAACAACTGCCTTCGTCTGAAAAGCCAATCAGAGAAGCTCTGAGACGCCAGTGGGGAGGACTGACAATAGAGAATTCACGCTGAGACAAAAAAAAAAGGATTTTGAGACTAAAGCAGATGGATAATGTAAAAGACCACCGCCTCTTCTTACAGCAAGCACATAGCTTTCTGATCCATTTCGACTCCTTCTTGACATATTTATGTATTTTTTCTGCATGCCCTTAATGTTACACTTTAAATTCATGCCTTTGTAGTTAATGTGTGTGAAATCAAGGTCCCTTCATTCCACTGAAACATAATATGATGTTTCCTTTAATTTAGAACATCACAGAAAGAAAAATAAATGTTTGTATGCTGTCATGCGATGTTCCATAAAAAGATTTTACATTAATTCTCTTTCCCCCTTTCCTCTTTCTGCATGTTAAAAGGTACAGATGGATTGAACTGGAGGAACAAAGAGTACGAGGGCTGAGTGAGAGAGGAGTTCACATTTGAGAGAAGGGATAAGAGACCAGAGGGGAAGCGCCTTCCATGCTGGATCTTTGTAATCCCCTTCCTTCTCTACTGGCTCAGCAGGGCTCTGAGGTCATCAGTCCAGCCCGGGCAGCCTGTAATGAGGTCTGGGTTCTCATGGTGTGAGGACAATTGAGAAAAGGCTAATGAAGCTATAGCCAAAGTTCAGTCAGAAAGACTATTCTTATGCATGTTTAGTTTACCATCCTGCCATTCACTCCTCTCACACATGCTCCCTCATAATTTCTTTGCTCACATTGCTTGGGGCTGTCAGTTGTGATATCAGCTGGTCACTTCTATCCACAGTGACACACGTTACTGCATATAAAAATAATTAGTTACAAGGGAAAGTAACTTTTGCATGTCTGCTTTCATTCCCTTATTACTCATTCATTCATTTAATTCTTCATTTTTATTATCATTATTTTGGGGGCTTTTTAATATTTATTTGTTGGACAGCTTAAGATAGACAGGAAATAGGGGGAGAGGGTAGGGGAAAGACATGCAGCAAAGGCTGCAGGCTGGAAGTGAATTCATGGTCGCTGCTGAAGATTGACAGCTTCTGTACATGAGGCGCACACTCTACCAACTGAGCTAGCAGGGCACCCCTTAAATCTCTTATTAATGCAAACACAACTATACACCTAGTATTTCAGTGTGGCTATATACATGTAAACTAACAGTGGTTAATAAATTATTATATACAGTAGGTGATTTGAGTTGTAATGACAGGGGATGCCATCACCCAGTTAAATGAACAAAGTGTGCCCTGTCTGTTAACCTGCTATCTCCCCTTTCTATCCTTACTGGCAAAGAGAATGCAGGGGCAGACAGGTTGTTTACTGGAATATGTTAATCTAGTTTTTCTGACTAAGGTTTGTGGAGGTTAGAATCTATGGACCCGACCATGGCTCTGAAATATCAGTAGCCTAATTGTGCTGTGTATTTATAAAATTTATAAATGGTGCTGTCCATGGTGCTGAAGTAGCAGACAGATTTGGAAATGTGTCTTTTTCTCTCAGTCCCATCCTTCTGTCAGTTTCATCTTGGATCAATAGTATTATGTAAACTCTATAGCTTTCAAGATGACTAATCCCCCGTGGGTTGTATTGGAGGATGTCGGAGTGCTGACATAAACTCATGGGCCTACTGGGGACTTCGTTATTAGCCGTTTCTAGCCCTCCTTCTCAGTTGTGAGTTTGGCTGGGTAGTGAAGCGCAGGTTTAAGGCTGAGGTTATAAAACTCCCTCGTAACAACTCACTATGTGGACCGCTGCTTCAGGACGGAGTTTCCCTCTCATCTTGTGGGATTCGTGGATCACCTGGTCTTGGATCTAGTGCTTCTAGAAGCAGAAGACAACGGTTCTGGGTTTCTCCCCAGGCTTCAGCATGAAAGTGAGGGCACGATGTGAGAGGTCTAGCTCTAGAGGTGACGAAACCACCTGGTCAGCCAGGAGTTCGACGAGCAGCCCAGAACACAAATCTGTTGGCCGGGGGCCTCTGATAGACTCGGGTAAGCCTAAAATGCATACATTGTTACTGCGGCTTTGTCCCTCCAGGTCCACAGCCTTAGCCTTGAACTTAGCCTTGTCGCTGGCTAGGTCTGAGCAGGTCACTTCCAGTGCCCTGATGTGGTTGATTGGAAGGACTGAATTTGCTGCTCTTCTACTTTGGCATGAATGGTGTCAACCTTCGTCTTGAGAGTTAAGAATGCAGATCTGAAGGCATTTCTTTTTTTTTAGTTTCATACTCTCTTGAATTTTTGCTGGATTTCAAAGCCATTTTCAGGTGGAGGTCGGAATAAAATATTTACTGTTGATGTGGATAGAATGATACAAATTGGGCTAAATAGGATGAAGGGTTAAAATAAGTGGGAGTGCAGAACATATGCATCTACTCCATGTTCTTGGTGACTGGACTCCTCCTCTAAACTCCTTCACTATGAGAAAGAACCAAAAGATTCATTCATGAGTCAGCATACTAGTGGCGAGTAAACCTAACTTATCAGGTTACTTAAAAGAAAAAAGAACTTTTCTACTTATCATATGATGAACAATTAATATTAGACTATGATGAAAAACAAGCTCACATTGAACTGTCTTGTGCCACCGGGTGATGTTAGATCATAATAAAAAAAATAAGTAAAAAAACAATTTTAGTAATTGTAAAAGCCTATGTCTTTTTAAATATATATATATCTCTCTGCCATTAGTCATTCATGCTTCCGTCATGCACACCCTCCACCCTACCATCATTGCCCAGTCTCTGTAGATTCAACAGCTTCATCATTTCATCAGCCTCTTCAGCATATCAGTCCCAGCAGCATCATCAGCTGCCACCTCCGGTGTCTCCATGGCATATTTATCTTACCGCTGCTCAGAGCAGATGCCCTTCGATTACAGAATCTCCCTGTAGAGTCTGACTGACAAAGACTTTCTGTCAAGACCAATTATAACATATAAACTGTATAATACACAATCATCTTCATTCACTTGTCTCTCCTGATTGAAATGTATTGAAATATATTGAAGGACCAGCGATGTAGGATTTAGAGGCATCTAGCTGTGAGCTTGGAGACTGCAAACACCTCATCTCACCCTTTTCCAAGTTTAAAAGAAGAACCTACAGTGGTCATGCAAAAGGCCACAAAACAGCATGGCAGACTCCATGGAAGAAGATCCACGCCCCTGTACATTTATATGGCTCACTCTAAGGTAACAGAGACATAACAATTCTTAGTTTCAGGTGATTAAATGTCAATGAAAACATCCATCCATCGCCCATAGCCGCTTATCCTGATGGGTAGCAGGAGGGCTGGGGCCTCTCCCAGCTGACATTAGGCAAGAGTCCAGGTACACCCTGTACAAATCGCTAATTCATCAAAAACATCCTTATGAATATTATAATGAATTTCTGTCATATTCTGCCAATAAACACCTGTAAATGTTACACACTGGACCTTTACATGCCAAAAGGTATTTTCTCTAGACAATATAGGCTGTTGCAAGTATTTTATTTTCCTCACACTTAGTGAGCATACAGTCTATCAAAATTAAAACATGTCACACGGCTCTTCTCCAGTACATCATGCTTTAGCTTCAGCTCTATGATGAAGGCAAATTAGCAGAAAAGATTTGATGACTAAACGATGGTTTACTGGTATTGCAACAAGTTTTAGTTCATGCTGTCAGATAAGCTGTACTCAATGTTTTGAATCCCACATTTCTCTCTTCTTCCCTTTGACTCTCTTATAAAAGATGAACACAAACAGATAAACACTTTTTTTGCTCTCAGACTTACTGCACAGCATAAATTTTTAATCTTCATTTCTTACACACCCACTCAATCACAGCAACAAAAGGGAACTTTTCCGCACTGCAGTTTTATATGGGTGTGTATGTATTTGTCTATCTTTCTGTACTGAATATTGTTGTTTTTCAGTGACTTAGTTGCCAGAAACCAACTTGTTCCTTTCTGGTATATTAAGATGTTTGTCTTTTTAAAGTAGGCTCTTTGCTCCGGGTCTAAAAATAAATGTTGCAGGTGACACAGGAGCAACTCTGGTCCCTCAGATAAAACTGCAACACTAGCAAGGAATTTCTTTTCTGTGCTATTCAAGATGAGGCTGCAACATGGCTCTGTGGCAGTGTGGACAAAAACTTAAAGGGATAGTCTGAAGTACTCAAATGGGGTTGTATGAGGTATTCATCCATAGTGAATTACCAACAGTAAATAACAGTCAGCATACTCCCAGTTTGGAGGGCAGCAGGTATATTAGAGTAAGATGCTAAAATCATTGGACTGCTGTGGATAGGACCTGCAACAAAATGTATTTTAGCCACTTCAAAAAAGGTCAACCTAAAACAAACTTATGTCAGTTTAAACTAAATTTGTGTTATATTTAGAGTATTCTCACTGCTTTCACTGCTTTATCTTGCTGTCAGATGGCAATTTTTGAAGGGAAACCATTTTTATAAGACAAATATCAACTCTCTCGCTCAACCAGACTCCATTGGCGAAATCAGTCATTTTACCTCACAGAATATGGGAGTTTCAGGTCTACCACTGCCTCAATCTGTTAGTTAGTGTTATCGTTGTATGAATCTGAACTAAACTTTAAAGGAACACAATAACACAATCAAATGAACAGATTCTGTGAGGTAAAATCACTGATTTCACCAATGTGTGGGTGAGTGAGAGTTCACAATATTTGGCTTAACGGTGGTCTCCTGTCAGAAATGGTTGTCTGATGGCGAGGTAAAGAGGTAAAACTGATATTGGGTTTTTTCAATGGACCTTTTGATTTGCTGCTGATCCTGTCCAAAGCAGTACTTTGCTCAGCTTCCAACACCAGAACTCAGTATTACTTAACATTTACCGGTATTATCAAGATATCAAATTATTAAGGGTTTGCTTAGGGGAGAGACATAGCTGAGGTGGGACAAAAACTGGATTGGGATGTAATTCGGAATGGAATGAACATCGGTGATGGTTTGAAAAACCCCAAATCAGTATATACATTTGAAATTTGAAATAAGGCATTAGATGGGACTGGTCCCTGACCTATATTGTTCTTTCTGCTGTTGGCTCCTTCATTCATGTTGTATGGGAATGTCCAGGGATTCTAGATTTCTGGGGGAAGGTTGTTAATACCCTCGCAGGACTAGTTGGGGCACTATTACCAATGGATCCTGCTGTACATCTTCTAAATGAAGATTCCCGTCTTTCCCTCATGGATAAAGCATGCAAAGTCTGGCTGACGGGCCTAACTGCAGCCAAGAAGATTGTAGCCCAGCGCTGGAAACCTACTCACAATATTTATATTATTCATTGGCTACGGAGCTTTTTGGACATTTCTTACCTGGAACTATCATCAGCAAGGATTAATGATGCAGGGCCAGACACAATTTTAATGTGGACAAATCTGATATCTGACTTGAAAGATCTTCTGTGTAAATAGGACTACTCTGATCATCCATCTTGTTGGTTGGTGGAGTGGAGGGGGGTGGAGAGGGGGTGGGAAGTGATAGGGAAAGGGGCTGAGGGTTGGGGGGTATGAAAACTTAAAATGGAAATTTGCTGTATTGGTTTTAGCCTATTTGTTATCGTTCGATTTAAAAATGAATGATAAAAAAAAAATATCAAGGGTTTTAGCCATGTGAAGATGAATTCTATGTATTCTGTTCTCATTTTATCTTATTTTTACTTGTAGCTTTTAGTTTTCACACTTATTTTTTATCAATTATTGTATTCTATTCCTGTTTTAATTTCATTCTATGTCTTTATTATGTGATGCACTTAATTTGGTGCATTAATTTCTTTGTTGTAAAGCACTTGTATGAAAGGTGCTATACAGATTTATTATTATTACTCCTATTGCTCTTCCAAACTGCGGCGAGCTAACTGCTAATCTCTCAATGACTGATCTCCTGAGAATGAATGTACTGTAACAAGAAGAATGATCATTTTGAATATATGTTTCCTCAGAATGGGATTTGAAGAGCATTTTGTGAGTATTTCAAGCGACAGTGGTCTTTCCTTTCTTTACTCTCGCTTCATAGCCAGAAACTATTATGTGACCTGCCAGGTGGCTCGGCAAAGACACAGACATTAGCCTCTGGATGAGCTGTCCCTCTGAGAAAGTGTTGAGTTAGTGAAGCAGATAAAGGTTGCCTTGTCACCCATGTAGACCCGACAGCCCTCTGTGGTTCTGTGCCCTGGGCCCTGAGTCTGGCACGTACAGGGAAGCCTCTGTATGGGACTGATGCACAATGAGTCCTTTCAACCACGACTAAGCTGCAGTGGTCTTTGAGAATGTGGGACCAGAATACCTAAAATAGGCAGCGATCATTCAGTGGGTTTAAAGATCAGAGATGGTCAACCCTGAGTGACGATACAGACAGTAGTGACTGTCACTGATAAGACACTCTGGAATAGAAACAGAACATCTTCTCCCTTCCTTATTTAACATTCCTCACGTTCTTCATCATTTGAGACACTTACTATTGATCAGTTATCATGCTGAAGGCATTTTCCACCAGTAATTACTCTGCAACACCTCTTTTCCACTGATGAATATTCATCACGTTCTTAATATCAGCCTCTCCTCACCCCTTTCCCTGGGTACTCACGTCTCTTCTCTGTGATGTGCAGCAGGCTAGCGGTGTGCCCAGTCAGGCTGCCCTCCTCCTCCTCCCCCCCTGCTGAGTGCTGGAACAACTCCTTGGATAGGTCACCTGAGCTGGAGGGCTTCAGCAGCTTCTGGATGTCTTTATTGGGCTCTATCAGCACACACAGAGAAAGTAAGACAGAGAGTGAGAGGGAGCAAATAGAATAGAAAAGGTGGAGATATTGATCAGGCCTTTAGATTTTTTAATAAAAGGTCATTTGCTCTACTTAACTTACTGTAACTCTCAAGTCTATTTCTAACCCAGGACAATTAAAGGGATTAAACAATGTCTTTGAATCCATAAAGACACATCTTCTTGAAGTAATGAAGGAGAAGAAATCAATTAAGAGATCCCAAGTATATTCACTCCAGTGTCTGCCATATTCAGCAGTTATCCTCCTTGTATAACCAATTTTATGTTCAATTTCATTCAATTACCAAATCTAAACCTGACATGAATCCCAATGTCACCTGTCTACTGTAATGCTGTGAATTCAATTTTACTCTCCGTTCGCCCCTTCTTGCATTCTTTAATTCATTCCTACAGTCTGTACAAGTGTACACACTCTGCTTTTTGTCAGTTGCATATAAATTTCTGTTTAAATCTATGTGAACATGTGTTTAGCTGGTGTTAAAGGTTTTATAAATGTGTGATTCCTTGGCTGTAATTCAACAGTTGTTACATTTTTGTCATTTTAATGTTTTTAGGAAAAAATACAAGCTGAGTAAACTGAGAGCCTCTCAAACATCCATTCAAGATAGAAAAAACAAGTTTGCACAGGCTATTAACAAAGTCTGAAAATAGAAGGTACTTAAAATAGCATCCCTTTAAATACCAGAGTATGCAAAAAACTCTGTTCACCTGTTTGATACAGCTGAAAACACAGTGGGGTATGTGATGAGGCTGACTGAGGTAAGGACAGGAGTTCAGATACGTCAAATTCCAAGGTGGGACGCTGTGCGAAATGCACATAAAAATGGAACACAATAATTTGCTAATCCTTTTTGACCTCTATTGAGTTGAAAACACTACAATTTAATGTTTAAACTATTAATTTTTATTGCTTTTTATAAATATACACTCATTCTGAATTTGATGCCTGCAACAAGTTTCAAAAAAGTCAGGACAGCTGCAACAAAAGACTGGGAAAGCTGTGCAATGCCCAAAAAACATTCCACAGGTTAACAGGTGAATTGGTAACAGGATCGTGATTGGGTGTTAAAAGGCTCAGTCATACATAAGCATGGATGGGGCAAGGTTCAAAACTTTGTGAAAAACTTCGTGAGCAAATAATCCAACAGCTTCAGAATGTTTCTCAACACAACTGCAACAAATTTAGGAATTTTACCAACTATAATCCATAATATCATTAAGAGATTCAGATAATCCAGAGAAATCTTTTCAGGTGAGGGGCAAGGCTGAAAACGAACAATGAATGCTCATGACCTTTGACCCCTCAGGTGAAAGTCCATGTTTTAAATTGTTTTTAGAATTCATGGACATTGAGTCCTTCGGGCCAAAGAGGAAAAGAACCATCCAGATTGTTAAAAGCGCTACTGGACTGGAATGACCACAGTCCAGGCGTGTCACTGAAAAACGTGTAGTTCATTATGAAGCGTAAAATACGCAGAGACTGTGGAGCCACTGAAGTCATGTATCAAGCAAGAATGGGAAACTTTCAAGTTCAAAACTTCAACACTTCGTGTCCTCAGTTCCCAAACACTTACTGAATATTGTAAAAAGAAAAGGTGATTATAGCAATAAACATTCCCTTGTCCCAACTTTATTGGAACGCACTGCAGGCATCAAATTCAGAATGAGTGTATAGTTACAAAAAACAATAAAGTTAAACAGTTTGCACATTAAATATCTTGTCTTTGCACTACAATCAATTGAACACAAATGGACACATTTTTGCAGATAATTGGATTCTGTTTTTATTTATGTTTTTATACAATCTCCCAGCTTTTTTGGAATTGGGCTAATATAACTACAACATAAACTACCACAATTTTCCGCAAAGTATCAATACTTTTGACGCTAGTTAATACAAACCAGGCATGTTGGGTAAAATAGAGCCAAATAACCTAGTAGTACATTTTAAAAATGCAACTGAAGAGGACATTTTAATAGAAAAAAGATTAATCTGTGTATATGGAGAAACCTCTAACAAAAGTGGCATCAGTAATGTTTTTTTTATATGAAAACATGCAGTTAATAGAAAGTAACGTAGGAGTACAACAGCTCACGATGGGCCTCACCAGATGGCTGATGAGTCCATGTCTACTCGCTGTATATTCCTAGACAGCTGAATTTCTCATTTTAGTTGAAAAGTGTGTTACAGCCGAGGCCGAGCCAGACAATCACGGATTCTGATTTCACCCTGAGAAGCCGAGTGTTCATTACTCTGCTATTGATTGATTTCCCCGGCGGAGCCACACAAACGGTAGGAGACTATAGTGTTACCACGTCTGCTGTTATAATGAAATGTTTGCTCAATATTTAGACCAAGATATCAGCAGCTTTGGTTTCCATTTCCATCATCTTCTTCAGCAAACACTCATTATAGAAATCATGCTGGATTACTGTCCCCTGACCTTTCTACTATTGCTCTGGGGCAGTTTATCATCCATCCATCTATCCAAGCTGTAATTTTATCCATTAACTCTAAAATCAGCTTTTTCTCCACAGGGAAATGTCATCACAAGGGCTGTTGGAGTTGCATTTGCCATATTTGTAATCAGCTATTTGTCTTAAAGGAAAAGTGGAATACTTATTTGTCAGATATGAAATCTGTTTTAAACCACAGATACAAGTTCTAAGACATAAATCCAACACAAATCTCTGAGGATCACCTTCCTTCCTTCTTTTATAACTATATAGTATTCCTGTGTTTTGTGTGCTTGTATTTGCCCAAACGTTTAGTATTTTGGTAAAAGATGAGTCTGGCTCTCAGTCAGGATGTTAATCAGTGACAGAAGAAAAAGGCTCTCAAGAAAGTCACAGTGTATGAAGGAGGACATGTTTACACAGATGGCATGATCTAACCACCACCTGCCGGACCGGCTGTGAAAAACCAAGAGTAAATAACCAGAGTATAAGTTACTGCTGGTACAACGCAATCAGAGCTATCAGAAATGTGGTCTCTCCACGCAATGGCTGACCTTGTCTCAACTGGAGCTGCCAGCCATGGCTGCCTGTGAATCAGCGAGCCCGACACAGACAGGCAGACAGATGGAGAGAGAAGCTGAGAGCTGAGAGTGATGTGTGCCAAAAGTTGAGTCAAACTCTGTGTCTCACTCAGTTCAATAAATCAATCATTGCTTGTAGCACAGGCAGGAGGAATTAACACCCCCAACACCCCTTTTCGCCAGGTCATTTTGCCTGCTGATTGCTCTCAATCTTCTATACTTTACTGCAGTGTTTCTCAACCTGGGGGCCGGGTCTCCCAAGGGGGTCACGGAATAATTGACAGGCGTCCACAGAAGGTTGTGGAGAACAAAATGAATCATTGCGGCAAGCAGCATGGAATGAGAGGAAACAGACACAAACACTAACAAAGTAACATTTGCATTTTCTAACATGAATTAGCAAACAAACTACTCAGACCAACAAGCAGGATGGGAAATGAGGTACATATTTTAGACACAAAACAAACTCGCTTTCATTTTGCCACCTTTGTGCCATACTGTTGTGCTTAAAGAAGCAGACAGAGCCAGTTTTGCTAGTTATCACATGGAATAACTATCAAGCAATGGCTTCTCAGAAAAGGTATTCCAGCTTCAGACTCAGAACAGGAGACTGGACAGGAAATAGAGAAGATGTCTCAATGTGTGTCACCTGAAAGTCTGAAATATCACCCTGACTTTATGCAATATAGATTTTTTGTGGAGGTCACCAACACCAACTGGTTTGTCGTAGGGAGCCACAACTCAAAAAGGCTGAGCTGCACTGCTGTATAGTAATGCTTTTTTAAATGTTACAGTATTTTCTGCAATGACCATATCTATACAAATTTCTCTAAATATAGGTGACCACATCACCGTGCACAGCCCTAATCCCCATGAGCTGAAAATAATGTTTTATCAACTTTTATTCTTTAATTCAGAGTGGCTGCTGGTTCAGAACAGGCACAATGCAAACATGGTTATCTAGAAGTCACACTTTGTAACCCTGTCTTGTGATACATCATAATAATGATGTTCACTCTAATTCCATCTCATCATAATGAACAAATAATACCCAATTTGTCACGGGCGGGTAATTCTTTCTGTCAGCATGAACATGTTGTTCTCAGACACAGTATGTAAAGTGGAACAAAGCCATGGCAGGAAAAATAACCATCTCCCATAAAAAATACTATTACTGTGAATACCTGCTGAAATTGCAGCTTATAATGGCTGCAGAGACATTGTTTTAGCCCCGAGATGCAATAGAGTAATAAAGCAACATTTTAATGGTGGGTGAATGCACTCTGTACGGTCAAAGGAAGTATTATACTGACAAATAAACTACCCCTCTGCTGCTCTGCATCACTTTGTACATTATGAGATGCATGCCTTTTATCTATCAAAGCTAATGTTATAATCTTTCCGGCACAGGAATTTCATTTAAGACTTATTTACTCGAGATGCACAGATATGTCATTATTTGTATCTGTATCTATTCAACCAAAAAACTTCTGTCTGTATTCTTTAAAAAAATGTTTTCTAAGCTTTTAGTGAAAGTCACATTAAATAAGGCAAATGTTTTGGATTTTAACCTAATATTCACTGTCAATGCAATTGGTGTGTCTACAAATAATTCAGCACTGAATTATAATTAATTCTGAAATATATTTCCACATCATCATACTTTACTTCCTATTTTTAGCTAAAGTAAGTTTATCAACCACCACCTCCCCTTTAACTGGGTGATACTGAAAAATCAAAAACTGAGGGAAAAAGTTTAATAAATCAAAAGATTCTGTTTTTCATCTGAAACAGAAACTCTACGGTAAAGACATACAAATATGTAAAAATACACTTCAGTTGAGGGTGATAATTTTGGTGCACTACATCAGGAATTGATTAAGGTAGGTACAACCTTTTTTTAACTATGTCGAGGTACTCAGCTGGAACTGACTTTTTCTGAATAATGAGTAACTTTGAATAGAAGACATGTCTGTTTCCATCACATTATTTCTGCCTTCCCACATAGCGTACTCAGATTCAGGTCCATCCTTATTAGATATCGTACATTACTTTGCCACCACTATAGACAAACATAGTTAAATAATGAGCCTTTGAATTTTTAGATGTTACAGTGCAATAGTGGCACCACTGAGGCATTGTGCAGTGCTGCCACACAGAACAGGCTTCTCTGGATGGTCTTTACACAAAGGCCATATGCATTCACTATTGTACTGCAATTTGTATTTCATCAGTCCAGCTTTTGTGTCATTGACCTACAGTGCGTGGCAATAAAAAGAGCTGTACTGCTGGGCAACAGATTAAAAATGAGGCCTGTAGAAATAACATAGAAATGTAGAAATAAAGAATTCACAACTGGATCCTATGATAAAAGATAGAGACACTGATGCCCTGCTATATTTAAACGTATCAGACTAACTCCTGAGTAGACAAACATAAAAATGTTACTCAGTCCCACCATTTAGAAGTCTCCATACAATTTACAACACCTTGAACATGCTGTTTTAAGAAAGACACAAAGCACAAGTCATTCAAAAGACAAAGACACTTGAGAAATGTGACAAAAGCTGTGTCACAGAGAAAAGAAAGAGCAGAAAATGTCTCTTACCTGGGCTCCCTGCCCCTCCCTGTGCCTCCATGCAGCTCAGCCGAG
Organism: Lutjanus erythropterus; assembly: GCF_056507025.1. Lineage (NCBI taxonomy): Eukaryota > Metazoa > Chordata > Actinopteri > Lutjaniformes > Lutjanidae > Lutjanus > Lutjanus erythropterus. The sequence goes on from NC_139317.1 coordinate 25,683,470, forward strand.
TGTCCTGCTGTTCACCACACCAGCATCGGAGACAAACAGGGAGGGAAGAAGGGAGAGGCAAGGGGAGAGTGTGTCTGTGTGTGCATATGAGAGAGACAGAGTAGGGCGGGATGGGGTAGACAGCGAGACCTCGGCTCCCCAAACCCTCTGCTGCTCCTCCTCCTCCTCCTCCCTCTCTTTTTTTGTCCTCCCTTGTTCTAGATTTCCCAAACAGGTGATGCTGGTTTGTCCTCTGGCTCAGTCCACCTGCCCCGCTCTGCCATCACAGCTGTGTGTCTGCTGCACAGAGAGGCAGCTCTGGGAACAGCGACATCACTGCAAATTTCTAAGCCACTTGGTTTGGTGAACGCAGCATTGTGAGGCTTGGCTTGGTATGCACAGAATACACACACACAGAGAGAGAGAGATCCAGGCAGAGAGACAGAAAGGGAAAAAGGGAGGGAGGGTGGAGCTGGCAGCCTGCCCAGACTGACAGAGAGAGAGAATGGGGTGTCACCGAGGTTTATGGACCACTCGAGTGGGGGGACAGTGTGTGTGAATGAGTATTCCCGTGTGTCTGCGCATGGATGTGGCATAAACCTTTGTGGATAAACTTGAAGTTAACCCTGATGGTGATGAGTCAGTTCATGTCACACAGCTCAGACAATGCACATGATTAAAAGAGATATATGACAATGCCCATTGTAAAATTACTTGTCTGTGATAGTAATCTGAATCCACACCTTTCAAAAAAGCAGGAAATGGTGCTCCGTGCTCCTGAGTGAGATATGCTGGTAGAGCTCGCCCTCTAGTGGTGGGATTTGACTCTTTCAGGTAGCAGTGTGCCACAACCTGCAGTAACTACCAACTTTTACCACCAACAACATGGTCTATGACAAGACACAGTACAAGAAAAGAAAAAGGAAATTTAGGTTCCTTTCTTTAGAAACAAACTTTAATTTGCCCCCAAAATAAATGCTACAGAGACAGAGCAATGGCTCTCAAATAAATGATATGGTCTCCAGTAAATTTTCTATCTTGCAAGGCATCTTTAGCTGAAATAAAAAAAACAAACTTGAGAGTATAGATCAGATTCAGCAATCTTTATAAAGTGCCAGAACAGAAACTACTTTGGTTGCTGGCACACATCACAGCAGACAAGTAAGACATGCCCTATCAAGTCATGTCTTTTTATGTTCTGTACTGTAATTGGTTTTATTAGGGAGAGGGAAGCTCAGGAGTCCCTCTAGCAACTATATCAAAAACAATTTAAATATAATCAGTCACATACTTGTAGAAAAAAAGGCTGAATTAATTATCCAGGTCACAACATGCTGATAAAGCTGTATATGTAGATCATAATAATGTTTTGGGAAGATTAGAGATAATCCAGCACTTTCATTTTGACTTGTTGAACATCTGAACAGCAGCATGTTAACAATGTCATTGTAGACTCCTTTTCCTGTAAATGTTTTCAGTCATGTATCATTATGGCCATATAATTACACTATACATTTACAGGATGTAATCTAAAACATTTATGTCACATGGGGCAAAACTGGATCATTTTTTTTATCTGTTTAAACTTAAAATGTTTACAGAAGTCAAAATGTTGGTGATAAAATTCTGAAAAAAAAAAAATCACACATCAATTTGCTGGTTTCAGGTGTTTTGTCAAATATTTCGGTGACGTTTCATCAAACACTGACCAAAAAAAGAAAATGTAGGTTGTACAGTATGACTAAAAAGTTAAATTACAACAAGATATTAAATATCACTGCAGACTCACTGTTGTGATCTGAACACATTTTAAACAGTTGATATCTACCATCTAGAGCACGTCTGTGTTGATTTTGGTCACATTTGAATGAAGACGTGGAGATATAGATGTTAACTGATTTTTTATATTTTGAAAAATATAGAGCGATGGACTTCTGAAATGACAACAGGTTGCAGTGAGACAAAATTTTGTCACATTTCAGCAGGTGTGCTTTGTAATAAATCACAAACACTTTAAGCAGTTATTACCAAATTTCATGCATTGACTGAGTCACGACCTGAGATCAGGCAAACGGATTTTCAGACAAATTGGTCCAGCCAATTATGAGAAATAAACATTTTGCATTTGTCATGGTGAAATGAAATGCACTTTAATATGTAAGCTTAGTGGACACTCTTGAATACTCTCTCAGTAATACTAGTCTCATTTTTCTCATTGATATCTCATTGTGTTCAGGAGTTATTACAGAATTTAGAAAGTTAGCTATTTTGATAAAAATTGATAGGTTCATAAAATCCGAATGGACAGACAAACCAAATTTCCTTTTGAAATTGACTAATTTTCAGGATGATTGGCCCAACGATGTAAGGCAAGTTTATGAAAATAGGATGTTGATAAAACTGAGAAAAAGTCACAAGAGTTGACATTTTTTAAGCAGAGGACTAATTGAGAAAAGATGCAGATGAATTGAACAATTAAAATGGCAAAAGAATTTTTAGTCTATAGCGCCACCCTGAGTTCAATGCATGTCATTTTTGTTGCCTGAGTAGTGGCTGGAATTTGCAATCCATCTGCCACTTTTGCTGGATTTGCATCTCACAGTTTTTGCTGCACAAACACTTTTAGTGGAGAAAAATAAGAAAGAAAGAATAATCAGAACAAAAACAATAGCCTTTCACAGCGAGAGACGTGGCTTGGACTCCTAAAGAAGACGAAGAAGGATCAGACCAAAAACAAAAGGGGTCCGCAGCAAGTGGAACTGATTGGATCCCTAATGAATAATTTACAAAAACAATAATGTCTGAATTCTGTTTAGCTGCTTCAGTCGCCTCAGGGTCCAGTGATTGTGCACTGTCACTTTGGAAAATCTTATTTTCTTGTTATGTACCTAAATGTAATTAGGTTAGTGGAATTTTTGCACGTTTTGTCTTTTTAATACTGAAAACAACTTTTCTTAAGTTTGTTTTTAAAGGTATTATCCAAATAAAAATTATATGTCTTTTTATTTAAATGCTAGATGGCAGGGGTGGAAGTAATAAATTACAAATACTCAAATTACTGTAATTAAGTAGTTTTTTGGGGTACTTGTACTTTTATGAGTAGATTTTCAAATCTGTACTTTTACTTGTACTTAAGTATTCATTATGCCATGTAATCTACTTAGTTACTTTTAAAATCATAGTTGAGTACTGAGTACAATTTAAATTAATATCCAGACCTTTTATCAGCATTTTTGTAGCCAATAAAGTGATTTGATAGCAAAAAAACGCCAATGAAAACCAGGACATAAAAAACAAAACAAAGTATGTTCATGACTGATCTTTAATTGATTTTTCATTAAGAATTTAACCAGTTAAAAATGTGTTCATGGATATTTAATCAATAGTTGTGGCAGTAACTGCACCTCATCTAGCTTTATTTTGTCTGCTGGAGACATTTGCTGAATAAGGAAATAAAAACTTGAAATGAGAGAAAAAAAGACAAAAAAACAAACAAAAATTAAGGGAAAAATGTTCAAATATGGTCAAATCAAATCAGTCATTAATGATTAATTGATTGTTAGTGTTTTAACTTTTGGTAAAGCAAAACACACAAAATTTAGAGCTTTAGTCTGGAGAGGTGATGGTGACATCATCTGATAAAAGTAACTAATACTCTGAGTAGTTTTTTTGATGAATACTTTGTACTTTTCCTTAAGTATTTTTCTAACACTAGTACTTTTACTTGTATTTGAGTAATATTTTAGCAATGTTATAGTATTTGTACTTGAGTACAGATTTTCAGTACTCTTTCCACCACTGCTAGATGGTGTTAACAAGTTAAATTCACTTTTTATCTGGTTAAATACAGATGTGACAGTTATGTATTAACGTGTTATTGTTAGAAAGATCCTTATAAGTTCAGAAGTATAATGTTTTTTCTCCCTTCATGTCTTCCCCTCCGGTAGCTCCTTGTATAGAAGAGTCCTCACCGGCAGAGCAGGACTCATTTTCTCAATACCAGGAGAAGACTGTCAAACAGATCTTGTTCTCCAAGCCTTCTGTCTTCACTGGAATATTTCAGACCATCTGCAACTACTTCAAGACTGTCACAAACACAACCATCCACAAGAATTTCAGTTGTGGGAAGCATGACTCAAACACTATGAGGTCTCATATGCAGAGGTTTAATGTGGTGAGTTCAGGGAGGTAAAGTACACTGTGTAGAGTTTGGTCTCTTTCATGGGACTGTGGGAATGCTGTGTCTGGATTATACACAAGTCGTGATGTAAATATGATGACTAGTGCATGTAGACTGCCTGAACAGTTCAGGTGAAGATGGAGATCAAGGTGGAAAAAATAAGCAATAACTGGGCTGAACAGCGGATGACACATAAAAGCCTGCAGGTGCTGCTCCAGTTTACAAAGTTTACAAAATTTAGAGTAGACCAGCAATTTGTGTATTCTGCGAGGTAAAATGACTGATTTTACCTATAGAGTTTGGTTGGCTTATATAACAGCTGTTTCCTGTCAGACAATTTTCAGAGCACACTACGACTGGTAACATTTGTAGGGGAGGGTATCTCTGTATCACCGCAGTACTTCATTATAATGCTGTTTTGACACACATTTTACTGTCATCCAAAAATTGAAACTCTTCTGATCTGAATATTGCACTTGGCCATACTGCGATTTTAATTTTGTTTTTATTAATTGCGCAGGCCCTGTCCACACTTTACAGGAATGTTATTATATATGGAGCCTGAATTGTCCCCACTGATTGGCTGTTGGATGTCAGTCCGGCCAACAAATTCTCTCCTCACCAACAGTCACACCAGGAAATCACCTTCAGTTTACTACAAGAGGTAGTATATTTCATCAATGATATTTCTGTGCACACATTTCCAAATATAATCATTAATTGTTTTCTTTTCCTGACCCCAGCAAGACCATTACTGTTAACACTAACAACCATCTAATATAGTGTCATTCAAGACCACCAGCTGCCATGCAAGATCCACATGCAACTACAAAATCATCAGCTAAAATTGGTTGCTTGGCCAAACTAAACATAATCAAACTGAACAAAACCAGTGGGTGCCTGAAAGGCACCAGCCTTCCAGGAGTGAGAGAGAGCCATCCTGGATTCCCCCAAGCTGTTAAAGGCCAAACACAGGTGAAGGCAATCCCCAACGAGGAGGGAGGGCCAAGCAGTCAGGGACAGAATATGCAGAGGCAAGAACATAGAAAAACTGACCTGAGGCCTGTGGCAGGCAGAATAGGCTAGTGTGGGTATACTTGAACATGTGGGCTTCAGAAACTTGCGTGCAATGCATCTTGGTACATGTCGGCCCTGCTGGCACAGCTCAGTGAGCAGCAGGACTTAGCTTTCTTGGTCAATGTAGCAGCACTGAAGAATTCAAAGATTCCATTAAACAGATTTAACATCATATTTTCCCTTTATGTGAACTATCAGATCAATGTGTACTTCAAAAGTATTTTATTTTATATCCGAATGTATACACTGACCAGGTACAAGGAGGCCTCAAATTTGTCAGACTTTATTATCTTCTAAATAATTTTACTCTCAAATGTGAGTCTTTAGATATTGCTTTGTGTCTTTCATTGCCCTTTTAAGTCTCATCTGAAGCACTCTGAATTGCCTTATATTTTCTAAGTGCTAAACAAATAAACTTGCCTGTAGCTCAGAGTTCAGCCCACATAAAAACCAGTTAGAAGAGAGAGAAGTTAAAAATAGAAATACTCAGGTTAAGTGGAGGTATTTTAAGAACTGTACATTAATACGCTGTTGTGTAGAAAACATTTCACTTCTCTGTGGTTCCCTCGCAGTTTGTAGGGTTTCACAATAATGTGACGCTTCCGGTTTTTCGTTTGGTTAAGACTGACCCTCCAGAGCCGCCGTAGCAGTGATAAACACTGACAAGCAGCTGTTCCTCCAGTTTTATGTTACACAGCTCACGTGTAAGACTTTACTGCGTGCATTGAAAACGAGGGTCGAAGAATATATGAATTTCCGTCACTAATAATGGAGCCTGTTTTAGTCATAAAACCTGGTGAGTTAAATGTTCGCAACGCTTGTTTTGTTGTTAAAAAATGAATGTCGATGCATGGCGTCACCGTGGAGCTAAATGTTTGGCTTCAGTCTGTCTTAAAGCCTTTTCTGTTTCCTCTCCAGGAGCGTCGAAGTGGGACATTCGCCAGAAAGTATGGGACTACATCGAGGAAAACAACCTGGCCAACTTCCCCAGACCTGTTCACAACAGGATCCCAAATTTCAAGGCAGGTTAAAGCGGCTAAACTGAAGCAGCGGTGTGGTTATTGTGACCCAAAATACACTGGCAATGAAACTGTTAACTCTAATATGCAGTGTTGACATTGTGGTGTTGGCTGTTACAGAGGCTATCATCTGTTATTTGCTCGTTCATTCATTCAGAGGATATTCATGCATGGTCTTTTATTCTCTGTGGCTTGTTAACTGTCTTTTGCATGAGGGCCGCGTGTCCACAGGACAGTAAAAGTAGTGATGGGATGCATTAAAACTATGAGCATAAACAAGATAATAAAACAGACATTTGATACTAAGACAAGCTAGAAAACCAGATTTAAAGAACATTAATAGATTATGAAAATGCATAGTAAAGCAGTATTGTGTAGAATTACTCAGGCTGCAATATTTTCAGTGTTGATTACTTGTTGGTTATTTTCTCGACTAATTGATTAGATCTTTGGTCAATAAAATGTCAGAAAGGATGAAAAATGTTGATCAGTGTTTTCCTGAGCCCAAGATTACATCCTCAAATGTCTTGTTTTGTTCACAACCCAGAGATATTCGGTTTGCTGTCATAAATGAGTAAAGAAACCAGAAAATATTCACATCAGAGAATTTAGATGATCGATTCATAATTGATTAATCACTGCAGCTCCAAAGATAACATAACAGACATTTGACACAGAGCTATTTATAATAAGAGCGTTTTTTGAATCCTTGAATCCTTGAATCCTTGAAATATTGCGATTATTTTGACAGATCTTATGAGATAGCTATAATTTTGACAGAGCTCAGTTTTATCATTCAAGCAAATATAATTCCTTGAACAACATAAACTTTTCTTAAATGGACTTCAAATTGAGTGATGGCAACCTACATACTCATTTAAGTCAATCTGTTGTGTTCAATAAGTAGGGTAAGTTAAAGAACGTGTTAAATAAGTGTAGATAATTTACAGTAGGTGGTTTATTTTTAACAGGAGGGTGGCCCTGACCATCACCATATAGCAAAACCTATATCTGTCATGTCTCAGCCAAAATATGAGCAAAGGACGTAAACAGGGGTCCGAGACCCCAAAGGGGTCCTCCATATTTACTGCAGGGGGTCTCCCAAATTATTATTTAGATATTTTTTTGACCAATTACCTGTACTACTATCATAATTGGACTGGCACTGTTGGTTGTTTAAGGAGGTAAATAAATGCCCAGTTGCTACAGTAAAGACACCAGGGTATCAGGTTTGCACAGCAGCTTTTGACTGATGTTGAATTTTGAATGATTAATGCCTATCCTGTCCTGTGCATCTATGCATCTCTTCCACTGTGTACTCACTGGCCAGGGTGCAATTCAAGCATGCAACAGGCTTGCTGACCTGCAGGAGTTCAAGTCCAGCCAGACAGTCAAAGTAAACCCAGACAGACCCCAGCAGCAGGCACGCTTTGTCACACTGGAAGTAAGTTGGCTTGTTTGAAAAAGGAAACATATCATCAGCCCTCCTCTCCTCTCAACCAGGGTGCTTTCACAGCCTGTGCCAAGGTGTCTGAGCTGCAGGTGTTCACCCAGACAGCTGAGGTGAAGGTGGATCCTGACAAACCTCTGGAGGGTGTCCGGCTGGCAGTGCTACAGGTGGAAAAAAACACCAAGAAACAGAGTGTCTTGGATTAAAGGAATATATTTACTGTTTCATCTGTTTTGTAAACATGTCAGTTTGACCACATGTAGGGATTTAAAATAGAAATAAGAAATAACTTACTAAATAAGATTGTAACTTTCCATTTCCTTCCCATTTAAGGCAAGTCAATGATTTTCATCTGCTGAATTTCAACTGTTTGTTGTCATTGCTCACTGAATTCTTTCCAATCTGGTATCAATCTGAAATGATGTTAACTAACTCTAAATGTCTGGTGGCTAATTTTTGCGATTATCTTCACAGGCACGGAAAACTTTATTGGTCCCAACTCCTCGTCTTCGCACTGGTCTTTTCAATAAAATTACTCCTCCACAGGGGGCCAGCAAAGAACAGCTGCGCATATGTTCATCTTCTCAGGTTTCGCTGATTTTACACATTTCTATTCATTCATAATATTTTCATCCAGAATTTCATTGTGATTCATAAACCCTTGAATATTTAATCTATTCCTGTTTTTCTTCTCAACCTCTTCCTTTAGGGTGTGAAAGACTTCAGTGTGCCCGTTGGCCTGGAAGCGAAGGTGAAGATCGACCTGGTAGTGGTCGGTTCTGTGGCAGTGTCAGAGAAAGGTAACTGTTAGTTACAACATCACCATACCCAAAAATGCCTGATGATTTATCTATTTATGTGTGAAGCTTTATGGTGTTTTATAAATATGGTAGATATGAGCTCAAGACCAATTTCAGTGTACTGACAGCATTGTACTGATATACCAAATCTAATCTATTTTCTTTCTACTGAACTGCACCTGCCAACTGTTTGACTGTGCAGAAGGAAACATTAATGGTGTCCTCCTCAGCTGAGCTGTAACCTCTTGTCCATGAGTAGAATAACCAGGTCGTAGGGCTGGGAAATATATCGATATTATATCGATATTGTGAAATGAGACTAGATATTGTCTTAGATTTTGAATAATGTTATATCTTTTTATTGCACAAGTGTTTTCTTCTCCTGGTTTTAAAGTGTGCATTACAGTAAAGTGATGTGATTTTCTGAACTTATCAGATTGTTCTAGCTGTTCTGTTTGCCTTTGCCCACTTAATTATTATAAGTACATTACTGATGATTATTTACCAAAAATCTCCTGTATCTTCTCTAATATTTTGTGAAAGCGCCAATGTCCCTGTCACCCAGCCGTAACTACTTTATATACTGTTGTGTAGTTAATTTTCATCAATGCATCAAATTCAATCAGATTATTATATATTTGCATAATTTGAGAATTTACAGTATTTTAATTTAGAGAAAATATTTAGCTATATCTCATATATTGTGAAATAGTCATGCTACTGGGTCATGACTTCTGGAAAGCGACATTGCTGTGGAGTTTTTCCAAATATATTTCTTTGGCACTGTGAGCACCACAAGTTTAGTGCCATTTAGTTCTAACATATTAGAGAGAGGACGCACATCTCTATGGCAAATATCTCCAAAACTCTGTGAGTCACACCAAAACAATCTAGATGGATAAATAGCACTACAGGTAAGAGAAAAAAATACGTAGTTTTGATTTTGGGGAGAACCGTCCATTTAAAACACACTCCTCATCCATAAATAAATAGTAGTTAAAGCCACGTGTGTGGCCTGTGTTGCTGCTGATTTAGAGAACTTCCAGATCTTTTCTTTCACAGCTGATAAGACTTTATGAGCTGCAAAAACATTAGTTTGTTATTCTTTTGTATACTTATGTATTGTGCAGTGTGATGAACATCACAGTGTCTGTTATTAGATACTGACTCAGCTAAACCTGTACCGTACTTTGAGGGTTGGAAATGATATCCGATAAGGGTGGTTAATTACACTGTGAAAAATGAAACGGCATGTCATGTGAAGAAGGTCATACTAAACATTGTGTTGTGATTGTTGCATGTGTGTCAAGCCCACAAGGCACCAGAACACCCTGTCAGGGAGATATGAGGAAGAACAGAAATGAGAATAAGAGCAGATGTGTATAATCAGATCCATTTCACTGCTTGTGGGTTCTGCTGTGTTCTGCTCTCCATGTAAATTTTCACATCACTCACAGCGCATCTTGATGCTCATTTTCCAAATACCTCAGATAACTGATGCAGTGCTGTGGTGAACGGACATGAGTACTATAACGGATACATTTACAAACGGCTTCAAGTGTACGACACCATATGTTTCTCATAAAGTGTTTGATCACAGGTTCCATCCATGTTCACATCAGTCTCGATTTAATCGGGCTATTCTTATGCATTGAAAAGGCAAAAATGTATTTTTACTACAGCCACCCTCAACATGTGTGTCTGTGTATTAATTCAGTGCAGTTTCTAGATTAAAATCCTCTGTTTCTGGAGTATTTTTAAATCTGCTGAATGTGACACAGATGCCGGTTATTTCTGGGGTCTGTGATATAGTTCAAGCAAGAAAGTGCCACATCAAAGAGTGGAGACTGTTGTTCTCTGTATCAAATTATGCAAAACCTGCCTTTTATAGCTGTCCTTCTGGCTCCTGTCTTCTCCTGCAGGCCTTCGGATTGGAAAAGGAGAGGGCTTTGCTGACATGGAGTATGGCATGATGGCCTCGATGGGAGCTGTGAATGAGTCTACTGTGGTGGTGTCTATTGTGCATGACTGCCAGGTTAGTTTTCTTATTCTATTATCCGCTTGGACACATTAAAATGTCATTTGCCAGGTGTTGTTTGTTAGCTTCCACAGGCATGAGATAAAATTCTACTTTTATCTATCCAGTCTATCTTACTATAATTTCCAAGTTTTAAGCAGCAAAAGTAATAATTTTCACTTGAAAATGTTGTTGGACCAAATAACTTCCATCTCTCTTGATTGTTAAAATATATTCTCAGTATACTCAAACACATGATTTATGACCACATGTTGTTCTGGTGTTCATTGGGGGTATTTGTGCTTTCAGGTTGTGGACATTCCAGAGGAGTTAATTGAAAGTCATGACCTGACTGTGGACTACATTCTCACACCCACCAGAGTCATTAAGACAAACTGCCAGCTCCCCAAACCACAGGGAATCATCTGGACTAAGGTAAATTAAAAGAAACGATAGGAAACATCACTATTAATACACTATTAATAAGTCTCATGTCTTAGTTGATAACATCAAAAGCAACAAAAATAAATGTTCAGTTTTACAGGATCACCCTGTAAAGCCTGACACACCAAATAATTGCCAGAAAAATCTTATTTTAAAATACAGAATAAAAAAAAAATCTTGTCATTTACATATGATTTTTTTCCCCTTATATCATATTTGATATAGTGCAAGTAGTGCAATATTAGACTCGCTAATAATTGTTTAAACCATCCAAGTGATTATGAGAGCAGGTTGCATATATAAATAATTTGCACTCTAAATTTATCTTAATATGACATTTCTATCTTTAACTGGTTTATTTCACAGTGCATTTGCCACTGTGGTAGGCATAATGTAGATTGCATTGTGAAATTCAGTTGAACAATGGTTAAGGGATTACTTTGTATACCTGCTGTGTCATAACTGATACACAAAATTTTACTGTAAAATAAGGTACAAAATATTAAGTAATTATAAGTTGTTATTTAACAGTAAATATTCATATTGAAATATTAGTGACAATAACTGCTATTCTTACTCTGTTTTTAACATAAATGAGAAACTCAGAAACTCATGTATAAAATATGATACAAATGGCTTCACAGGGTTAAAGCTCTCAGGTTTAAATTTCACTGAATATCACTCATCTATTTGATAGTATGCATAAAATGCAATATAACAAGCACAGTGTTGTGTTTAAGAATAAAACGGGTCACTCCAGTTAAAATAAAATGTTCTACAAATTTTAACAGTACTGTAAAGTTTTAGCTGTATTCTTCAAACCTTACATACATAATCTGTCTACAAATCTTTGAGTGTTTAAGTGCTACAAATATCAGAGTATTGTACAGAGTTGCTCTCTCCTGAACAGCCAACAAAAGCCTCCCTGCTTAGCAACACTGCTCTCTAGTGGACGAGTGATGACACCACACCTGATCAGTGGAGTCATTCAATCTGCTTCTGAATGCATTTAATTTCTCTGCCCTATAATTATTTCCAGTGTTACCCTTGTTGTCTTATTTTCTGTCTACTCTTTAAATCACCAATTACAATAATAAAATGAGTTAGTACTTATTTTTTTAATATAGAGTACATATGGTGCATGTACTGTATATTCTCCAAAGACCTATAACAACTAAGAAAAAAACACAAGAGAGAACAAAATTGGAGAAAACGGCAGTCAAAACAAAATAATTCATTAACTGTACCTGAATAAATTTAACATCAAAGTGTCTTTTCTGTTGATATTCAGAGTATGACTGTTAATGTGCTTCTGATTTACTGACACTGGCAGAGAGATGTGGCGTGTTTTTCCACCTGATAATTTGTCTTTAATTAGACATGATGTGGACATTATTCTTCACATGTGGAGAGTTGGTGTGTAACCTCTGGGTTCCTTAAGACACACTTGTAAGTAAACAGGACCCAGTGACCTCACTGGCAGGAAGGCCATGTCTGATCATCAAAGGCTGCTCTGCCCAGCCAGCGTGGCTCTGCAGGGGCAGGGGAACGACGGGTCAAACAGGCCAGTGTAAAAACAATAGCCCCGTATATCCTTTACAGGACTGGTCAGCATCAAAGCCTGCCAAGACACTTACAGGCTCAACAAATCAGGAGAGCAGGCTTTATTTTTAACTGCTGGGGAAGTGAAATGTCCTGCTGCTATAAAGATCGTTATTGCTGTAGCATTGGCTGTGATCAGAATGGAATAATACCAACTAATTTGTCAGCTTGTTATTAATTGTACTCATTCGTAGGTGTTGCAGTAGCTCAGAGCAGGGCTAGTTGTTTGCTGTGTGTGACCCCCTCCCCTCTCAGACTTACTGAGCTGTCCAGTTTTGTGTCTTCAGCTGGACACAGAAAAGCTGCAGAAGATCCCCATCCTGAAGAAGCTGCGTGCTCTGGAGGAGCAGGCTGGAAAGGATGTAACACTGGGGGCAGCGCCTGCTGCAGCAGAGCCCGGTCTGCAACCCAGAAGGCGAACGGCACGGAGGCCACAGCAGAACACGCAGCAGACTGCTGAGGGAGAACCCAAACAGGAGAACAGAGTGGAGTCAGAACCGAAAGCCAGACAGCGTCCAGCTAGAGTGAGGAAAGAAGGCAAGGGAGATGGCGGGGGAGGTAAAGAGGGAGAAATCGGCGAGAGAGGAAAGGGAGGAAGAGGAGGGAGCTTGAAGGAGGAGGGTGGAGGTGAAGTCAAGTCTAAGCTCCCACTGAGCGTGACCACAGTTTACCTGGGGGGTATCCCTGCCGGGCTGCGTGTCAGCGAGCTGAAAACGGCCCTCAGAGAGCGGGAGGCTGCCCCGCTCAGGCTTACCTGGCAGGGAGCTCAGCACCGGGCCTTCCTGGACTACAGCGACCCTCAGGCTGCAGAGCAGGCCCTGCAGGCTCTGCACGGCCTCAGTCTGAACGGTCACAGTTTGCAGGTTGAGCTGGCCAAGAGTCAGAGGGGAGGTAAGCGGTCCGGACAGTCCAACAGGAGACCGAGACCATCAGCAGCTCCGAAAACTAAAATGGCACCAGATACTACGAGTGATGCCAAAGAAATAACTGAGCAGTAACAGCAACAGGCAGCAGCACGCTCAATGACGTGAAATGCCTTAAGAAGAGTTTGTTTTTTAATATTTCTGGATTTACTTACCTCAGTTATATGAACCTTAGACATCAGTGACTGTTAAGGCAAATAAGCTTGACAAAATATTTAAAATATGCAGCATTTCACGATTTGTTCATATCATTTCACAATATTTAACCATAAATCTATGTGCCTTGTTTTTGAACACACACCTGCTGGTCTCTGTGCCTTGAGAGCCTTCATTCTTTGAAGGTGTTTTTTCTTTCTTTCTTTTTTTTTTTGAGTAATTCTTAGAGATAGATACAGGTTTTTGTGTTGAGTGAATTTTGAAAATTAAAAGTGTTGAGTACATTTTATTTCCACAACCAGCTATCAGTATTACTTTCTACAAAATGGTTGTTTCCAGAGCTGTTTGTCTGCGTATTGGTCATCTCAGAAACATTTAACAAAGACTATGGGCCTCAAAAGAATTGGTTAGTTTTTGTTGCACATAGCGCCACCATGTGGTCATTTAATCAACCTGTGAGTTCCTCATGAGTCCTGAGCTATGACACCTAGAAATAAGATGATATGTTCCGTGGTCTAACATTTATATGTCCATATAGACATACTAAAGATTTTCCACCATTCTGATTTCTATTTCCATAGTAATTTTATATGATATTCACATAATCTGTTACATTTGCATACAAGATAGAATAGATTTATCATTACACAACACAGGGTTGTATAGCAAGATTAAGATTTTGCTCCCTTTTTGCTCCCTATAAAAAACATTTAAAATTATATGCAGTTGATTGGTTGCATAGGTAAAGATTAAACCAACAGTTTTACACAGTTGAGTGCTGAGGATTATTTAATTAATAACCTTAAAAACGTTTTTTTTTTCTATTCAATTGCCAAATTGTGAAATGGATGTGGCCCATATAACATATATTGCCATAAATCTGGAGCATGTTGTGCAGTTGCAACCAAATTTAAAAGATGTGAACTGATAAGCAAATTATTAAGCCATTTTAATTACAACTTAAAGCAATATAATGCATTTAAATAGGATGTGACAGGATTTAAGTATTTTCTTAAAGATCGTCATGATTGTCTATCAGTGTGTTTTGATGAAAAATGCTGCATCTAGATGCAGATTACAAACATTTAAACCTTTTTTTTTATTAAAAAATAACAGGTTTGTGCAGCCTCATTGCAGCTATAATGTTTTCAGTTTCTACTTATTTTTTCAGAATATTTTGGAAACACAAATGTACTTTTAAACAGTGATATTTGTACCTTTTTATTGATCAAAATAATATACTCATGGTATTTTGTCTGGTTAGGTCAGTTTGAGCATAAAGCCAGCCTCACATGCCTGGATAAACTGTTGCAGTGTCAATGCATCTGTCTGTAACACGTAATGTTCTCTACTAAAGAGTTTGACTGCACTGGTTCCGACTTAGTGTCTTTTTTTTTTTAAAACAAAACAAAACAAAACTGTGAATATCTTACTTTGATTTTGACAAGTACTGAAGCATGTTCACATAGTTTTGAAGCATTTAAGAAATTACACTGATTGTGCTTTTTGAAGATCAAACTCTGGAAAAAAAACCCAAACCAAACCAAAAAAAAAAAAAAAAAAAAACCCGACTTCTCCATTGTTGTGGTCCAGTTCTAACAAAGCCTGTTATCCCTCAAACAATCCTGACTATTAACAGATTGTTCTGCTGAAGAGACAGTTATTAACATGGAACTTAACTGTAATATCTCAAACCATCGATCAGATTTCGACAAAACTCAGAGAGCTGATGGATTTTAAACAAATACAAAAATATTTTAAAGGTCAAATTTTTAAACTTGATATTGTTTTAACTGCTACAGCAGTGATTTTGAGCAGTTTTGTTGTTGGGTAGCACCTCATTTGGGGTTTAAACATCATTGTTGCCTTGTTTTGAAAGTCTAGCTGCAGTAGTATTGATTGGTTTTCAAACTGAACAAGAGATTAATCCAAATTTTATACACCACCCATCCAGGCTTGAGCACCCAATAACCTTCATCTTGTGCCATGAAATGTCATGTTTTTGTGTTTTTGTACAGACTATTACCTGGTAACTGATCACTCTTGTGTCAGTCTGCACAGTACCAGTCACAAGTGTCCTGTTTTCACTGCAGTCCTGATTGTATTGAGACACAAGCACACAGCATATCTGTCTACACAGAGCAGGCCTCAGGCTTTTTATGGAGCTGTCATCCAGGCCTGGCCAGGGAACAGCTGTGGAACCCCATCTCAGCCCCGCCAGAGCGCTGAACCCCAGCAAATGTCATCAGTTTGTTAATGCGCTGTTCCACTGCTGTTGAGCTCAATGGCACGCTCATTTTACTGGGGTTCAGTCAGTGGTCATGTTGTTACACACATATTAAAAGTGAAGGCGTGAAGTACACATGTATGTGTGCACACATGCCTCAACAGCATTACTTACAAAGTAAAATGAACAAGAAGACATCTTAAATTACAATTGAGTTACTTTATCTAAACAAGAGGTGTGCAGCACAGTATGTAGATGTTCATAAAATAGATTTTTGCCCACCATGTTTTTCTACATCAGAGCACCTGTTAATGGGACTGCAGCTCGTGATTATTTTCATTATTGATTGATGCTATCTTAAATATCAGGAAATGGTGAAAAATCTTCATCTCTGTTGATCTTGATCAAATGTCTTATTTTGTCCGCCACCCAAAGATATTCAGAGGACTAAAGAACCCAGAAAAAAAAAATCACATTTGAGAAGCTGAAATCAGAGAATTTGGCTATCTTCTCTTGAAAAAAAAAAAAAAGATTAAAAACAAGTAATGGATTATCAAAATACATGATGCTAAATTTAATAGTTGACAACTAATTGATTAATGGACTAATCACTGCAGTTCTACCTGTTATTATTTTCAACACCACAGACTTCTCTGAAACTGAAACTAAATTATTGGAGGATGGTTAAAGTAACTATGAGGAGTTTTGTAACTGCCATAATAACAAATATGTAATTAGATGAAGAGAATGTAGGGAAATTGTCTCATGACTTTTGTAATATGAATATAACTCTAGTTAACTGTGTAACTATAGGCTGTAGCATTCCCTTAGTGTGACAAGACGGTCATTTATTCGTTATTTGTGCATCTTATTCCTGCGCCTCTGCAATACGTTTTGAGGTTATTTCTGTAAAATTTTAAGTAAAATGTGTTTCTTAAAGTAGAAACAAACTTTAATCTGCGCAACGTCCCGTCATATTTTATGTAAAACCCACTGAACCTTTATTCCTCCTCATAAGTTTTTAGTTTGGGGATTTTTATTTTCTTAAAAAACATGCTTTGTGTTGATTGTAAAAAAAAAAATCAAATTCATTGTAATTCATTTTGAACCCCTGAACTATTCGGCAGAAAAACCCTTTGTATGAAAGACTTTTGAGGAACACAACTGTAAATATACCAGAGTAATGGAAGAGCTGCTGCGGGTTTGCACCCTGTTACCAAATGCGGGTGAGATCTTTGCCTCTGATTTGTTACGCCTTAATTGCTGCGTTCAGTCTCATTTCACAACTACACGATACTTTTAGACTTTAAAAACCATTTATTTAAATTCTATAATCAATTAATCATTGTTTTGTGCAGAATCAGACTTGTCAGTTGCCATGCCACTAACAGGCATGACCTGATACGCTACAGTCAATCATGAATTGCGTTACAACAAAACACCACATTTTCCAGTGCGGACGTGAAATGCACATTGTGTTTTAAACTTTTGGCTTCAGCATCACCAAATATTTAGTAGATTAAACCAATATGAAGCCACTTAAACCCCTAATAGTTTGATTTATTAATTAATTGCAAGTCTGCTGAATTATTATAAATATTGTGATATTTCAAGAAAATGCAGAAATGATAGAAATTGACCCACTCTTGAAGTACTAATTTTGGGTTGATTGTGTATAATTCTCGCCAATTTAAGATTTACACAGATATTTCTTTGCAGTGTCCCTAAAAATCTCCCATGAATTATGTGTGTGATGAAATCGAGATATCTTGTTTTTTGTGGATTTAGGCTCAAACAGGCCAGCAGATATATTTTATTTCTTACAAATGATTTGTTGTAATATAACCTAAAAGATTAGCCCTCATTGGTGGACCCTTGCTAAATTTCCTAACAACAATATATAAGTATACAGTGCTGAAAGTAATGGTCTACATACATCTAACACAAACGACATAACAGTGCTTACAATATATCCTCAATTTTCATTTTAAAACAAATAACAAGCGTTCTGACAAATATTGCCAATAAAGCATATACCTCCTTGGCCAATTCGCCTGATATTAAAATATGTAGGCCTACAGAATAAATAAAAAGTTGCGCTTATAGGCTATTCAAAAAGTGCCTTCATCATTTTTACACAGTATATATGGACATATATATAAAATGTCCATAATTGTTCATTTTGAAATTCTGGTAAAAGTCCAAAAAATAAAAAGAGCCTCAGTCTAATTTGTAAAATAAAAGAAGAACTGGAAATTTGACGTGTGCATTTTTACATTATTGACCTACTTCAACAAAAAGAATAAACATGAAGAAAAGTGTGAAGTGGTAGTCATCCGCTCTGCAGGACTAAGTACCAAACAGCAGCAGGGTTTCATACAGTCAGTATTTACCCCGCTGGTCGATGTTGATGGCATGAAAAAGTTTGTATTATTATATATTATTATTAATGGGTTTTTGCTTTGTGGTCGGCCTGTCTCCGTGTCTTTGTCGCTGATGTATCACACAGTACAGAAAAAAGTAGTCCGGTCTACTTGAAGCAGGAAGCACCGCGGCAGGCCTCTCTCTCTCTCTCTCTCTCTCTGTTTGTCTGTCTGTCTCTCAGTGGTTATTTTATTTTACTTGTTTGTTCTCATTTCAGTTCATTCTGCTGCGTGGCTCGAGTCTGTCTTTGGTCTGCATCACATGACGCAGGGCTTGATGTCCTGGTAGGAGACCTGTTGGTGGTGGTAGTACGAGCTGCTGCTCGGTGAGTGCATCGCCGAGGACGTCATGGCGTTGAAGGAGAAGACGAACTCCTTTCGGTCGCACATGCTCGGAGACTGGGAATGGTACCGAGGAATACCTGCGAAAAAAAGGTGTTTGAAAATATCTGTTAAAAACGATGGAGATCTGTAGTGTCAATGAGGGTTAAAGGCATAATATGCAACATTTTTCTCAGCAAGAAAAACAATGTTATGACCTCTAACCTATGACCCACTAGAAGTGAGTGGTGGTGGAAGTATCTGCAAGAAACTCAGCGCTTTGCTTGTATTTTCTTATTTTCTCATTATGTTGCCGTGCTCAGGATCTTTACCTACCCAAAACGTCAGTATTTGACGCCCTAGAAATGAGACTCAATGTGTTTATGAACAGCTCGGACAAATCCACTTGACAAATTCTAAAAAAAAAGTTTGAATCTCGGATAAACGTAAAAATGTATATTAATAATATACTGGTTAAAACAATTCGATAAATATTTTCTGTATGCATTGACAAATTAGTTGTCAATTATCCCTGATAGACATTTCCTCTTAAGACAGCCATGACCTTGACTTTATTATTTTTTTTATCAATTCGTAATAAGACATCATGTAATAATGATAATAATAATAATAATAATAATAATAATAATAATAATAATAATAATAATAATAATAAGTCTGTCCTGATGCTCGTATTTTTCCACACCTGTTCCGCCATATTTTTTTTTGTTAAAAGAGGCCCTTCATTTTCTCGAAAATCAATAATTACATTTCAAGATAAATTCTGTTATTAATTTCTAGAGGCCGAATATAGAGGTTCACGGGTCTTTTTTTCCCCTCACAGTCCCGCAGTCCATTTAGCAAGCACGATTAAGATTGTGAAAGGGGGGAGGCGGGCGGGTTTGCAGGGCTAATTGACAGTGGCCCTCTTGCACGCCAGTCCCGGAGGAATCGTGCAGGGCCTCGGGGCAAGGCAGACTGGTCCTAACCGCGCTTGTTTTTCTTGTCCGGAGATTGGCACTGCTCTAAACTGTCCCGGCAGACTCTCCCTGCCCTGTCGAGTCTCTGTCTTTTTTTTTTCCCCCTAAACCACTTCCAGAAACTGAAACCGTGCGAGTTTGAAACCCCCGATATCTGGGTTTTATTTTGCAATAATGTGTTATATTTAAGTGGGAGCAGGACAATGACTAGGGTTAATTTTCGTGGGAGAAAATACGTGGTTCCTTTTGGTTGCAACATTTTCTTTAATGGCTTTTGATATGAGTCATTCTTATGTTTTATACAATAAAGAAAGGGCTGTCTCTAGTGACAGGAAAATACAGAATTATTTGAATAAGGTAATGTGATGATGCTCAATATTTCAGTGAGGCCCACGTTTGGCCTGTAAGACCATAAACATATGTGAACCATAAGGCTTGATCCATGCATAGAAAATATTATTTAGACTAGTAGTTTTCAAACTGGGGTCCGGGGACCAACAGAAGTTCTTGGATGTGTTCTAAGGGGTCCCCAGGAAAAGAATATTTAAAAAAAATTTTTCACATTTTTGGAACAACATGTTAAGAAAGTGGGTTGGCCGTTTTGATGGTTGTAATTTATAGTAATCCATGTTTGATCATTGACTGACTATGAGGACTTTATTTATTTATTATCAAACATTAAATTAAAAATTACACAAATACTCAGCAAGGATCGCTTAAAACAAAATCAGCTCAAATTGGGAGTCCGTGCATCTGTTGTGGGGGTCCTTCACATGAAAAAGTTTGGGGACATCTGATTTAGACCCTCTGGTAATTAAATGGTTCAGTATTTGTAAATATTCCTGCATCATAATTCCTCCTATAAATTCACTTTTCCCACATGTTTTATTTATAAAACGCTGCAGTTTTAGTTAAATTAAAGGTAAAATAGTACAATTAAGCTTACCTTGTAAATCTGTAGTACTGTGCCCGTTCTGGTGCAGATAAGATTGGTCTAGTGAGTGTGTGGGCAGGCTCGGCTGCAGCGGGTTGGCCCCTGGATTACAAGGAGACAGAGGCTGCTGCTTTATGTAGGAGGCCCCGTTATTGAGCGAGGCCGAGGGGGCCGGAGCCCACGCCGAGGCTGAGCTCGAGTAGACGGGGTGAGGTTCCATGACTCCCCCGCTGGTAAGCAGGGGGGAGGCGGAATTGTCGTGGTGGGGATAATCACTCCCAGTGGAGCCTGTACAACTTCCCATGTAGGAATGTCCACTGTTGGTCGACAAGTGCGACATGGTGTGCCCGGACAGACCCATCCCCTCCATGTTACCTGCCAAGTGTCCATTCATCATGCCGATCCCGCTGTCCAGAGACAGGCTGTTGGGCGGACAGGACAGGCCCCCGCCGCTGCCCTGGAAGTTGTAGGACTCGGGGATGTGGTTGAATCCCAGGCCGTTCATCATGCTGTACATGGGCTTCAGCGCCTGACACTTGCGCCTGAAGCCCCTGGGTCTCCTTCTGAAGGAGCCCTCCTCGAACATAAACTCGCTAGCCGGGTCAATAGTCCAGTAGTGGCCCTTCCCGGGCCGGCCGAGGCCCTTGGGCAGCTTTATGAAGCACTCGTTCAGGGACAAGTTGTGACGCACGGAGTTCTTCCATCCCTGGTATGAGCCCCTGAAAAACGGGAAGCGGCTCTGTAGGAACTGGTAAATTTCACTGAGCGTCAGGCGCTTGGTTGGAGAGCTCTGGATAGCCATGACTATTAAAGCGATGTATGAATAAGGGGGCTTCTCTGGTCTGCGGATCCCTGCGTTTGTCTTTTTAGTTTTCGTAGTGGAGGAGGCAGTTTCCATCACCGCCGTCTGTCCGTGCGGCTTCTCCGGAGCCGACATGGGGCTGCTCTGGGCAGGAGTCTGCGCTGGGGGCTGCTGGACCTCTGCCGTCATGAGTTAAATGTAGTCTTCGAGAAGGCAAACGAAAATAATTGATTTCCACCTTTCTACCAACAAACACTACAAAGTTGGACAATAATTCGCAGGCATATAGAGCCAAGAAGTCGCCAAACTTAACGCACAAGTCAAAGACGAGACTATCTTCTCAACTTCTTCCGTTTGGTTCAGTCCTGCAGCAGTCTAAAGCCGAACCGCCTCGTACGCAGCGTCCGAAATGGGACAAGAAGCAGAACAGGAGCCGCTTTCCACTTCAGTTGGTGTGTTGTCGTGCGTCCGAGGAGCTCACTTTTTACTTATCTGTTGCCATCAGCTGCATGTCTTGGCCATCCTAATGTTGGGACCCGCCCAGTTCCCTCCTACTCCAGTGGTGGGCTGTAAGCATGCACATCTGTGTGCGTTCACTTTTCAGGGAAATGTGTTTTTCCCCCTTTCCTTACATTGAAATAGAGAATATATCTCCCATATAGCCTGTAATAACCTAATACTATTTTATGATGTACATAGAAGGACATGGTCTCAGATGGTGTATGATGGGCCATATTACATGATCACACATTTATAGTAACTACAGCTACTGGTTAGGGCCTGTAGACACAGATTTTGATTGCCCTCTTATCTAATATGATTTTATTTTAATTTTTATTCCTATTTTAACACTAAATATTCTGATGCAATCTGTGTACTTTCATAAACATACTGTGCAAATATCTTTCTATTTAAAGGCCACATGGTTGATGCACCAGCACGGCAAATAGGTCACGACTTCATTCTTGTTAAACTTTTTATATTTTATAAAACATTTTTCGTGTATGATCAGCATTTAGCAGAGAGCGTGCCCCTCATATTCCAAACCAGCCTCCTGATTTCTGTAAAAGATAGACAGGAACATGGGCAGGATGTTTATACAGCAGAATGTAAACATTTTCCCTGGCCTTCTTTAAATAAAAAATCAAGCAAAAGCTCCGTTTAGATCAGCTAATACTCAATCTGATGCGATATGCCAGTCTGTTCGCAGCGTCTATGAGTAGATGTTGGGACGTTTTTTACACATGAATATTGTTTGTGTAATACAGTCATAATATTTACGCAGGGACGCAGGAGGAGTGAGGTGGAAGCTCCGCCGAAGTGGGAGCACAGAAACTCGGACGGGGACTTGAGGATCGACTCCTGCAGGGCAGTTTACCACCGAATGATCCAGGAATTAATAAGGTAAAGTGGATTTTCAGCCGGAATATTGAATTAGTGGCACATTGGAAAGCTTGGGATGTTATTTTATTTTATGTTACATAATATAGTGGATAATCAGAAAATGACAACCAAATTATGCCTTATGCTCTAAATAACACTTTTTAAATTCACTCAGAAAAAAATGTGCCACAGCTTGTTTGTCTGTTTATTCTTGGTGTTTCCAAAGTCGCTTAAAAAGCGACTGCCTTTTATGCAGCTGTGAGCGAGAGCTACTGAAAGACGATCACTTCATAACCCAAAACTGTTGACAATAGGTTGCTTATTGTTCCCTGGAGATCTCGATAGCTGCAGCCTGCAACCTTTTGCCTCTCCGTGGGCTGGTTTATTGGAGCTTGCCTGCTTCTGGACTCGATATTACTGCTACTTATGAGTGCTTAGGATGACTGTGGAAAACATCATCGAAGAAAACTGTGTATGAGCATTTTTATAATTTTTGCCCTGTGCGTAAAACCAGGCCATATTTGGGGATTTTGTTGTCTGTGCGTAAAGGTCACGAGAAGCTCTTACAATATTTTTTTCTGTAAAATAATGTGGCAGCATGTGTATTAGTTCAATCTTATTTAAATTAAATCTCGATATGTAACTCAAATATGAATTACCTGCTTCAAAAACATGAACCGCTGTTTTTTTCTTCCAGGCGGTTTGTGAGAAAACAATTCATTGTCAAATGTTCATTGTCAGCCTAAAGGTGACAGACGTGCCACTGTTAGTTTTTGCTGTTGCAGAGAGGAGATTTAAACCCATGGATAAATGAATGTAAGTATTGTTTTAACCGGTGCCTGCTCGGCCACTCGCCTGCAGTGAGGGCCACACATTTATCAGCGCAGCGGACCACCCAGCGCGCACCAGGGGCAGGCGCGCTCCCGTCCTCTCTGCCCACTGCATTTAATTACCGCTGATGACTTCATTCCATTAGAGCGCGTTTTTTTTTTCATACGCTCATTCGCCCCGTGTCGTGTCATTCTTTCTTTGTTTTATATAGACCTGCATACTTTTTTTTTCACTTTCCTGTGCATTTAAAGGTTAAATGTTTAAATGTTAGGTAGGAATGCACTCATCCCCATCGCATTATTCTTTCACCCACAAAAAGCTCCAGAATCAGTTATGTTTTTACCTAAAATATTTAGATCCTAAAATATTATTAACGTTTACTTTTCAGTAGTGATAAAACAGTATTCAAACAGGGATATCAAGTACAAATATCCTCATAATATTACAATGTACCCTACTCGTCATCATCAAAAATCTTTGTTTTCAATATATTCAGAATTCAAGAATATTTCAGCTGCTATAAGAGCGTCGGTGCAGATCATGTTCGTCATTATGATGCGTGAGTCCCGAGGTCAGAGCTTCCCTGTTTCTCCATCGCAGACGAAGTCATGCTCTTTTCCATGACGTCCCATCGTGAAATATGTGACAGCGCTGCATCCTCAGGAATGCTCGGCCACTTAGGTAGAGGTACACCGCAGAGTGCACAGTCCTGACAGGCTTTCCGGACTGTCTCACCGTTATTTAGTGCACTCAAACCGATGCTGGACCCCTTTAAAAACGCCTTGTTGCGAAGTTCTGCACAAATGTACATACATTATAATTTCTTATTGG
The DNA here is from genome assembly GCF_056507025.1 of Lutjanus erythropterus. Taxonomy (NCBI): domain Eukaryota; kingdom Metazoa; phylum Chordata; class Actinopteri; order Lutjaniformes; family Lutjanidae; genus Lutjanus; species Lutjanus erythropterus. Next base: position 25,707,849 of record NC_139317.1, read on the forward strand.
CTGCATTCTTCCTTTAGTCAACTCTTACACATTGGCACACTACACCAACAGACCAAAAATATATCATTTAGGCCTTTTTCTCTTACAACCTGAGCATTTCTCGCCAGACATAAGATTTCAGTCTTTACAATAAGTTCAGTTTTGTCTTATGACATTTTTGATCATTAGTTTCGTCGATTAAAATCTTTAACATCTCCCAAGCACTGCAAGGCCGTATTGTGCTGCATCATACGAACATGTCACGACATAGTTAATTTCAAAATTATTGCTTATTCATACCAATTAGGCAAATACACCCGGAGGGTTATAGATCCAACAGCTGCAGCGGTCAGTAGCATAATTTGATTTGGCCTCACAGACACAGATTTAAAGTGTTTGGGGGATGACTCAGAGAATGTTTAAGTGTTAAATTTGAAAGATTACATTTTCTTTATAAACGATCATCTTTGAGAAATAAGACAGTTTCTCTCCTCGGTGGTGAAAGAGGGCCGCAGAGGGTCACCGAGAGGCCGCACAAAGACTTTGTTTGGAGGACAGGGCGACAGAGTGATCGATCAAGTGGCCCTAAGTTCATCCGCCTTGAACTTGAATCAGGTTTTGAAGAAATGTTTACTTCTGGGAATCACGGTTAGGGCAAAACGGTTCTTTAATGAAATTATAACTTCTTTATCGCCTCCTGCACGCATGATGCCATTTGTTGAAATTTTTGTCTTGGACTGATATAATCTAGAGAGAAAAACATAAAATGTTCTCTTTTTTTGTATTTAAATAAATTCAAATAAATAAACAGATATATGTATTTTAAAAATCACATCCAAGAACATAGCGGATTTTCTAAAGTACAAATGTCCTACATATTGGCTCTATAAATGCTCTGGAGTTTTATAGCAAAATTGATTTCACAGAGATTTCTCTTTAGTTATTTTTTTCTCATGCTATGCATGATTAAAAATGTTAAATACATGCATCTAAATAATGTTATTTAGATGTACACATACAAATGGCAAGCTGTCAGTTTTGCACAGAAATGCTCAAGATAAAAAAAAAAAGTAGAAATAATGCATTTTAGAAAATAAACTGCTGGTGTGCTGCTGGTTTACCCCGTCTTTAAATTAGGCTGAATGAAATCTGAACTAAAGAAATGATCTGTTTATGTATTATTTACTCGTTTTTATTTACAGCAATCGTATAAATTAAATGTCTGTAGATGAAGCTTTAAGTCTTACTTAAAACATATTTTAATTACACTTCAAGAGTTTTTATTGTCTCCGACTTTATGTCAAACAAACGATTTTAAAGATGCATCCTAATTGGTCTTCTGGCTCTTTGTCTCTGCTGTGTCGCCTGTAGTTCACTCAACAGCATTGTCGCTTTAATTGAAAACAGTGTAATGTCGAGGTGGGTACCCCCTCATCACTTTCCCCGCGCTGTAGGTGGCCGTGTATATTTTCGTTTAAGTGGTGTTTATGTGAACGAGAAAGGACGGGATTGCTAGCAGACCGCTGATTGCGCGCGTTGGGTCTCTACATGGATCTGAAGTGTATTTGATGGGCACCACCCTCTGCAGTAATCAGCTGCAGCACAAGTGCGCCCGATGACTTTTTAATTTTCTTGGCGAGATATCTGCTCCGCGCCCTGCATGGTGTGTGTGTGAAGGCGCAAAAGAAAGTAGTCCCCTGGCACTGTCTTAAAGAGTAGGTTGACTTTATGGAAACACGTCTATGGGGACTCATTCACGCTGATTTTTCAAACATCCTCCCTGCTAAAGTGTCCTTGAACATGACACTGATCCTTAACCAGCTATGTGGGCACCATGGACCTGCTGTTTGACTCAAGAGAGCTGCATTCATATAAGTATATATGTTCAGCCGGTGTGTCGTGTTGCAGGAGTTACAGTCTGGAGGGCTTGTAAGAAGTTTGTCAATCTGATCTGATCATATTATTTTACGTATCTTTCGTCGCATTTGTTGAAAAAGTGTCACATGTGAGTCAAACAGGATAATATGTCTTTAAAATCTCAATTCAGTTCAATTCAGTTTTATTTGTATATCGCCGAATCATAGGTTATATCTGGGCACTTTTAATAAAGCACGTACTCTTGATAATATTATTTACAAAGACTCAATAATTCCCATAAATATAATGAGAACTTTGCTAAATTAATGTTAATAACTGACTTTATAATATAAGGCGGCTGATAACAACGTCCCACAATAATGAAATATTTCCTAAAAATATTTTGATTTTGTTACACACCTTTAAATTCACCAAACGTATCACTATGTTCTTTAATAATCATGTTATATACTGCACTAAATGCAGACGCATTATGAACGGTATTTTTAGTGTAACAACTAAATAATTGCCCGCATTTCCTGATGACACTTCTCATTTACACGGCATTTTAAATACTCGTGTCTGATTGGTCAACCACGACATTCTATGGACTCCTGTTTCTGAACGCAGACCGTTGCTAAGAAGAGCAGACTGTTGCTATGGGGAACACACCGTTGCTATGGACGGAGTCCTGATCATAGACCCTGGAGGAGTACTAAAATAATCTTTAAATCGATAAAATAATTTTCTAAAGTCACTGTTGAGTCAATTTATACATATATATACATATATTAAAAGTAAGTATCCCGTAATAAAGGAGATAATGTACAGTAAGCAGGTCATTATTGAGAAATAAGCCCATCCAGTATTCAAGACATTATTCCTTACATACACAGAGATATACGTCCACCTGTCTCCCTCCGCTGCACACCTGCAAAACCATAGTCATCAACAATAACTGATCATGATGGTCGATAATGATCGGATGTTGCAGACTTTTATTAACATTGCATATATGTTTGCACACTGAACTAAAATATGAGTCATCTGACTGAACAGCCTATGTAACTCCTTCAGTGTGGAAATTCGTCACTTAATTCTCAGACCTCTCACATTTTCCTTAGTAGAGATAATGAAAAATATCCGCAAAGTTTTGACGTTTGCGTCTTGCATCATGGAACAGAATTCGACACAAACAATTTATTTATTCCTAAAAAACAGTCGGCAGTCTGCAGATAGGCAGCTCATCATGCCAAAACTCATGAGTCACTGGTCAAAGCGTTATTGTGAGAACTCAGCCTCCACAGCGATGGCTTCCCGCAACAGTCCCTGGTGAGCCATACTGTCAAATTAAAGAGAGCCCACTCACATCGTCTATATTTCGGTATCACTAGTTTGTCGCGACTGGTTCTGTTTTCAAAATCGTCTCTTTTGACAGCTTGATGTTGAAAAGAAAACGCGCCTTTCAGACAATGAAAAAAGAATAAAAGGCCTTATGTAAAGTTCTCTCTGGTTTATTTTGTGATCATAGGCAGCACCACATAATTTGACATGAAGGACAGCAGTGGGGAGGATTTGGCAGGTCCAGAGGTTTTACAAATTCCAAACTGTCCAAATGTGGTTAGCACTTGCAGGGAAAATGTTCCATAATTTTAAATACCTGTTCGTTGCAAATTGGTATTTCAGCAAGTTGGCCAGCAGCTGTTTTCTGTGTGAAACAGGACAAAACACCCAAAGGTTAAAGAAAAAATGTAACAAAGAATATGAGCACATTTCACCTAATTAAAGCTTAAAAGTCAAGGTTAAAACAAGAAGGAAAAAAATATGATTGTGGCTTCAATGCAGACTGTTACATGTCAGGCTGATAGATGCTTTGTCTTTATATTCATCCTCAATTTATACAGCAATATCATAAGATTAGAGGATAAATGGAAAAAATATTCACTAATATAACCTGAATATTTCCAAGTTTTACACTGAAATAAGCATTTTAGTATATTTAGTTTTGTTTTACTGAAAAACATTATAAGATATATGTATATAATACTACAACATATCAGACTTTACCAATTTTTTCTGTTATTGTCCCTGGTGTTTGTTCATCAAAGTTAATTTAAGTTATTGACAATAAGCCATTTTTGCTAAATACTGACCTGTGGAATTTGTCATCCCTTAAATGTTAAGGTGGCCCTTGCTTCCACCGTTTTTGTGTGTGGTCTTCAAATCTTTTTTTAAGTAAAAGATTAGGTGTTTTATTTTGAAAGCAGAGCAAAAGTTAAATTTAACTAAGCAAGGACACTCTTGGACTGCTAAATAATTACTGATTATTTTGTGAAAACATAATTTCTTATTTGACCAGGGCAGTTTTTCCCTCTGATGATATAAAAATCAAATAAGACGTCTTTTTAAAATACACATTTCAGTTATTTGGGCTATGTATTGACAAGAATAAATATGGTAGTATCATGATACAGGAGTTAAAATAGAATATATTGCAATACTGTAAGCAAAGCAATGTATTGTCATTTTCCTTAAATTTAATTTTAGAAAAACAGTCTCAGCATCATAAGATTTAAGTAAAAAAAAGTTTACTTTTTTAATGCAGTCAGAACAGTGGGATCTGTCACAGATTTGTCACAATAACATCCAACATCTGAGCAAAGATATGTCCTTACTTTTTCTTGTCTCTGCTTACTTTATTACCATGGAAAAAAGGATGGAAGACCAAATGATTGAAGATAGATTACAATTACAATACTTCCACAAATATTTTCAGATTAATTAATAATTCAGAAGCACAATATTGCAATACTCAAGTGTATCAATATTTTCTCACACCCCAGTTGTTATATTAAAAGTAATTCTAGTTTTCAAATTTTAATGCATGTTAAATTAAAGGCATAACATTTTCCTGAAAAAAAATGTATAGACTCATGTAAACAATCCCTTTTAGTCATCACAAAGTGCCAGGCCGGGCTTCAACATCAGATCATGAGTTAAAAATAACCTGTGCAACATCATTATAACTTTCACTGAATGTCTGAGTATCAAACTTAAAACTACGCTTCTGTGTTTTTAACATGCAGCATTTAGTTAAATTTTTGGGCTAATAACAGTTCCTGTTCACGCTGTACAGACACAATTCCTCTGCATTAGTTAAACATACACTCTGCAGGATTTTCCTAAAAAAAACCCAAAACAAACAAAAAAGGTATAAATTCACATAAAGATGATCCCTTTCAATCATCATTTATGACCCACTAGAAGTGTGTGGCAGTGTCTGTATCTGCTGAGATTTTGTTGCCTCTGCCTGTTCTTCCTTTGTTTCTCATTGATTTTCTGTGCTTGGGACACTTTTCCAATCCAAAACATGTGTATTTGATGTCCTGGGAATGAGACTCAACATCAACTGTCTTTCTGGTGTGTTTCTGGACAGCTCAGACAAATCCTATTGTTTTTATACCTTTAAAGCTGTGTTGATATATTGACAATCAATAGGGATTTAAAAGAATATTGTTCATAGCTATCTAGTTCTTTATTCGCAGACAAAGTCCAGTTAACAGACATTGAAATTTTCCTTTAGTCGCCTCCTCCACTGCTTCACCGCTCCTCTCTGCTGTGCTGTGGCCTTTCTAGGAAGACTCAGTCCCACACAGTGAGTAGGAGCCTGTTTGGTGCCCCACCCTGCAGCCCTGCACACCTCCCAGGGCCGGTCCATCATGGCCTGTCTGATGCAGGGAGAGACATCAATAATAAGAGCTGAAGCAGAAAAACCACAGCAGAGAACACAAAAGACAGAGGGAGGGCAGACGCAGGCCACAACCGGCTCTGCTGCAGGTTAGCTCCTTTGATACCCTGTCCTGATGGCAGTTTGATGAGTGCACATGGGGTGACATGGGTTTATACGTACGTGTTTACATGCGCGTTTACATAATGTGTATGGTGTTTACGCACAGCCCACCAACTCTTTTTTTCTTTACTCTGAAGGGGGATTTTCCTGTGGCAGGCTGCTTCGGAAAAAGCAATTAAGAATTCCCAAACAGTACACCACAATGGGAGATATCATTTGTGCAATGTGTGTTCCATGTCTCTCGCAGTTTTTGTCTGGAATGGGTTGGCTATTTTTAATCTGCGCACAACCGAACCCACCTACAGACAAACCACAAATTGAATGAAGGGGAGGGGGGTGAGTGGGCATGGTAATTGCCTATTGTGGAGCTCAAACTCCTCTGTTCTGCCATAAACAGCTTTTGGTAGTTCACAACTAGATACACAGTGCTCCAGCCAGTTTGAAATTATAGCATATCCTCATTGTCTGTGGGAACCCAGAGCCAAGCAGTGGTTGGAATCAGTCAGGAATGCTTTGGGATGGTAACTGGATTCGGTTGTAATGCCCAGCTCTCCGCAGCGGAACACAAGGGTGGGAAAAAGGCCGAGAGCATTTCCTGAGTAAAGGGGGTCCCAGCGAAGCATCACACGCATGGGCATCATGTGACATTGATCCTGCCAGGTTTGAGCCTATGATCCCAAGTGAAGAGTGGAGTACAGCTGTGGGGGGAGGTGTGGTAGGTGCAGTGGGCAGTGCCAAGGAGAGAGGACAGAAGACAGGGAGAGGCTGGAGGACAAGAGACAAACAAATACTGTAGCTGCTGTGATGCAGGAACCTGTGATGCTGCAACAAATAGGCGATTAATCAATTAGCTGTCAACCATCAAATTAATTGCAAACTTTGATAATTTAAGTTTCCCATCCAATGTCAAATTGCAGAAGGTGCCAGGCTTCAACATTGGATAATGAGATAAATATTTCACCTGTGCAACATCAGGATGACCCTTTTTGAATGTATGAGTGTAGAACTTGTTACAGACAAAAACCCTTGGATATAAAGCATACTATGCAGAATTTTACCCCAAAAACAAAACAAACAAACAAACAACATTGTATTGGTGTGTTTTACCAACACAAAGTGTCTGAATTTGACGACCTGGGAATGAGACTCATTATTGAACTATTTTACTGGTGCATTTACAAATAACTGACAAATCCTACTCATTCTATCTTTAGTACTGATGAAGATATCTGAATTTGATGATTATGAGCCAAGATCAGAAGTGATAAGGAGTACAGCATTTTTTATATAAATGTTAAATGGATTTATGGATGTTTACCTTGACTGACTCTGCATAGAGTGAGCCTCTCTGATTGTAGCAGAGTGTAGTAGAGTGTGTACTGCATGCTGTCTGTGTGGTTCAGTTTGACTGAGTTATGACTGTGAGAGGAAAGGGTGGTGATGTTTGTGGCAAATTGTGTCAATCGGGTGACGGGAAATGTAAATATTACTGCAAAAATTAGCATGCTGTTTGTCTGTTCAGAGCACATTATCTGCCCCTGTTCATGTTAATTTACACCCCTGACAAAAATTTGCTGATGTTGATTACATTTGATTGCTATAAACCACAATGTTAGTGTCATTTCAGCAGAGCAATCCAGCAAATACTATTATGAGGAAGACTGTTTTCTATGATTGTAATAATAGAAGTAGGAAGAATCTTGTGTCCTGTCTATGTCTGGGTATCTGTGCTCACATGCACATGTATGTCCATGTCCAGTGTTACCAGGACAGTTTGATGTTTTCTAGTCCAATGATTGCTCAACATGCACCCAAATTTATTAAAAAATCTCAAATATTATCTATGCTGTGGTACATAACAATTTTTCAATATGACATAATAATAAAGCAACAATTTAAGTGTTCAAAAGTGGGGTAGAGCAGAGGTAGGAAGCTACAGTGCAAGTATAAAACTTTTTTACCCTCTGCCTTAAAATCAATCAAACAATCAATCAATCAATCAATAAATGAAGGGACAGCTCGAATAACACAAATCATAGGTTTAATCTTATCTTTCATCTTAGTCAGTTGCAACAAGCCTCGAAAGTATGCCAATTTAAAGTGTACACCCAAATAGTGATGCTGTTGCGGTTTCTGTTATAATGAAAGTACAGCAGAATATATACTGAATAATATACTCTCATTTTTAATATATTAAAAAAACAAAAAAAAACAAAAAAACAAAATAATCCAACTCATGGTAAATCAGACCAAATTCTGTCCACATGCCCAAGCCCATTTTAACCCACATACTGCAACATAAAACAGCTCAACTGTGTGGAAAACCACGCCAATCTGGCAAAATCTGGACTGTGGACTGACAGTGTCTATGGCTGCATCTGTGCATGTATCAGTGCATCTGAGAATGTTGCTGACTAAATATTTGCGTGTGTGTCCAGATCGGTGCTTGCAGCCAGACAGATGTTGGCCCCTTTGGCTTCTGTAAATGTTGTGACGATCTTGGGAGGAATCTTAGCCTATAGTTGTCAAAGGGCTTTTTATTTCCACCTGCTACCGGCCTCTTTCCGTTGGTCTGCTCTATAACAATGGCACTGGGAAAGCTGTGCAAGAGAGCAAAGTGATTGATGTTGGACTGTATTTGGCCCTTCTTCAGACTGGGGCCTGAGAGGAAGTGGCTATCCCTCCCTTCCACCCTGACAACCCTACAATAACGCCGGGCTTGAGAGGGCAAAGTGCTGATCAGGACTTTCTTAGACATCCCATTTGAACAGAGTGCCAATCTGCACAAAAAGACAAGCTGGCAGGCATATGTAAACACAGTTTCATGACTTATAAATCAAATTGCCACTAGAAAAAACAGAATGAAGTTCATTTATGCCACACAGCTTCATCCCCTCCATCTTGTCTCCAACCATCACTCTTTTTCTTGTCACGTCTGGGGTGAAAAGAGATACAGGCTCATCATGACTGCATTCTTTCCATTTTGCTGAAGAGCAACATGGCAGAGAAGGTAATCTATCACCTAAATTGTCTGTCCGTCTCTTTCTCCCTGTTTCTAACTGTGTTTCTCTTTCTCCTTCCTCCAGGCTGGAGTGGGCAGGCGTGCGGCTTTAGCCACAGGAAGCTGTGAATTCTTCAGAGAATGGAAGATGTCTTATGGGGAGACATACTGGCCCCCCCGCCCTCACCCCGCCCCACCCACTCGCCACCCCAAAATGACACCTGACCCCTTCATGTGTTTATATCAGGCCGTGGAAGTGAGAAATAGTGATGAGTCACTCGGGCTGTGTGTTTACACTCTGGAGTCACGCAAGGAAGGAAATCAGCCACGGTCTGCTAAAAATGGCGAGGTGAGAGAGAATGGCTACAGTGATTTACCTCTCAGAGTCTGAATTTATTTCACGTCATCTCTGCTGCAAAGACCTTCGACCAAAAGAAAACGGCAACAGTAGCAGCGCAGTAGGCTGCCGTCAAGGAAAATACTTCTCTGAGGCCAAAACGAGGTAAAAACAGATAAGTGCATCAAGAAAATATGTGTAAATTGAATTAAAGTCTTAGTAGATATACAGTGTTAATCACATTCAGTTGTTTTCTTATCAAGGCAGGTAAACACATTATTTATTAACTGTTCATGGTTTATTGATAGGGACAGATTCAGTGTACAAACAGGAAACAGCTTTCCCATGCAAGTATAACAGTATTTATAGTGAATGTTAATTTGCAACTGCCATCCCTACAAGAGATTTTATGAAAATGAGAGATTGAAACTGAGGTCAAAATAAGATAAACTGAGTACAACCAGATATTATAAAGCTAATTAAAAGCTGAATACAGCAAGACACAAAAAGTACACAGTTGCAAACATGTCACTGTCATAAAATGAAAACCTTCATTTATAGACAATGTGCTTTTTCAACTAAGATAAACAGTTTTTAGCTTGAGGATTACAAATTTCAGTGTAATTCAGCTTAAAAAGTTTATCTCAGCTACAAAGAGAGAGTTTAATTCTCAATTTGATTTTAAAAATAAAAATAATTTAACAGTTGATGTTAATGTTAAACTGGAGTTGTCCAACAGCGATGGCATGTATTTATCATATAATAAGCACTTAGCAGTAGTAACTGGTGAAGTGTCTTTTTTTTTTTTTTTTTTTTCAAATGATCATATTGATATTAAGATAAAAATTACTTGAATCATTTTAATTTCATTCCCAATTCACAGGTCTGGTTATGATTTCCTAGGACAAATAGGCTGATGGATTAAAAATGCAAACTAAAGGCAAAAAGTAGATAAAAGATTATGGCTATGATTAGAGCTGCAACCAACAATTATTTTCATTATATCTAGGTTTATCTCCTTATTATTATTTTCACAATTAATCAATTAATCAGTCATTTATTCTATAAATGTCAACAATTCTGAAAAATGCTCATCACAATTTCCCAGAGCCCAAAGTGATACCTTAAAGGTGTTTGTTTTGTCCAACCACCAGTCCAAAACCTGAAGACCTTTCATTTATTATCATAAACAACAACAAAAAAGCAGCAAGCGTCTGTACATGTAAGAAGCTCGAACCAACAAATGTCTAACATTTTTGCTTGAAAATGACTGAAACAATTTATATATTATCAAAATAGTTGGTATCTATTTTTTATTTTGATCAACCGACTGATTAATCAACTAATTAGTAGAGCTCTAGTTATGATTTCCTGCAAAAGGAAAATGTGAAAAAAAGGATCAAACAACAAAACACCTACCTAGGGAATTATGATGCACCACTTAGTTATTTTTCTTTATGCTTAAAGGCCAGTTTGATATTTTGTCTGACACCCCAGCCTGCACCAACTTTAGAAAAAATGTTTGTAACTATCATAATAGTGCATGTATAATTATGATATGTGTGAAAAGTGACAAGCAGATTTTATGAATGCAAGCCATAAAGAGTCAGTTGTAATGACTCCAGTGATATCTGTGTTTGTGAACAAGTCTTCACACTCATCCTAACAACTTATTTAACATACAAGGAGTACTGCCTGTGGTCCCTGAGGACCCCAAGAATAAACTACTATAAGAAAAAACAACCATCATAGCAAAGCTTACTTCTCATTATCAGTTATGTAATTAATGTCATCTGAAAACAAAGCAAAACAACAGATTATTGTTAAATTAGGAAAGTTACATTTATTGTGTAAAATGAAAATAGAGCACGAGGTAACCTTTGTCTGCTGCACCTGCACGATATTAAAGAAGCAGACGTGGTGCTTGATGTTGTCTTGAAGTTACCAGTATACAAGAACCAATATACTTTACAGGTTTCTGTAAACTCTGTAGCCTCAAAAATACAATTATATGAACATTTTCTCATCGTTACAGGCATTATAAACATTATAAAATGTGTTTATGATATATGTGAAAGTGATCTCGCAGTATCATTGCCATATGAACCACACTAGACTCGTATTGCATTGTGTTCTGGAGGATGTTAGGTGTGTTTACTGCGGCTAAGGCCAGTGTTTCAAACATAGTGTCACTGTCGTCCTCCACACTGAACGACTTTAGATTTCAAGATTGCGCAACCGTTGTTTTCCAGAGACAGCTGCAGTTACTGCAGTTCTTCTCTGTAAATAAAAGTGACACCTAGTTTCTTTCCATCATTATATCGGTGCAAGTAACTTCATTGCTGCCTGTAGCGAGTATCCTGTTACACACCCCCGTACACACCGCCACAATGAGAGAGTCGGCGGCTCTTATTTTGGCTGATCTCTCCTGAATTGTAAGTCCTGTCAGGGGCTTTGATTGATAGTTGTGTTTATCACCATATTATTAAGTAATCAGGCTCACCACAGCTGGGCCTGAAGCTCCTTAATTCCAGCTGAAGCACACAGCTTCGTACTAATTAAAGGTTTGACCAAAGTGTTTATTTTTGTGAATTTTTTAAAATATAGTTGTCTGTGTTTTTATGAGAGTGCACTGATTGTTGCATTTGTATCCTCTGTGAAACATTTTGTACACCTTTAGACTGGGTTTGCACCAACAAAGACTAGTTAAATCAAAGAGTTTATCAAAACTAGGTTTAAAATGAGTAAATCCAGATTGTTTTTGATTTTTTTTAGTTTAAGGAGAACATTTAGTCATAATGTGAACACTTCTTGTATGACATTCTTAGGACATTTTCATATTCTGGATATCCCCTACCCATCTAACCGACATCTCAATTGATAAAAACAAACAAACAAACAAAAAAAAGGTAGTGAGAATATCAATATACATAACAGAACAGAACCACAACTTCCTTTTATAAACTGAGTAAATCCAGATTTAACTATCAGCCGACTGAGTTCTGTTGCACGATTAAAAACAACTCTTAGTTTACTAAATCCAAGTTCATTTTTGTAAACCTAAATTAAATTGGGTTTAATCAATATTGAGATGTGTACTTACCTAAATTAAAATAAATGAAAACTAAGAGGGAAACTCTTAACTTTTGGCTTCTCTATATTCCTTAACAAAATGTTACATTGTTCGCTAGCTAGCTAAAAAGTAAACAGAATGTTACATGGCTAGCCAGGTAAAAAAAAAAAATAATAATAACAAAACTGATATTGTTTGCTAGCCAGCTAAAAGTTAACAAAATGTTCAATTGTTGAGTAGCTGGCTAATACATTAACAAAAAAACGTTGTAGTACTTGCTGGCTAGCTAAAAAGTTGGTTGCTCAATTAGCCTACACATGATGGCTCAGCAGAAAATTATTTTGCTCTATTCGTCTCAAAAATGCAGCTATTTTAAAAGTTACACCTCTGCAAGTGTAAGATTTGGTTTATAGTTTAAATTGGAGTTTAAGGTTTTGGTGCAGCAGAATTAAATTTAATCCGAGTTTAAAGTAAAAACTTAACTGAGGTTAAAACAGAGGTTTAAGTCGAATCTTTTTTAATTTTAGTTGGTTTAAAAAAATTGCTGCAACATAAATTAAAGTTAGGCCATGTTTTAATCAGGGTTAAAAGTGAATCCTCGTTGGTGCAGCCCAGCCTTAATATTGCATCTTCATCAGAAACATCATGGTTATTCAGAGAGACAATCATACTGCATAAACTGCATGCAGAGCGTTAAAAATCTTGCTTTTCAATACATGATAATAATCTGTTTTACATTACTTAAAAACGTACAAAATGATAATGATAAATAAGGTACATAGAGTACAGTATAACATGAGAGGGTCAATCAGTCTCTGCTCTGAACATCAGCAGAGGTTTCCTCTCGCTTCGTTAATAGAGCCTGCGGCAGGCTGCGTTTGTGTATTCCTGAGGTAAACACAGTCATGGCAAAGTGGACATGCTGCTGAGTGTGTCCTGACTGGAGACAGAGAGCACTGTGGCACTATACTGACTGAGTGAGACACTGGCAGCTCTCTAGAGGTAGGGTTAATGTGATGAATGGCCATTTGGTAATGGGCCATGTATTAGGGCGAAATAGCTCTTTTAAAAGCCCGAGCTCGAGCCGTTGCTATGGGCAATTTGATTCAGGAATCAGTCAGGTGGCAGATGTTTCATGTTGGGTCAGTCAAGTCTGTCTCGGTCTCTCTTTCAACCAAATGAAGGAAGAACTGCTTGAGTGACTGCATGTAGCAGTGAGATGGAAATGTAAATTCATACTGTCAAAAACACCAGTGATGCCATATTGTTAAAAAAAAATCTTAGAGAAAAACAATTAGGCCGATTGTAAGAACTGTATACATAAACTGATTGATCCTTAAACAAAGACAAAAATGTCTTTATTTAATAGGATCACCGGACTGTAAATGCTTCAAGTTCAGTGCTAGACAAAAAGGATAGTAACTGTACTTATCAATACCTGCAGGGCTAATTTATACAAACTGCAGAAATTATTGTACACAGGCTAGATTTCCAGTAATACAAACGCCTACATTTGTGTACATTCAGATTTAGGAATTTCTATCCACAAAGTGAAATACATAATGTGCATGAAGTTTCCATACAAATATTTGGAGGTTTAGAGATTTTAATGTAATTATGTGTGTGTCATGTGGACTAATTGTTACCATATTGCCTATTTCTGTAATACTGTATTCCTTTCATTATTATTTGTATTATTTTGTTTTGAAACACTTTAAAAATTCATTTTGACCTTATTCACATTGTTTTTCACGTTGTTGTTGTGTCATTAGGTTCTGCTGCTACAGTGCTTTGGACGTAATGTTAATATTGTAAGTTGCATTTGTTCTACATTTTAATTACAGCAATAAACTATTACTTAACACAAGCTGGAATTGGTTGTTCATTTTCCTTCTGGTCATAGGTGGACGAAGTGCTCAGATTTTTTTACTTGAGTAAAAGTGGCAATACCACTCTAAACATACTCTGCTACAAGTAAAAGTCCTTCAAAATGTTACTTAAGTAAAAGTATGAAAGTATTAACAGCAAAATGTGCTTAAATACTGTTGCCATATTCATGCCATCTCAACTTTAGTAATGGCTGTTAAGTATTTTTACATTATTGTCATATTCATGCTATTTTTACAGTCCTATAGCAACTCTGTCTTTGCACTCACAACACTTCTACAATGTTTTTGCACAGTTAAATGCACTTCTATTTGCACTACTGCCTAATCCACTGACAGCTCCATGCAGCTCACCATTACATTTACAATGCCATTTGTAAAACTGTACTAATACTCAGACATATATTACATTGTTTAGTACAAGTTTGCACATATGTTGCTATTTGTACATACATTATGTTACTTTTTTCTATGTATTTTGCTGTTCTTGTTTTAATTTAATTTAATTTAATTTAATTTTATTTTATTTTTGTGCATGTATGCCCCTCCCCCTCCTCCTGTCTTAATGAAGCTGCAGCCCTCCATTTTGTTCATGTATGTGTCTGCACATAATTAATGACAATAAAGTTAAGTTGAATGGAACTGAACTGTAAAGTTAAAGTTCTTATTACGTGGAATGGCCTATTTCAAATAATATTTATTGATGCATAATGTCTTACAACTGGTCAAGGTGGAGTTTTAATTACTTTATATACTTACAGTAATCTAAAGTAATTAGAGTAAAGTAAATAAGGTAATAAAAGTAATATACAGTTGTTATGTAAAAGTGAAGTAAAAAGATATTTCAAAACAATATTTTCCTCTGAGATAGTGAAGTACATAGAGTAAGTAGAAAATAGCAAAAATGGAAACCTTAAAGTAAAGTACAAGTACCTCACTTGAGTTAATATGTTTAGTTACTTTCCACCACTGCTTCTTATATTGTTTGATCAGCTTTGTTTTTACTGTTGTACTGTACACTAGCTTTGTTTTCCCCAGTTTCCCCATGCAGCGGGTTAGAAGTCCATATGTGACACAAACACACAAAATTAAAGAAATGACATGACAACAGTTTTCTTAAAGTAAATGTGAAAAAGGATGTTAAACAGGCAGAATAAAAATACATGCAAGAAGCCAGGCAAAGTCTCTTTTTTATGTTATTAACATTCTTCATACAAATTCTTTTACGCATGAAGCCACTTTGTTAGAGCTGAATTTAGCCTCAAAGTCTCGCTCTTTGCCAGATTCAAGTACAGAACCACTTAAGGACCTTCTGATGAATTCCCTGTTTTTCTGTGGTGGTGTTGAGACTCAGATGATAAACACAGCGAGGATAAATCAGCAATATTGGAGCTGTTGGTGGTCCTGTTGTTTACTTCGCTGTTATACGATGTCTCCAGCAACCAGAGGGTTATAGATCACTGTTCATACTAAATAAGTAGCCTCTTCAACTCAAAGATGATAATCAATAATGAACTGTGTCTGATCTATGATGGTCTTAAATGCTGGAGCACGTTATCTCTGTTTGACCCGGATTCACATTGGTTTATCAGTTTTTCTGATGGGATCATGTGAACCAGAGAAGCTATAAAAAACATCCCCATCTGACTTTCCCCATCAAGAAAAAGCTGATCAGTGTGTTTATCTGCTGTCTCTTATGGCAGGAGTTTCGCATTTTATTGGTTTTGTCCGCAAAGACGGAAAAAAAATTAAAACTGAATCAAATCAAAAGCAGCAACAATCTCAAACACTGTGTCTTTTTGGTAAGTGGATAAGCTTCATTAGAGAGTGTTTTAGCGAGAGGAAAAACTGTAAATCTGGCATCAACACAGGAGCCAGTGGTAAATTTTACTTTTTGCTTATTATCACTTCTATCCTTAACATTTACGGATTCTGGGGAAAAAAAAAAAAAAACACACACACACACACACACGCAGGAATTTAGTTGAATCAACTCATTATATTAAGTTTCTATAGAAACATGTTTGGCATACTAGCAGACTTCCAAGCATGTGTTGCTTGAGGTTGAGGTTGCTCGTTTTCACAATAATGAAAACACTGCCGACCACGCTGAAGGTTATTATTGAATTCATTCTACCCCCTTATACTTAAAATTTAATAAATTAATTGGGAGTACTTTTACCCATTGTCTTTGTACTGATGCTGGAACAAAAGAGCTCCAACAGAAGCAGCTGCAGCTTTACAGACACAATAACAAAAAAATAACACAAACAATTATAAAACAATTGTGTAGACTTATATAAAGATAATCCTTTTCAATCATCACCTATGGCCCACAAGAAGTGTGTGGTGGTCATTCTATCTGCACAGACCCTGTCCTCTGCCTAGATTTTTTTAATTTTCTCATTATTTTGTGGATTGCTTTACTAACCCAAAATGTCAGTATTTGATCTTTCTGGTGAGTTATGAACAGCTTGTATGAATCCTGCTCTTTGTTTGAAATGAGAAACTTACTTTTCTAACAGAGAAAATGTAAAAGTAAATCAATTTTGTTTGTAAGAGTTGTTGTTTCAACTTGTACTTCAACTTGACCAGTAAAGTTTATTTGCTGTGAATTGTTACAAAATTATCTGAACTTGTCGTTTCATATTCAGTCAGCTTAAAATTTTAAAGCAGCCCAGACACCAACTTTTCAAAGTTAAAACAACTAGTTTATTTTTACAGTGAAGAGGTGAACTTTCAATGGATCCCCGGAGGCCATAATTAATATGTGGATAACCAAAGACAGTAATGCACCATTTGTCCATGTCCAAAGAGCCTTATCACAGGTGTTGGTAAGGACAGACAGATGGACAGACAGACAGCCACATGGTTCCACTTTGACGTCTGCTAATTCCAGGGAATCAATCCTAAATGACACCTATGGGATACACAGAGTGGATTTCCCTCTGATGCAGATTGGTAGTGGTTTGCACATGAAAGACAGTAAAATAAATAAAGCTGTGGCGAGCAGGCAGAGCTCCTCTGTCCGCACAGTACAACCATAATGGGATACACACTGACATGAGGGGAGAAGAAGAAGTGGAGGCCTGCTCCTGTTTTCACCACTGTTGCCATGGAAATGCTGATGAACTACTGCTGTTGGCCCTGAATATCGTTAGCGAGGGCGCTAGTTGTGAAAAATATTCAGATTTTTATGTAATAGAGGGGTAATAGAAAGTGACCTCACAAGTGGAATAATAGTGATTAGCAGAAAGCGGCTCTGTTCCTTGTCACCCACTCTGCTCGCTGATACGGTTTTAATCCTAAAACACGTCACTTAATCAAACTCAGTGGTATCAAATGGCTTTTTAACCTCCTCCAATCAATCTTTTCATCAGCTGCAGTGTCTGCGGCCAGCCCGAAGTAGGAATAGTAATGGTAAGACAATACTGGCTTGTTTCATCCTGGCTGGGATCATGCATGATACTCCTACAAGTTACACTGACCTCCTATTCCTCCCTGTGCCAGATCATATTCAGCTTTGTATTGTGCAACACTGGAAGTTTGCTGGGAGGCTCTACCAATTATCTCTGAATCATCTTGCTGAGGAAGCTGTACTAAAGCCCCACTCCACTCAATAACTGTGATTTACTTATTGTTACGTCACTTGGATGTCCTTGGACCCTCAATGATATATGTGACACCAGGAAGCAGTTTTTAAATTCATCTGCTGAAGTGTCTCTCTGCTAACCTTAAATATCAGTTTAGGTCATGTACTTGTTTGGAAACAAGTCACGGTATGGTAATATGCAGCTTACAAGTGATGTGGAAAGTTGAAGCACCCACAAAGAATATCAGGGGTGTAAATATAGACAGTGCAGGCAGGCCTATTGCACTGGGGCTGATGGTCTGGGGGAGCTCTTATAGAAAAGGTCCTCCAACAATGTCTCAAGTGAAGAACCAGCCTGTTCTCTTTCCCAGCTTATCAGATACCAATGTTTTGTCGCTGCCCCTCAGTGACTCAGATAGATACATGCAGTACCCATGAGCATGTGAAAGAGATGAACTGGGCTTTCGGGTGACTTAAAAGGAAAGCCACCAGCAGCTGTATCAGACACCCTGACCATACAGTACAAAGAGGAAGAGAGTCCACACATGGATGAAGTGGGGTGGATGGATCGCTCAAACAAGCACAGGACTTTCACCCAGGAGACTGAAGGTCATGACCCATAAGATTATTTAACGTTATTAGAAGTCGTAACAAATTTACAGTTAATCACTCATGTGATTAAGGGAGGATATTTCCTGGCAAAAATCATGTGTTAAAAACAGCTTTCTAACTGCAGACACAGCTGCCAAAAGGTACCTACTGCATTCCACTGGTATGTCCCAAGTTGTGAATGAGAATGTGTTGAGTTATTGTAACCCCAAACATGGTTTTCTCCTAAACCCATCCGAGTAGTTTTGTTGCCATATCCCACCCAGACAACATCAACAACATCAACCATGTGTTACAAAGGCTTCCTGGCAGCGTCTGATACAGCGGCTTGTGCTTCAGTATGCAACACCAAGTAGTGGCGACAAAACAGCCCCTGCAAGTGATTCAGATTACCAGCTGAGATATGTGTCCGTGTTCAAAGATGAGCTCACCTTAAATTAAAGTGCCCTTTACTATGCCCCTGACAAGGCCAACACATCTCCATCATGGTTTTCTTTCTTTCTTTTTTTTGTAAAATAGTCTGTAGCAATTACTAACAAAACTATATGTTTATTCTAGAGAAACTGTAAACTATAAATAACATATATAGAAAAAAACTTTCAATTAAAGGTATACATTTTTTTGTTTTTGTTACCAGGGTTCGTCATAGTAGCACGCCCTGGGGCAAGGTATAACTACACATACAGTATACTGAGAGTCGAGTAAAAGACAACTTCTGTCCAGCACTTAAACTTTGGAAAAGAACAATATTTTCATAATCATTCATTCTAGCATAATATAGATTAAATGAGGTGGAAGAAATAGAACAGAATATTATCAGAATAAAACATTACTCCAAGAATAGTATTCTTATACAAAGTCTTTTTCCAATTTAACAAATGTATTACAAAAGCAAATGAATAGACAAATCTGTGGAAATTATTACAAAATGAAAAGTAGATACTGAAGTTTTTTTGCCTCATTTAATACACCTCTATATGGGCACCATTAGTTGCACGAAGCACATCAAGATGGTACTCGATTTCTTGCCATGTTCGCTGTAGCATAGCCTCATCACTGGTGGCAATGGCATCAGTGATCTTTTGCTTCATGTGTGAAGCATGAATGTGATTAAAAACTTTGATAACCACTGAGTACATAGAACAAATCTGATGAACATATCTCATCAATTGCTTTTGTGATACATTTTTTAAATTGTAAAAAGACTTTGCGGACACCCTGTATATCTTAAAACATGTCTAGAGGGGATCTTTAAAATAAAAGTCATGTGTCTCTCCTCAAAAGGTAAACGGGGTAAACAATCGGCCCACTTATTGGCTCACATTAATTTGTGCATGTTTAGAGACACACTAATGCACTTACAACAGGGGCATTATCACGGTTTTGTCACTGGTGCCACTGAGCTGATTTATTCCAATTCTGGTCGACTCCCGTCTGATGCACTTCAACAAATCACAGCCTGAGGTCTGGCTGACCCCACACCACACTCATCTCTGTCTCCCTCTGTGACCCCTACACAGCTCACTCTGCTCTGACTGGGTGCAGCACCCAACACAGATATCACCCAGGAGCCGTGTTTTTTAAAGCACAGTGAACCAGGAGTCAAAAACCAGCTTGTCCTCAACACTCCCTGCATTTGTTTGATGCTCATATATTGGATGAATGGTGTAAAATAAACAAGTAAAATAAAATATATAATGTAATATAAGGTTGTGCTAAAACTGTAAACTGTTAAGAGTATATTTGCAGTTATTTATTAGCTTTCTTTAGCCTGAAATGTAGTTTTCCGTCTCTTCATTTTTAACTAATACCTGTTTGCGGAGTAAAGCTGTGAGTTTTTGTAATGATTAAGGGGCCTGTGACCACCAGCAGTGCCGTGTGACCTGGGGGCTCAGGGTGATAAGACCTCCATAACTCTACTTTATCCCTCTGCTCATTATCAACCTCAGTCCCAGATCTGCCCGGAGCCCTCGGGCTGCAGCAGGACAGGCTGCTCTCCACCTTCCATATAACCCCCTGTAGCCTGAAGATTACTAGGGAGACACTCAGGCTCAGTTTGACTAACCCCAAACACTTGACAGCTTCTTTCTGTGGAATGGAGGGTTAAACATTCTGTAGTACTCAACCACAAGAGAGGAAGAGTTATTTTGGTATGTACACATAATTGGCAAAGGGATAATTTTTAGGATACTTACAACTGACATGTTTATATTATTTTCTGACTGGTGTTTTATTCTTATTTTGGGTTTAAACTTTATGTTTCTCTCTTTCTTTGTAACATATCAGGGCGTTTATTTGGTAAAGTTTATTTGTGCTTCACATCTGTCCTGATGCGGTAAATTCTGCCCATCTAGCCTCCTCATGATGCCAAAAATCAGTATTTTCTTCGTATCCAAGAGGGAGACTTGAACAAATCCTTAAATCAATTCAGCTGTCATTTATTACTTAATTGTGACAGGTTGAATCATTTTCAGAGCCACAGCTCTGGACTGAAGCCTGACCAATGGGGCTACTGAGGCTGTCAAGATGTCGGCCAGGCTGCTACTCTCCCCAAATTTGGCTTTTTGGAGGGAAACTTGTAGCAGTCAGTGGCTGAGGCCAAGGAGACGTGTTAATACATGAATAAGACAGTTTTTTTAAACCTCATGCTGTTATTCCTGGCGTTTAATATCTGCCGCGTGGCCACGTATTTTTCATCACATTCTTTGAGTAGCAAAACACCGGACTGTTTTCATTTGTTTAACTTTCATGTCCCTCTAAGAGGGTTTTTATGAAGTGAACCGCTGTCCCATCAGTGGCACATGATTGATGTCTTTCACATTAACCAAAGAATCATTATGTAGCACTCGTCTGAATAAAATAAATCCGGAAAACGTCTTTTGATTGCAGTACACTGGCGTTTGTGTGTTCCTTTGAATTGAAAAGTTGCATCCCAAATAAAATGGTGTTTTGTGCTTGAGTTTCATTTTAGTAACTGAGTAACTGGTCATATAATTTTGTTCTCTCAAAGTACTGCATGTCTGTTTTTGTCTGTGTGAGCACTTCCTTCAGCTTCACTTCCTCTGCTTGTTTATGCATTCATGTTTATTCATATGTGAAGGAGGGTTCATGTTGGCATGAATTTGTGTATATGCTTGTGTCTGTATTTGTGGTGTGTGGTGTATGATGATGGACATGACAAATGCCAATGAAGCTGAGTTCTCATAACAAGGTACAAGGTAGATTTATTTACTATTTATAACACTGGATTGTACAACATTGAGTTAATAGTTCCCTTTTCACTATTTACACAAAGAAATGTTAAATGCAAAAATGATATGAAGTAGATTGGTTGAATTAAGAATAAGTTATAGACACAAAAATAAACCAAACTATTTTGCATTAAGTGCTGAGGATGAATTAAAGGAGTCATTTGTGTACAGATGCAAGTGACTGTATGAATGCGAGATGCGAGGAGTCTCACCGCCTGAGGGAAGAAGCTGCTTTGCAGTTTAGAGCGGATACTTATATATCTCTTGCCAGTTGTTCACCTCAATAGTCACTTCCATATATTCAGGTGACTAAACAAATATTTTTGAATCTGGTAACAGAAAGACTATAATCTGATTATGTTTAATCTCACAAACACAGTGATAGAATGTTATGGAAACTGTTATGTTCTGAAATATGCTTGTGACTTTTAATTCTTATGTACAGTATGTTAGTCTGATATTTTTATATTACTTAAATCTCATCAGCTTTTCTATGATTGTCTGGTACAGTAACCTGAGCATCAGGGATAAAAATCACCTGAGCCATATTGTTAAGGTGGCTGGTAGGTATGCTCACATAGCCAGATCTCTCATCAGATTGTCTGTCTGTATTTTGTTTTTTGTATATGGGTTGTTTTTATCTGTTCTGTTTTTTATCTTGTGCCCTGACTGCAAATCAAGTTTCCCACTTGGCATAATAAAATTGTCTGAAATCTGAAGTCAGTAAGGTTTTTGTAGAGACAAACTGTCACCAGTGGCTTAAAGGGAGTTTTGAACTATATAAAAGTTTTGTGGTAGATTGCTGCCACATTTATTGCTTGATATGTAATTATGCATGAAGATGATCACTTGTGTTTAACATGGAAATTATAAAGATAAAAGTCAAAGTGCAAATAGTCGATATGTAACCAGGTATGGAATTTAACTGAATATATTTACTCAAGTACAAATTTCTGGCACTTGTACTTCACTTGAATATGTCTGTTATATGCTGCTTTATACTTTTTTATTCCACTGCATTTGTCTGACAGCTTCAGTTACTAGTTAGATTACTTCTTAAATACACTCCTGTCCAGTTAAAACCATGCACCTCACAATATCTTGTTTTTGAATGTTTGGGATAAACAAAAGTGTTTTTATTAAGTGCTCTGTAAGTATGTATGTAAATATGAATATACAGTATATTCATATATATATATATATATATATATATAATTTACCTTTACTTGTACTTCTGATACTTAGTGCATTTATTACCAGAAAATTACTTTTGATACTTAAGTATGCTTTTTACTCAAGTACCATGAATGGTTGACTTTCCGTTTCACTTTAGTTTATAACACAGCTTGCAGCAGTTGAAGTGTTGCAAGATGTTGTAGCATGAAACATTAATTCATGTAGACATTTGTTGCACGGTGTTTTTAAGAACATTTAGAGAAAAACATTATTTGGACAGCCTTACTGTAAAATCATAAGAAAATTTAGGTTATATTTACTTTGGAGAAACCTGGAATGTCAGAGTCATGACACAACAATATGAAAAACTGACTTTTTGAATAGACTCACTGTTGTTAATGACACAGTTGCTCAGTCTTATGATGCGGTTATATTACAGTTTGCAGTTCTATTTATGAGCAGACAGTGTCAGTCTATCTGTCAGAGAGAGACGGGTGTAATTGGAGGAGGCTTACTAGAAAGAGCTTGGCAAGCTCTGCAGAGCAAAGCAAAACCCTGGACAATATTCCTGCTTCATGCTTGAAAATCAATAACCCAGACCCCGGTGGTGAACGCACGCGAGACAGACCCCACACAGCGGTGAGCTTTTTACTCGTCCACTCCCCCTCACACCCCTCGTTCTTCCCTTCCTCCACATTTACACCAGAAACTCGGCTCTGTGTGTCCACTGTTGGGTAGAACAACCTCCATATTCCTCTCTTCATTTCAGTTTTTATGTTTTTCTCCTCTCATCTACTACTCTCTTCAGCGAGCCAGGTTGCAGAACGCCAGTGACGGATACTGGGAAATAGCTCTAAAATGATTCATCAGCTGGCTGACCTTTACCACATGCATGCATTTTTGTGCCTGCGAGTGTATGTGTAAGAGAGCGGAGGGGGCGGAGGCGTGCAAATTTCTTGTTTTAATTTCTCAATTGGCTCTTACCCAGGGGTCAAAGGTTGGCTTAGCACAACAGCTTTGACAAGATAAGCACCTGTTTCTCTGCTGGTAGAGGCCAGAGTTATCCTATTACCCTCAATATGTAAACCTCTCAAAGGACCTGTACACACATGCGTAAATACTGACGTAAATATGGGAAAACACCAGTGCTGCTCTCTCAGGGAAAACACTAACACTGTCAACACCTTCCACCCCCGTAACTTCACAGACATCCAGTATTACCTGACTACAAACTCCTCATCAGGAGCTTTGTTTTGAGCTGTGTTTGATGCTTTGTTTACCTCGTTAGTAGAAAATCTGTAATTGAACGTTTCAGAATGCTCATTACACTTCACAAGTTTTATATAAAAGGTGCTGGCATGGATATCTCTGTGGGCACGCGGTCCCTTGGGTTGGCATTTCTGTATTTTTAGACAGAAAATAGGCACAAAGAAACCACCTATTTCTGCCACATTTTAGCACCCATAATTTGGCCCACCCCTTGTTTACACAGGCCTGACTGATCTTTTTGTTTTTCTGCTGGTGAAGGATGAGGGGGTCACTCATAACTGGACAGACACAGAGGCTTAAAAACAGAGATATCCTTTTACACTTTAAAGGAGAGATCTGTAATATATTTATTGCAATAAATTACAAAATGACCATATGTCATAAGAGATTAAGGAAACATGTTCAACTGAAATATTTGCTTCTCTGACAACAACTAAATCCACAATGTCCTTCTCTGAAATTTCTATTCTAGTTCCTAACTTGTGCTATCCCATTTCATGGTAATTAGATTTCAATTTAATGTCAAATATTTGCTGAATGAGTTAAGTAATAATATTAAGAGGTAGATGTTTATAATGGTTAAACTGAGCGATATGTTAATGGACTCTGGCAGGCAGTAAGGTAGGCAACAACTGAACTCCATCTCCAGAGTGTCTATTCTCAGAGCAGTGGGCTTTTGTTTTCAGGATGACAGGCTTAGCTTTACACTGACAGATGATTTACAGTTATAAACAGCTGATCAACTTATAGTGTATGACCTGTCTTCGCTTGTTACTGTCAGGGGGGAAACAGATCACTTCAACCATAGACCTTATATTACATAGGATTTCAGCCTATTTAATATGCCTATGCCGCCTATGGTTCCACCTCACTATTTGGACTGCAGTACTCAATTTTGGATGTGCAATTGTTCATTTAAAAAAGTTATTTCAGATTCACCTACGTCACACAATAACACAAACATATTAACTGATTGAGGCAACAGTAGACAAGCAATTTATATATTCTGTGAGGTAAAATTACTGTTCTTAAAGAGTCTGGTTTCTTTGGAGAAGGCAATATTTCACTTGATAAAGCCATAAAGCATTTTTTTAAGTGGCTGAAGTACCTTTTGTTGCTGACCCTGTCCACAGTAGTTCATTGCTAAGCTTCCTTGCTGGTTCTCCTGTCTGCTTCTCTAAACTATTGGCATGCCGACTGCAATCTACTGCAGTTAATACACTTTTCATAAGTACTTCATACAACCCCACTTCAAAAAAATCCAAACTAGCCCTTTAAGTTAAAGATGGAGCCAGTCAGAAATCACAAGCTGCTCCATAGTTTCTGACTGTGTTTTTCAGAGCAGTGACAGGAGGTGAAGGCACTCCACCTACTGCAGCTAATGATGTCAAATCTGTCTATTTTCTGCGCTGATCTGAAGTCTCATTAGACCGGCGCTGGTTTGTGATGGCATGTTAAATTTTCACACTTGTGTGGTGAAGTTATCTAAACCCTGAGGCCCAGAGACAGAGTGGGATACAGTCTGTTGAGGTGAACCTTGTCACCATGCCGCAGTGAAGACAGGTGGTCATTAAAGTGTCAGATCGCTCTCTCTCTCTTACTCACCATGTTGGATTTTCCTCTTCTCCAGTCAGATTGCTGTTTTGATAGAAACCGATCATTAAATGCAACATGTTTCCTGAAATGAAACCAGAGCTTGGACTAGTTGTTATCTGTGCTGTAAACATTGTCCTCTACTGCTCTATCAGTACTCCCATACAGTGAATAAAGGAGTTTCCTTATCTGGTGTGTTTGTTTTCCTTTTCATTTCCATTTTTAACTCAATTACATTTTTAACACCAACCCATGTGTACACGTGTGTGTGTGTGTGTGTGTGTGTGTGTGTGTGTGTGTGTGTGTGTGTGTGTGTGAATGACCAGTGAGGCTAGAGCTTGTCTGCAACTAATCTTGCATAATACAGGACCAATCATCTTAGTTTTTTGTGCACATTTATGACTGCATGTTCAAGGATCTCTTGTGGTTATGGTGATTCACAACTGGAAAATCTACATAAAACCTACACACAGGCTAAAACAAGGCTTACTAACTACCAGTGGTGGGAAGTATTTTTCTCAGTGGCTGTAATCCATTACAGTCACTGAGAAAAATATGTAATTAAATTACAGTTACCAATCAAAATGTTGTTTACGGCAAAGGGTTTACATCCAAATATTCTTTTCAGGTTGCCTGGCAGAGATTTACTCTCTCACTCCCCTTGTTGAGACTGTGCGGTGCAGAGAGTGTGTGCAGGGGTGTAGCGCTCTCTGTGGCTGTTTCTGAAACTGAGGATCATGTGTTTCAGGTAATGTTGATAGATATAATGTTATGTGACATTATACCTCTATATCAGCATCTATCTGTGATGCTGATTAATTTATGATACTGATTGTATATTATAAAATGCTACAAGATTCCTGGCTAACTGTCTTTAATCTAAACCAAACCAGTGCTGAAAGAAGCTTTTGAAATTATCTTTCCTTTAATCCTTATTTTAGTATTCCACTTTCCTTTTTTTAGGGGAAGACATGACACACAGTGCACACTGGTGCTCCAGCATCAGCAGTCATTCAGCTTAATTAGCTGTATTTAGCACGGATGCAACTGAAACCAGATGTGTAATTCGGGAAAGCACAAATAATGTGTTGGAAACTGATATTTCTTCTACTGAAAGTTGTTCATTATTATTCAGGGAAAAACATTTTCAAATTGTAACACAGGAACATTCGGAGTACTACTTTTTTACGTAGATACTTAATTTTACTTGAGTATAATATTGTAGTACTGTGAACTGCAGTAATATTAACTCATCAAGAAACATTAAGCATCATTGTAATTTCAGATCATTCCCTTCAACCAAGGATCTTTTTTTTTTTTATATCTTTACTGTCAAGAGTTTCTATTTCCAATGCTAAACATAATATTTTGATTTACAAACATTATTTTTGGTCAGTTTCTTATTGCTCAGTGTCCCCTGGTTAAAGGGGTGGTGGTGGGGTTCACTTCATAAAACTTAGAAACTTGGATAATAGCACAGGGAGTGGACTGAACCATTTTGCACCTTTTGTAAGGGGTAAGAGGGGCCTCAGAGATCCATTATTATTATTATTTTTTAATACAAAGTTCAGTCTCTCAAACGATTTATTCAGCCAATTTTAATTGAGTTATGAGGCTAATTATTAGAAATAAAAAATAAATGAAAATAAAAACAAACTTGTCATGCCCTCCGCTAGTTGGGCCCCTGAGCACTCATTCGCACTCCTGCCCCCACTGTGAAGTCCCTGACTGTGTGCGAGTGACTACTGAGCCAGTGGACACTGTGTGTGGTACCTGACTAAAGAGCAACTGTGTGTGTCTGACAGGCAGCACTGTTAATCCATGCATGAGTACAGGGTCATATTGCTCAGGAGCATGTGTGTGTGTTTGGTGCCAGGGGGGTATGTACTGTACTTGCCATTGTGTGTTTGTGTGCGTGTAAGTGTCTCCCCTCACCATTCGTTGTTAATTAGGTATGGTGATGTGAGTATGTTGCAGGCTCGCATGATCAAACGCAGTAGGCTGAATGTGAAACCGTACAGGGACCAGAGGAAGCAGTCACGAAAGCCGTCTTGGCAGTCGGTGTGTGTGTGTGTGTATATGTGTGTGTTGTTCCGAGCCTTGCTGGAATACTCTCTGGATGCTGTGGCCTTTCACTAAGCCTGGGCTTTCTGCTGTATTAATCACCCTCTGCAAGGTCTGATTTCTTGGCCTCGCGCGCTGAGTCTGAGGCCTTGACACTCGACTCTGCTCTTTGCGCTCTCCGTGAACAGCGAGTCAGCATGGTTTCCCACAGCATGTGGTTTCAGATGTGTGCGAACGCATGAGAAGGGAACTAGAGAGATTTGACATGTGTACGGTTGAGGGAGAGGGGAGTGGAGGAGGTGGACAGGAGAGGAGGGGAGGGGCTGCTTACACGCATCTGTGTGCGGCAGCTGAAACTGGCAGGCCTGATAAGAAGGGTCGGTCCAAGTGAATGGGGGTCAGCGCTGGAGTGGTGTAGTAGGGATCCAGTCTGGGTCGGAGAGGCAGTCAGGGGGACAGGGGTCCCAGAGGTCACAGACTCACACAGACAGGGTGTGTAGCCTTACATTGTTCTGAGGCAGCCCGGCCGTACGTATGAATGACGGTGTGTCACCGTGAAACACTTTCTCACAATTGTCTGTAAGAATGTGTGCACTCATGAATTTTATAATCATGTATGCTACAGTGTTACCGCTCTGTCATAACACACAGGCCTGGACTGACAGAAGATATACTGTAGAGGTTTCATTTAGAAAGAAAGACGTGCGGAACTATCAGGTAATGTCATTAAACTAATCTTAAACTTGAACCATCTTATGTAAAAGACAAGTTTTAATAATAATAATAATAATAATAATAATAATAATAATAATAATAATACTTTATTATTTATATATTGTATGTTTGCAATCTATGTAAGAGTGACATTCTGTTTCTTATTTCTGGGGATGCATCCTGTGTTCACAGGTTTCTGGAAAGAGGGTGCATAAGCTGTGAAGATTATAAAACTCTTTAAGCTGTTTTTTTTGGGGTGTGCCATTGACATGAGTAATAATTGACGATTGGTTCCCAAAAATGAGGCCGCAAAAATTGCAGATACAAGCACTGCCATCTTGTGCCGTTATCATACACCCAGTCAACTCACAAGCAGGGCTCAGGTGTCAATCATGGTGTGAAAACCTCTTTTTATAGCATCAAATACCAAATTAAAACCAACCTTATCTGAAAAATGAACACTTGAACAAACATCAGCATGATGAGAATTACCTACAATGACAGAAATCATGTTAGAGAAAAATTTATTTGACGTGTACTTTGATGTTTTAGTTTGCTCCACATCTATCTGCTAAAATGGAGGGGGCAGAGTTTATGAACTATACTGCAGCCAGCCACCAGATG
The DNA here is from genome assembly GCF_056507025.1 of Lutjanus erythropterus. Classification (NCBI taxonomy): domain Eukaryota; kingdom Metazoa; phylum Chordata; class Actinopteri; order Lutjaniformes; family Lutjanidae; genus Lutjanus; species Lutjanus erythropterus. The sequence goes on from NC_139317.1 coordinate 25,736,724, forward strand.
GAAATCAAGATGTTCGGCTTCACTTTTGGGGAACTGACATGTCTTCCAGCTTTATATATATCAATGAGTTGTACACATAAAATTGACTCGATAGCTCAGGGACTAGGACACAAGCAAAGGGTGTGAGTAAATCAACACACCACCACTATACCTTCCTTACTGGGTTGATTAAACCATGTGCATAATGTTATGATATTATTATTATTATTATTATTATTATTATAAAAACATGCAGCCTAAATGTAGCGTCTAATAAACACATTCTTTAAACCTCCAGTGTTAGTGGAAAGGTGAAGTGAGGGTGGAAACCTGAGCAGGTGTGAAATTGAATGTTAGGTCAGCATAGCCAAGCTAGAAGAAAATGAATTAGGGCTGGTGAAAATGTGCAAATATAACACAGGAATCTGGACTCGGATAAAATTAGGGGAAAAGTGATCTCCTTCGTATTTTGTCAACTACATGGAGGTAATGTTCCTGTTTTGGTGGAACTGTTGTATTATTGTGTTCTGTGCCTTAATGTTGATGCTGAGCCTACAACCGATAATGGGCTTTTGGACGAATGGGATTTCAGGAAATTTTCCAAGCTATTGGGGTTTTGAAATAATGTGCTGTCAGAATAATGGCGTTACGCCATCTAGAGACGATTAAAGAACAATATTTTTCCTTAGAATCACACTATCATTAAGAGTTGCAGCTGTTTTTCACAAGATCTGTGAACTCTGACTGTGTTAGTTTGACCTTTGATTTCTCAAACTTTCTGATGAGCCTGCCATTTTAAACAGTACAAAACAGTAATAATAACAACAATAAAAATGATAATAATAATAATAATAATAATAATAATAATAATAATAATAATAATAATAATAATAATAATAGTAATAATAAACTAGCTGACATTACACCAGGGAATTGTAAATGGAGGGGAGTCATTCCATTTAGGCAGTGTGGAAACGCTGTGAAACCAGATGTAATTCTGTAATTCTCCAGCTCTTCTCCAGATGCGATTTGTGTGTGTGATGTGTGCGTCATGTTAGCTCTGGGTTGGCAGTGCCACTTTTATGACCTAGAGCTCCCCAGTCTTAAGCCTGGACTATTTTGCCATTAAACCCCTGTGTCTCTCACACAGAGCCTTTGCTTGAGCGCTCTTGTTACTGGAGGGAATCTGTCAGTGTGACGCAGCACTAGTTTGTCTTGGCGGCCACTCCACTGCTATGGGATACAGATGTTAACGGTCTGTGTGTGTTTCCCAATTAAAGCATTAATCCAAATCAACCCAAATGATCGCACACGGCGTAACGACAACCAGGGAGGCCCCATCTTACTCTCCTTCTACCTCTCTTTTCTGCTCTCACTCTCTGTCCTCCCTTTCTTTCTTCTTAAATGTCCATCTTTTCTCACCCTGTGGCCTCTTTAATTGTCTCCATCACCTCCTCAGTTCATCAGTGTAATCCACCTCTCTCCTTCCTCCCCCCTCCCCCTCCCCCCCAGTGATTACTCACCCTGCATTCCTTCAGCATGCATCAAAGCAGCCTAAATGTGGAAAAAGTGAATGTGGAGAAGAGGAAGACAATAGCGCAATGAGGCTCCACTCTGCCGACCATTTCATTTTTCCACTATTTTCTAACATTCAAATGTGTTTATTTTCCGCTCACTGCAGCAGCTATGCTATACCATATATTACACGACTACACTCTTAGAAATAATGATTCCAAAAAGGGTTCTTCCTGATGAGCTGAGGGTCTACCCAGAACTGTTTGCTTCTGAAGAGCCCTTTGTTGAAGACAGGTTTTGTCAAGGGTTCTTTGTAAGACTTAGTGTGTTCCATTAAGAACCATTTTCATCAAAAGAAGCCTTTTTGATGGAAAGAGTTCTTCAAGGATTGTTGAAATCCTTGAAGAACACTTTTGTCAAAGGTTTGTTGTACTGTAATGTAAAAGGTAATCAGTAGAACACTGTGAATGGGTTCTAGATAAACCTGTTGAAATATGAAAGGGTTCTTGGGAAAACCCCCTGGGTGGGTTCTTGATGAAAACCCTTGAAAAATAAAATGTTTTTTGCGAGAACCCCCTGGGCGGATTGTAGATAAAATCCTTGGACGATAAAAGGGTTCTCGATAGATCCATCTAGGTGAGTTACAGATCAAACACATAGATTATAGGGTGGGTAGGTTCTAGATGAAAACAGGTTCTCAGTAGAATCCACTGGGTGGGCTCTTGTTAGCATCCTTGGAAGATCCATGGAAGTTTCTGGATAGAACCCCCAGACAGGGTTTTGGGTGGAGCCATTACATCATTCAAGGGTTCTCTGTAGAACCTTTCAGAAGGGGTTCTAGGTGTAACCATTCACAGATAGCTCTGGGTATAACCCTTAATGTTTGATTTTTTTAAATTTGTTAGGATCCCCATTACCAATGCCCTAAAACAAAGCTAGTCTTTCTGGGGTTCACATTCTAGGTTCTGGGTATAAGTGTGGAAGATTTATAAAAGGTTCTACCAAGAACCAACAAGGGTTCTCCTAAGGGAACCAGGCGAAGAGGCCTTAATTGTTCTAGTTAGCACCTTTCTTTCTGAGAATCTACAGCAGGCATGTAATTTAACACAATGACAGATTTCAAGCTTCTTGATGAAAGCCTTTAATTCTGAGGGATAACACGACTTTTAAGGGCATTTGCAAACTCTCATGGTAACGTCTGGGTGCAAACACATACACACACCAACCATCTACCCATCCACCCACCCACCCTCACAGTGATGTGCAGCTCTCACACATGTTCAGGTCCCAAACATCCTGCTGCAGCTTACACTAACTCATCATGTGTACAAACAAATGTCTCGAGGAGGCAGGGCGCGTTTCGGAGAATAACACCCACCTGCACAGGTCAAACAGTTCACAAGTTAGTGGCCTCACAGATATATTGCACACTTGCAAATTCACGACCCATGCAGCACTTCTTGAAAACCCTTTTGCTTTCGCCCAAAGCACGCACACACACACACACACACACACTGTAGTGCTCCACCACTGGCACATACAGCACATACTATACTCCCACTTCAAACATGTTTCTGAATGTAACTACAGAGCCAGGCAGGCTTAACAATGGCCAGATATAGAGAAATTCTGAGTAAACAGTCAAAATATGGCTGCAGGCAGAGATGGGATGAGCTCCATCTGGGGAAGCTGATGCCAGATACGCATGAGTGTGTGTCTGTGTGTATGTGTGCATGCTCATGTGTGATGGCAGTTCTGACGATGAAGATGTCAGTGTCCTTGTGTGTGTGTGTGTGTGCATTGCAGGGCGTCTGTATGTGTGTGTTCCCCTGTCCTCCCAAACCAAACACAGTTAACAGTAGCCTGCTGTCATAACACCCTGCCATTCTACAATGGAGGCCGCTGTTCATTCTAAACACGCAGACAGGAGACGAGAGGGAGAAACGCTGGAGAAAGAAGGAGAGACGAAGAGGCTAAGAGACAAGAAAGTGAGAAAGTAACGGGAAGTGGTAGCGATAAGAGATACTGGCCAGGCTGATCATTCAATTGTGAGCAGGAGCGAGGGCATCACTTTGTGTTGAAAAGTGGTGAATGTCATGTTCTGTTTTGTTTGACTTTGACTTGATGAGGCAGTTTGGGAATAAATGATCTAGCACACTTAAAATGATCTCCTGACACGTACCTGTCCAATTTCAATGCCTCTGGTAATTTGTTCCATTTATTTGGTGCAACAAACAAAAAGCTACTTTACCAAGCTCAGTATGGATCTGGGGATCTGCTTTTTATGCCTTCAGTTTATAGGGCAGATGAAAATATGACAGGAAAGGGGGAGAAAGAGTGGGGAATGACAGTCAGCAAAGGACCACAGGTGGGAGTCGAACCCACAGACGCTGCAGAGGACCCACAGTCTCAGTACATGGGGCGAACGCTCCACCACTGGATTTGAGTTTTAACAGAGAGCTGAGATAGAAGGGTAACTTCCACTCCAATGCTTTATAAACAAAAATGAATCTGTGTCCTTTCCTTCTATCACATTATGGCTGGTTGGGAAAAACTGCATGGCAGCCCATCAATAGGGCATAGTGTAGGCGACTACAGAGTCGAAAATATGAAAATACTCACCAAACAACATATAAAACCAATGGAAGCACAGGTAACAGTCAAACATCACATCCACAGCTTCAACATCATACCAATCAATCCAACAATGCCAACATCACATCCAGTGGTGGACAGTAACTAAGTACATTTACTTGAGTACTGTACTTAAGTACATTTTTGAGTATCTATACTTTACGTAATTTTTTTCTTTTCTGAAACTTCTGACTTTCACTCCACTACATTTCAAAGACAAATATTGCACTTTTGACTCCACTACATTTCTAGGAAGGTTGTTGTTACTCATTACTTTTAGGCTACGCAGAGCTTTGAAGTCAGCTGTTGCTGTTTTTTCGATTCTAAAATGCAATTGGCCACACGCTGTGTTCCTCACAGAAGGGAACCGATCACAGTACCCATTCTCAACTGGTATTGATGTAAAAGCAGAAATACGTCATCCAGGCGCGCTCTGTAACAAGCGCAAGCAAGCTCTCCCTCTGTCAGTCAAAGAAAAAATGTGATAATGGTGACAGCAGGAGAAAGACAAAATTAAATCTCAAGATGTTATTATAATTATTAATTATTCCAGGTAGCTTTTAAAGTTGGATTGTTTTTATTGGGGTGATGAATACCACATAATTCATGTATATATACTGCCTCTGAAGCCAGAAAGAAATCTCAGTTATTTAACAGACTTGGAGAACTCCTTACACTTGGCTTCAATCTGCTTTTATGATGTGATTTTAATACAGTTACATCAGAAAATGACAATAACTGTCCTTTTTGTTTTTGATTGTATTTCTATGCTGAAGTTTTTATAGGTGTTTCTATAGGCTTTGTGTAGCAGAGTGGTTCTACAAGCAAGTCAGTGAATCATTAGATGATTCAGAGAGTTACAAGCTTCTGTAAATGCATCATGAAAACAACAGCAGTGTATTGATATTAGAAAATGTACTTTGTAATTTGTACTTTTGAATACTCCAGTATTGTTAAAAGCATGTATATTTATGTATTTCTAAAAGCAAATACTCTAGTACTTTAACTCAAGTAAACTTTTGACTGAGCAACTTTCACTTGTAGTTGAGTAATATTTGACCAGGAGTATCTATACTTTGACTCAGATACTGGGGTTGAGTACTTGAGTACTGGGGTTGAGTACCACCACTGATCGCATCCACTGTAGAAAGCACCAGTGCATGTCAGTCAGCTGAGCGATAACAATTTCAAAGCCCTAAAATCTAACAAAATGGAAACAAACAAAGGCATAACATAAGCACCGTTAGCTAAAGATAATAAATCAACCTTACCTGTAGATGTTATAGTTCAGCTGCCTTATTATGTTGACGCTGCACACTTTAACATGGAAGAAACAGAGACTACAGAGACAGAGAAGTCAAACCATTCATGACTCATTGTGTGTTTTCTTATTGTGCAAATAAACAATTCTCAATGGGGTCCCATTTTTTAGTTAACTTGTTGTTTTTCAGAACAATTTTTAACAAACTACGCTTTTAAAAAGTGATGCAGACAGAATCAGCCATCTCAAAAAATGGTGGGGACATGTCCTGTGCAGCGTCCCCAGTGTAAATAACAAAATAACACCTATGAGTTGAAGGCAGGTTAGAGAACAGTGTCAGAGGGGAAGTTTAACATATGGTAGAGGCTGACAAAACCATCAGTACACTCGTCATAAAGCATATGTGTGTGCATCTGGATGCATGTGTGTATGTGTTTGTGTATTGGCTTGCAAGCGAGTGTCTTTGCATCCATGTCGGTGTTTATAGAATGTATGTGTGTGTGTGTGTGATTATTGTTGAAGATCTCAAAAATATATTCACAAATAACCTTGAAATAAAAGTTTTAACAGGCCTTAATTTTCTGTTTTTTTAAACGTTATGCCTCGCTGTCAAACATGCATATTCGTGAATTGAGACAACTAGACTAATTATATACATTTAAAAACTTAATACATGTATATATTTAAAAGTCTTCTCTTTTATGATTTAAAAACAAATTTTTATGAAAATATCAAAGATTATTCCTGGAAATAATGTGATGAAACATGAATTTGCGTGTAAATGCAGGACACAAAAAAATGCTCGGGAGCAAAGTGACTCTAAATTGGTCTCTGATGGTGGCGAATTTCAAAATTTCCTTTGAGGCCGACTCACAATAACATGCAGCCTAAACAGTGAAAATGGAGGAACACACACAGACTCGCACACACAGGCCCTCAGCTGGGGGGTCCAGTGTAAACAACAATGACATGATTTTATTTTCCTCTTTTCCAGTGCTCGGTAAAACAACTTTCACGCTTGCACTTTTCCATTTCTCCGCTTTTCAACAAGTAAGCAGAGGAGGATATAAAAAGGCTTGTTAAAGACAGTTCACTGGGAAATGTTCCTGTATAAATTCTTTGCTCTTGCTCTCATAAGAGATAACAGATTAATACAGATATTGACAACTTTTTTGCATAGGAAACTAAATAGCTTTCCTTTAAACTTCTCAATCTTTGTCAACCTGCTGTACTCTAATCCTTTAATTGCTTTTAATTTATATAAAACATCTGAACTAATTTACACAGTTGCAGAAGAAATCTCAAATATTTTTTTTCTGGGCACAGTCAAAATTAAGTACATCATCACAAGAAATCTGTCACAAATATTGTTTAGTTTTTGCACAGAATGGTTTTTTCATACTTAAACAACTATAGACACAAAACCGAGTATGATAAATTACTGAAAATGCCAAACGTTGCGAAAGTGCACACATTCTTTACTCGAGTAAAAGTACGGATACATTTCCAGCAGCTGTTTCTGTGCAAAGCTAACTGAACCTCACTTTTTCTCCAGTCAATTCTCCCTCTTTTGTCTGTTTTGTCTTGTTATGTCTTTTATGATGTTTTAATCTTATGTCTGTTGTGTGTGATATGCACAGACGGATACACCAAGAAATTGTCTTTTCTATGTGTTATTGTCACATTCATTTAGGTTGAATGATTTGAAGGTGGCATGCAATGATGCAAAATAAAATAATCAATAATTTCCCTCAAATGCATTATTACTAGAGTAACAAGCTTTTTTTAATTTAAAAAGTAGAAAATACACATATTTGTGTTAAAATATAGGGAGCAAAAGTAAAAAGTTGTCAGAAAAATAAATACTCAAATTAAGTACCTGAAAAATCTAAGTAACACAGTATTTGTACTTCATTACTCCCCTTCTCTGGAAAATGAACATGGCAATTTTCAAATGAACTTTTTCTGTTTCTGTGCCTTTATTGATTTAAGATTAGAGAAGAAGAGTTTTGCTCAGAATGGCCACTACTAAGCTCTCTCCCCACAAAGCCTTTAATTCTCTGGATCCCTGTGAACCTGAAATTAAATCTGTTAAAATTACAGAACTACTGTAAAAAAAAAAGAGGGGATTTTTACAAGATTACTACACCAACTAAATCCACTGAAATTACAGAACAACTATGGAAAACATTTCATGTCATTTCATTATATTATTCTGGGAATAACGTTTGATATTTCAAATATTTTTTTGAGAATTTCAATTTTATGCATTTTTAAAATTTTTATTTTATCAAACAAACTTTGTGTCCACCAGACTGCCTCTAATTTCATACATGCAGATATAAACTTCATATGTGCCCTTCAGAAACTGTGTGAGGTAGTTTGAGTCTTTTGTTACTCATCCTCTCTTGCCCCATCACTGTGGTGCTGTGCTGAATTACAGGGTTGAGAGCGCCACCTAATAACAGGGTGCACCATGAGTTCTACTCCAGACCCATTTTGTGGACGGATACCTGATACCTTCACTCATTCTATCATTGTCATCTAAGATGCATGGCTCTAATTAACTGTAAATATAGGTGATTTTTTTTTCTCCTCCAAATTATGCACATGGCGCTCTCTCATTTGAATGGAGTTACAAAATCGAAGCACATTGTGAAAGGGGCATGAATATGAAGGGAAATCAGCTAAAAGTGTAATATTGATAAAAAGTGCAACCTGTTCATTTAACAGGGTTATGGATCCCAGCAGGAGGATTTTTTTTCTGTTTCTCTGGTCAGACTGAACTTGGCAGCAGTATCGCTGGACATTTTTCTCTGTCAGGCCGCAGGAGTCAGTACAGCAGAGCCAGCTGCCGAGGCTCACAGCCTGGCCTCTAATTAAAACAGTGGAAAATGAGATAACTCCACAGATCCATCATGGCCGCCGTTGGCTGTCAGAGTGCTCGGGGGCTGCCACCCACCGTATGTTTACACCAGGGCCACTCGGCCTCTCTGCTCTCAGGGTGTTTTTAGAGTCCCGGCCTGATTTCTCTAATGGGCCGAGAGGTTTTTTTAGCCTCCTTCCACCCCTTGCTTTGCTACAAACCTCTCTCCACTCCCACCCCTCCTTCAAGTGTTCCTGATGGGGTTGACAGAGGCTTGGAGTGGCAGCGTACCCCCCCTCCATCTCCTCCTCCCATATTTCCCACCCACTCTGCCTCGTTAGCCCTTCATTTATTAGGCCTTAATGGAAGCAGGGAGTGCTGTGATGTCATGCGCTGGTGCACGGAGAGGACAGCTTCTCTGTTTTTTTTCTTCCCTCATCCTTTAGCTGTGAGTTGGATTCTTCATTTATATCCAACTATTTTCCATTTCGTCCGTGTCTGCTTGCAGCATTCTTCTTGCTTGAAGGAGAAGTCTGTTATATAATAAATCACATAATGATGATATATCATCAGATATTAAGGAAACACGCTAAACTGACATACTTGCTACTCTGACAACAACCCTACAGCCAGCATGCTCACCTTTGAAATTGCTGTTCCAGATGACAATAACCGTTTTTGTTTACTTATTTCATATTAAGTAGAATTCAAATTCATGCCAAATGTTTGCCAAATGAGTACACATTTGATTATGAGTCATGAGAAACCACTGATAAGCTTTTAGAAGGAGTGGATTTTTATAACGGTTTAATTGAACAATTTATTATTGGAGTCTGGCTGGCAGACAGCAGGCAACCGCTGAACTCAAACTCCATAGTGTGTATTTTAAGATCAGTGTTTTCAAGATAACAGGCTTAGCTTTACATCAACAGACAACTGACAGTTATAAACAGCTGATCAACTTACAATGTAGGACTCATCACTTGTTATGTCACATTGCACTGGTCTTGCACTCCTGCAGTATTCCTGCAGCCTGCATGAGCTTCCTCGAGTCAGGAGAGGGGAGGGCAGGGGGAAACAACTCTCTTCAACCAAAGATATTATATTATATATAAATTCAGTCTATTTAATATAGTATTTATGGCTCCAACTCGCTATTTGGACTGCAGTACTCATTTTTGTATGTGCAATTGCTACATATTGCTCTTTAAAGTCTGGTGTTCAACAAAGACTTTGCACAGAGTAGAGCAAGGCCAGTCTGGGAGATCTGTTGCAAGGTCGTGCACAGGGTGTGAGGGAGGGCATAGAGAGATGTACAGCATGCCACGGTCAGCAATTTATTTATGGGCAGAGACTTGGAACGTGTCTGCGCTGCCTGACTATTTTGCGTTATTTTGACAGCTGCCATTTAAAAGAGAATAAAACTGCCGCTGTGATTAGAGTCAGGCGAAAGCTGTCTTCGTTCCTGCTGAATAATGGCAGAGTGTTAGCAGATCCCCTTCAACCTCTCATGCCAGCCTCACTAATGATCCTAAGGCCTCTTCCACAGCTTTTGCCAACACGCTGCAGAGGAATCCAGCTACCAGCTCTGTTTCCCTTCCACAGGCAGAAAACAGCAGCCTTTTTTACACTGGAAGGAATGTGGAGGTAGAGTTGAAGGACTCGTCACAGCTGGAGACATGTTAGCACCCTGTTAGCAGCTTTGAAATGTCAATTGTTGGAAAATAATCCACGAATTAGCTTTTCTAATGCTGTCTTGACAGCAGAAATGTTTTCTCTGTTACTGAGATTTTAATGATTTAACAGTTAGTCTAATACAATGCGCCATATATCTGATGACAGGTATCTCCAAAATACATAAATTACATGACTGATTTATTGTTTTTTTATGGCACACAGCTGTTCATAGCTGTAAAATAATATCTATTACTAATCCTGAATAAGAAATTTTTATCCATAGATTAGGATTTTAGATGATGGTCAAAACCAGCATTACCTTACAAACTGTTTTTTTTTTCTTTTTTGAAAGATAACATGAGAAACATGATAACTGTATTTATTACATAATATTTATTATAAACGTTATTTATCCCACACTGGGAAAATTCACTTGTTACATATTATAAAAAATAAAATTAAAATATAGTACAATCAACCAATATTTTCTCATTATCTTAACAGAAATATACAAGTTTAGTTCATCCAAGCTAATTTAACTTTATTTAATTTCTAGTATTGATTTTCAGAATACTTCAGAACATTTAAACAAGTTCTTCTGAATCCAAGTTCTTTTACTTGAAATGATGAGTTGAATGAATGTACTCTACAGAGTTTAATCAACTTATTAAATTAAGTTTGTAAAGGGACATGATGGTCAGCATTGAGATCGTATTCAGTCTGTGTCCCCATACACTTAAAATTTAATAGAGTGAGAGCACTTTAATTGTTTTTGTGTACTGGAATACTGGAGCAAAGTAGCTCCAACAGGAACGGCTTTCTCTGAGTGAAAGTTCTTTGTGTAAAACAAAGAACTGACTTTTGAAACTGGGAAAAAATAAAAGGAAATCAAATTTATCTGTAATGTTTGTCAGTGTGACTTTAGAGTTGTTGATTCAATTCAGTACCTTAATGCTTATTGAACATGTTTTCATAAGTACAACTGAATCAATATGAAGTTTATTTGACTACAGAACTTTTGTTTTGAAGCGTTACAAAATTACCTCAAATTTTCTTTTCAAATTCAGTCGACTTAAAATGTATTTATTACATTTATTTTACAGTACAGCAATTTAAGCATCAAAAGTACAGGTAGGAAAAGAGTGAGTGATAAATAAAAATACATATAAAGTAAAATATGAAATAAAAAACTATCTACACAAACTATAAACACTATATACACCTTTCACCCACACCAATATATTGATGATTGGACAGAATGAGATACACACATGCTGTGCATTATGCTAAGAGAAAAAAAAATTAAAAAACATGCACTGAAAAACTGATAATTCAGATCTATCGGTCATAACAGTGTAAACCCAAATTAACGCTGGGAGGATGAACAAGATGTATGTAAGCGTGTGTATGTGTGATGTCCAAAAGGCCACCCAGCGACAAAGCTCATTAGTTTCTGCAACACATCACTTCATGTTTCAGGCTAAATATCATCACACAAACTCCACTGATCAAGCTGCTGTAAATGCAGCTGAGCTGATGACAAAGACCACAAATGTGAAACTTTGTCCTGTAACTGGATCTGTGTTTTTGTTCTCATTTGAGAGGCGTGTGCGCCCAGCGTGGTCAGCTGGCATGTACCTCATTTAGAAATCAAGTAGGGATCATTACAACACCACCATCTCTCTCTCTCTCTCAGTAGTAGCTAACACGTTCTCAGACGTCAACAGATGTCAAATTACTCCACAATTAACCCAATGGGCCTCCTTGCACGCCTGTGTTGTGTGCTTTTGCTAAAAGAGGGTTGGTAGATTGGACTTTTGATTTCTATAAGATGACAAGTCATCCATCACGCTGATCGCTCTCTCCTCGCCTCTCTGCTCTCTTACAACCTTTCTCCTTGCTCCTTCTCTCCTTCCCCCTGACCTCCCTCTACACTCACTTGCTCTTAGTCTGCCCTCTCTGTCTCTTTGTCCCCTCCCTCCTGTCACTCCCAGTCAGGATGAAAAAAGGTCAGTGTGAGAGAAAGAACAGGAGAATAAACAGGGGAGAGAGATCAAGAGCGTTTTACACCCGGTATAAATATTTGCAGAAATGTGGCTGGAACACGTGGAACACACATGAAGAAGAAGAGAGAGGGGAGAACATTGCTGCAGTCGGATCTCTGCACATGAGACCCACATGTACATATACATGTATACACAACAACAAAGTCTTTCTTAAATCTTTCTCTATTGATGGCATTCAGGCTGGCAGAGTGGTGCAGTGAGTGGAGGGACCACCCTTCAGCCAGAGGGCCTCTGGTGCAAACCCTCATGTCAGTAATAATCTTTCCTGCTGTAGTGTCCTTGAGCACAGTATCAAATCCCTGCTGCTCCAGCTGATCATGTGCTTCATATAAAAAAAACATCCCATGTGCATATATCAGTCCAGCTCCAGTGATTATTACTTTAAGAGGCAGAATACAATCTTAGCAGTATACGTGACTTGCAGACACGTTGAAGAGGTTTAACTTAGTCGCTGTCATCAACTCCCTGTCAAATTCGTGTCAGCTGGCTGGATGCTCAGCTTCAGTCATACACAGCTGGTTTCAGTCTCAACACCTCCCCCTGTAATTACTGATAAACACACAAACACCCTGTGATTCCACTAATCGTCTCGCCTGTGATGGATGGACAGGTGAGAAGACCCTGACACCGAGAGTGTGATAGCTTATATGAAGCAGCCGGGTGCTGACAGAGAGATAAGTCTCTATCTGTGGATGATAGATAACATGACAGGGAGGCAGAATCAGTCCTGATCTCCCATGTTAATGGTGCTGACAAAGAGTGAGGTGAAAAACTGAAGAGTTGAGCAATGCAGATGGATAGTTGTTAACGTCACAATTAAGCTGACCTTAAATGGCATCAAGGGATTTAGAGTTTGAGGAAAATGAAATTCTAAACAGTTTGAACTTGTAATTTTCTCTGTTTGGGATCCAGAGGATGACAGAGTGTAAATTAATCATGATGTGCTTTTGGATCTTCATCAACAAGAAAAAATGAAGAAATCAAAAGCTCTTCAATTATAAAAACAGCAGAAATAACAACTGTGAGAAAGACCATAACAGCAGGGGTTTGTATGTGTTTGTGGAAGGACATTTAAGATAACTGGCACATGGGTCCCCGAGCCAGGGGTGGCTACAACATGCCATCAGTTTCAGTGCGACAGAGATATGTTGTGTCCCCGATAGGCATTGGTAAAAGCTCACTCTCTTGCCTGAGGTTCAATGTGCGAGGGGAGACTTAGACGCTGTGGTGCTGCCAGAGGAGGGCTGACTGAGATTATAGCATGCATGGGAATAGATAGCAAAGTAATATAAAAATGGGGAGGTGTAACAGTTAGTGAGGCCTTGGAGATATAGAGCTGCCTGCAGGAAAAAGTTCCAATGTTGGTTCAGGCTGTTGGAGTCACGTGCACACCTCAGTCCACACTGGTGGGCAGGGGATATGAGAGCGCAGGAAAACTGGTAGGCTTAATACCGTCCATGTATTGACTATTTTGGCAGTAAAAAGAAGCTAGTGGCTCTAGATAGTCAGTGGACCAATCCAGTGAGAGTCATAATGAGGGGGAGTATGCAATATTTGAAAACTTAAACTTGCATTGCCAATAATTAGCACACATGGTTTGTCACAACACTGAATCCCAGTAACTAACATTGACTAGACACTGACAGACAACTGGGGTTATGTGTCATTTTTTTAATCAAAATTATTGATAGGGACAATTCTGTATTCCCTGAATATTGGTTAGGATGTGTCCTTATTGTCCTACCCATTTCTGCACTCTTGATTTGAAGATCTTTTTAGTCTTTTTTCATTGCTCTCTGTGGCTGCAGTACTTAGTAAGAAAGCAGAACATTGCCACTGCCTTAAAAGGAGGGAAACATCCTGCAGACACAGAGAGACAGGCAGGACAAGACACGATTGCTCTCTGTGTTGTCCTCCCTGCTCCATTCACCAGTCACATTCTCTCAGTGTTCAATCCCACCTCTGTTTCCATCTCTCTCTCTGTATCTCTCTGACTCTCTCCATCTCTGTTTAGAAGGCAGGCTCATGCTGACCTCTTGATTAGGCCTCATGCAGAACATGTTTGAGTACCCTAAGTAGCGACTGTTCAATGTCTTGTTCAAAACATTTACCTAACTGAAGTCTCACATCATACATACATAAAGAGGTGACTTGTGATATTTTCATACCCCTGCAATAAAAAAAATGAACCATGAACTGTAAAGGTCCAGTGTGTTAAGATTTACATTACCTTGGAATGAGTCGTTTCTATCCACAGAGGGCATGGATCCTCTTCCACAGAGTTTGTCATGTTGAACCGTCATGTTTCTATAGTAGACCAGAATGGACAAACCAAACCCTGGCTCTAAACATGGCCCTTCACATTCTTCACAAGTTTCATGGCCACTTGTAGTTTCTCCGACACACCTGAAAGGGGAGGGTGAGGCATTCAGTCAGTTGCAATGTATTACCTCACCACTGGATGTCACTAAATCCTACACACTGGTCCTTTAAATATCTACAACTCTAGAAAGATGGTGGAGCATACGTCTTATTTTTCATTATATACAGCTGCCCAGTGAAGTGGAATGTCACTGACATTAACAGAAAATAAATAGATGCATTGCTATATTAGCATTATAGATATTTATAATATTGAGATTTTGGATTAGTTTTCAATATAAATTGGAAAAAAAAACATTTAAGTATTTGTGTAATTCAGCATGCTGCTGTTTCTAATATTCAATAACATTTAGAAAATGAAAACATATATTTAATAACCTACATAATTTAGAATTGTATTAATTATGTTCAAAGGTCTTTGCTTGTTTATTTATTTTCAGTATTTTTCCTGTCAGATGTGAAATCAAGAGGGTGATGATCATCAGTTAAATGTAACACCCAGGGTACAAATTTCCATAGGCAGTAAAATAGATTAATTTAATTTCTTCCTGTGAACCTCAAACATTGTCAGCCTTCACTTTAACCTGCAGCTCAGCAGCATATCAGCATATTAGCTGAGGGAGGAGTCAGTGAAATATGCAAGACATCCCTCAAAACTTCAACCACACCACAAAGCCAGTGCTATCAAATGTCACATGACAAAACATCACAACTATGGAATTCACAGAAAATGGATTCTGGTATATCTGAATGAAACAGAAATAAATTGGCAGATGAAATAATCAGCTGTTTTACTATCATCAGAGATTATGCGTATTAAACAAACACTTTGACAGAACTATCCCTGGCGTTAACTTACTGAAACTTAGAGCCACTACATCCCAACCCATCATTCATTATCCTTGAGTATGAAGGGTTAAAAGGCCATCAGCAGCCTGCACCTCCTCCCAGTTCAGCCCACTGTAACCTCCAGGCCGCTCGTCTGAGGCTTCAAATGCCCTCTGCAGTGCAGGGTAATTGAGTGGTGAACAGATAAGGAAACTAGCTGGACTGATCTGCTGGTATGAGCAGGGAGGGGAACAGGGATCCCTAGAGCATTAGGGTCATTTGGCTGCTCTCTCTGGATTGGCAGAGGAATGTCAGAAGCAACAAGAGACATTTTATGGACCTATTTACTATGAAGAAGGGTGATTCTGATAAACTGGGAAAAAAAAGAAACTTAATTACTGAGATGGTCTTTTCAGTGGAGACTGAGTGGACTGTTAGGAATGTCAGAATTTCTAATATTTTTGTTGCAGTTCCACCCCCAAAAAGTTGAACTAAACATTTAGAAAGACATCTAATTGAATGATATTTGTATCCAGTGTACCATGGTTCAACATTTAGCGAAATATACTCACTTTCTTGCTGAGAATTAAAGGACCAGTGTGAAGGATTTAGTGGTATATAGCAATGAGCTTGCAGATTGCAAACACATTGCATCACCCTCTTTGTCAAAGTGTGAAGTGGAGCCACTGGCCCTAGATGTGGCCTTTCATTTTTTTTTTTGCGAGTTTCATGGCCACTGTAGATTCTCCTGTATGCTTGGAAGGGAGGAGTGAGGCGAGGGGTATTCACTTGGCTGCGATCTGCAAACTCACCGGGAGATGCCACTAAATCTTAAACACTGAAGTTTTAAAATAAATCAATTTTAGCATTTCTGTAGAGTAACAATAATAAAGAGGTGAAAACACTAACATGACAAATAAGACAAATAACATTAAATGAAAAATACAAATTGCTAATTAATCTTGTTCTACTCGTGCTATGAAATAATGAGCAACATACTTCTCTCTACCTCAGTGTATCTGTTTCCTTCATTGCTAGTCTCTGCTGCTCTCTGTCAGTGCTGCTGCTGAGTGCTACATGGTGCTGTGCTCTGGTGTTGCTGTCATTTCCAGCTGCTCTCTCTATCAGCTGTCATCACTTCCACACACCACCACTGCCAATTAATTCTCTGCATCCCCATGCTACTATTCAAGAGCTACATGCAGCTCCATGTTTCTATGTAGTACTATTCTTGGGAGCTACATCAGCGCTGTTCAAGGCTGTGACGTCACCTCAGAGGCAGCTGTTTTTATTCTTATGTCCTCCTTGCGCCCACTCTCAGGGGCTGGCAGAGTGCTGAGTAATAGCTCAATGCTGAGGAACTTTTAATGTTGTTTTACTTTTTCTTCTTCCTACTATCCTCTTCTAAAAACTTTGAGTTCTTTGATTCATCTCTGTTACATGTTTGTGCAAACGTAGCTTCTTTGGGCTATTTTCTGTCTAGCCTGGGTCCCAATCTTTCCCAATCCCCATCTTTCCAACATCTCAGATTTTTAGTGATTAAAATTGTGACTGAAATGGCAATTCAATCAGACTATCAGGTTAAGTCTTGCATGTAAATGATAAGCCAACAGAGATTGATAATATAATGAGTTTGAGGTGTGTTCAGGATGATGTTGTGCTGCATTCACAGAATGAGATTAGGAGGAGGGGGGTAATGAACCCTGGGGTCCTGTGCTGGCCCAGTAATGGCTCAGTTTTATCATCCTACGACTTCCTGTAGCCTCCTCTCCTGGGAAGGTCTGCTGGAGCTCTGCTGGAAGCCCTCTGATAAAAACCCTGGCTAATGTTCACATGCTGCTGGGAACAAGAAAGAGGGAGGGGAGAAACAGTGACGGTGAGAAAAAGAAAAAACGAAAGAAGACATATTTTAGTTGTCATGGAAGCAGAAAGGAACAATCTCCCATGAAGTGGGTTACACCTCTCAACATGTTGAAAATGATGTGATAAAATGCAATGTGGGTCATGGTGACCAGCTCATGAGAACACACTCTCTCAGAGACATGTGTCACATGTGGCTAGCAGTAAGACAGTGGAAAAGTGACCAGAGTGTAAGAGTGAGCAGATGAGGGGAGGGAAGATTGTTATTTTGGTGTTTTTGGCCCCAGATGAGAGTAAGTCCAGTCAGAGCATAGGCATGCTGGACACCAGGCATGAAAAACCATGGGAGCAAGGCGCAGGAAGAGGAGTGATGATGATCACACAGCCTCAGATGATCCCTGGGTACCACACTGGCTTCCTGTGTTGGGAAACAGACAAAGACATTTAGAAATGGGTAAGAAGCAAAGGGAAACGTACTGCAAAGGGTAATGAGGTGAGGAATGCAGAGCCGCTCCCGACCAATTTGGTGCCCTGGGCAAGATTTTAGCTGGTGCCCCTGGTGTTGTGGACAATTGCCATCACACACCAGTCATTGTGTTCATTCACAGACATCTGAAATATGACCCCCGCCTACACTGCTTTATGTAAGACATTAGAAGCAAAAAAGTTTGGCAACCACTTGGTTCATCTTTAACTACTGACTACAAATGTCAAGGCAGCATTGCACTACTGTGACAACAGCGTTCATGCCACACTGAAGCATTTGTCTCCATCTTGTCAGCACATTTCAAAGCATGAAGCAGCAACTGAGCAGGAAAACCTTCTGTGCAGTCTGCAGTTTTCCTTCAGTATTTGTGAATATTCCTGACCTATTTTAACATCAACATGACGCATGATTATGGCACAGCAGAGTGTGTGTGCAGTGGGTGTGAAAAAAGAAAACAGAGAAAGGAAAAAAGAGAGTGCTGGTGGCTGTGCTCAGAGCAGACAGGTGTTGGCGATCAGAGCAGGAGGATTAACATTTAGCAGTGAAAGTGTCCACTGGCAGTAAATGTACAGATTTCCCAAGAATAAAAACTGGAGGAGAAGGGAGAGTCTGTGGGATTACAACTGGAGCAGACTGAGCTACTCACTCTGCTGCTTGGTTACAAACCAATGGATAAAATATGTATTCAGTGGCTTTTTATGGGTATCAACCTTGAATGTATGCGCTGTTATCAAAAAATAAACTTGGAGTCTAATAAATACCTCAATTTGCATTTATGCTCGTCAAACACAGCTGGGATTCAAAACGCATGGAGCTGGTGCAGACAACTGCTGCTGCAGTTTCTGTTGCGCGAGACATGCAAGTGAAAAACGCATTTGACTCACTTGTGGTCAAGCCGTGGTAACAGTGTGTTGCATTTTAAAAGGTTGTCACATTATCCATTGTGTAAAATCTTAAAACTAACTAGTAAGTAAAGCTGTCACATAAATGTAGCTGAGAAGTACGTACGATATTTCCTTCTGAAATATAGTAGAGTTTAAGTATAAACTAGCATACAATAGAAATACTTAACCTCTAAATTGTAAATAAGTAGAGCATTTGAATAAATGTGGCCTATTTAGTCACACAAACAGCAGGAGTAGTCACACCTAGCATTCATGCACAAAACGTATTCGGTGTGTATTTCTGTCATGTGTTTAGACTGTCAGTATTGAAAATGCAAAGGCTCCAACCACTACCTAACTTATTATAAGCAGGGCTAATGTTGGCACAATTCAAATGGGAACAAAAAACATTGACTACCATTCATATTTTTTCCATAGTAAGGTCCAGTGGGGCACACAACTTAGACTCTCTATCTTTCCTTTTAAGGTGGGAGGAACACACTCCAACAGCAGCTGCTATACAATTAATCACATTATCTCAGTCTTTTTCTGTTGTTTTCCTCCTCTTCTCTTCTTCCTTTTCTTCCCTGGGTACCAGAGGGCTTTGGACTTTTTGACATGATATATTACTGATGTTAACCATATAATGTTTCAAGGTCAGTGTCAGTCAATGGTTCAGATACCTCTTTACAATGGTGGGTTAATTAGAGAGAGACAGAGCACGCAGTGGTGGACGATCTACGTAGTGACTGAGCAAGTGTTTCACAAAGGTTATGTTCTCTGAACAAATAAACACTACCTATTTAAATAGTATTAGGAAAAAACATTGGAAGTTATTCATTTAGAATTTTTTCCTTCCCTCAGTTTGGGGCGTCCCTATGGATGGTTGGCGTCCCTAGCTTTTGCCTATAATGCCTAGGCCACGGGCCGGCCCTGGAGGAGTGTATCAGTGGTAATCAGGCTAAAAGAATTAAAAGCTCACTGGAGATCTCAGTTAAAGAAAAATAAAGTGGAAACTGACAATGAACTGATAAGGACATACAGAGCTTTGTATGTATGTGTATGTGTGTCACAAGTGACCTTAACACTGACAGAGGTTGAAAAAGTCATCACTGTGTCACAGCACATTAGTAAATCTTATGGCAAAGTCTCAGTTTTTGGAGCTCCATGTGACATTTTCTCACGTTTGAGCAGTATCTGCTTTTGAGATGAACTGCTCTTATACGATCCATCATATCCTACTACAGCTATACTGTAACTCAGAGTTATCACATTCACATAACTCTGTATGTAGCCTTTAATAAATCAGGCTTCAGTGGCCTGTTTCCGCCCACTCACATTAATCTGGAGCAGATTGTGGACGCTGCCATGAGACAACGTCAGTAAAATTACAAGATCATCTGTTTTTTCAAACTGTAATGTGAGGTGATTATTTTGTGACTTCTTTTGTTTCACATTCACTTTTCTGGCAAAAAACCTTTGGCCAATATTGAATCATATTAATAGCACTGACTCAATAGCAACCCTTAACA
This sequence comes from Lutjanus erythropterus, assembly GCF_056507025.1. Taxonomy (NCBI): domain Eukaryota; kingdom Metazoa; phylum Chordata; class Actinopteri; order Lutjaniformes; family Lutjanidae; genus Lutjanus; species Lutjanus erythropterus. Next base: position 25,756,695 of record NC_139317.1, read on the forward strand.
GTTTTCAAATCACCACTGAGTTATTCATGTGTAGCTGTCTAAACAGATATGTCCTGGATTAGCTCTTATTATTTCGGCATGCCCCCTCCAAACCAACACTCGCTGGCCCACCCCCTACCCTTACAAACATGCAGGACAACCAATAGGGAGACAGTATGCCAGGGCAGGTTTGGCCCCACCCTCAACTGACACAGGTTCTACTTGTTGGAGACAAGGCACTTACCTATCAAAAAGTTTGGTAACAGGGTAGATAGTAAATATTACTTCACAGAGTCGGTCCTGATCTCCATGGGGGTCTAAGTAAAATTCTGCTAAGGGGCCCTCCTAACTGATGTGGAAACCATTTGCTATTGCCACACAGTCACACCTGATACTCCAGTGCTCCCACTACAGTCCTTCCTCCTTTAAAACATGTCTGTCAAAGAATAAGTAGATCTATAGAGAACAGAATGAAAACCCCCAGAAAACAATATTTATTGAACAGAATGTTTTATGTAGAATCTTAAGATAAGTGAATATTGACATTAACATAAACAAGATATTTTTGAATATATAAAATGCAGAAAATACTAAAACATAACCCTGAGCTCTGGGTCTGCTACCTGGTAATTAGTCAGATAGTTCATTCTAAATTAAATCTTTAATCAATCATCAGTCAGTCCAGATTTACTTCAAGTAATGTACTTATTTTGTACTTTACTTGAATTCCATTTTATATAATTTTATGCATTTCAGAGGCAAATACAGCACTTTTTTTAAAACACAAAGCTGACAAAAGGCTGTTTTCTGACTTTTTAGAGATGCATGGTTCTCACAGGACAGCGATGCTATAGACATTATAAGTATAATCTTCAGTGTTGGGCAAGCTATTTGGAAAATGTAGTGAGCTAAGCTACATGTTATTCTACATTAAATGAAGCTTCACTACACTGGAGCTACCCACCAAAGAAATGTAGCAAGCTAAGCTACAATAAAATGACAAAAGTAGCTTAACTACATCAAAGCTATTTTTTAAAGTAAAAACAAAGTATCTATGTATCTGTCTGTCTGTGTTTAGTAGTATATTTATCTACATCTACACAAATATCAAATTATTTATTTAAATTGACCACAATTTTGTTTTGTAGAGAAGTTTGTAAAAAAAAAAACCTGCACAAGTAATATTTCTGAGTAACATAACCCAAAGTTATAATTTTCAGCTTCTCCTGTGTTCTCATTTTTCCTACCTCCTTCTGCCTAAATTGCCTTCACACACACACACACACACACACACACACACACACACACACACACACACACACACACACAGGACATGTTGCTAGCTAGTGCCATGTTAGCTGTTGGTGTTTGCTGACTGAGTTGTGATGATTAGCTTGTTAGCGATTGTTGTGTTAACTTCGGGAAATACCTGAATGTGTGTCCTTAAATTTGTGTTGGAGGTCTCGGATGTTGACAGGAGCTTCCTTTTGTGGTTCCACAGTAAACACCGGAACGTGTAAGTGTTCTGTGAGGACTTGATAAGTAACATGAACTTGTTAACGTTTGGCCATGGAGATTCACGACACGTACACGTCTCTGCCCAACTCCTCTGCCGCTGTCTCCCGCTGCGCGCGCGGTCCATCCCGCCCCGCTGCGACAATTCGCGCGCATTTTTTTCTACCTACCCTATGGCGGGCATCAGCAGGAGGGCAGGTACGTGACGTCACATGGAAGAGACGCATTTAAGGTTTAGAAATGCGTGGGGAAATGTAGCTTCTGTGGACGCTACCGCGTTATTTGATCATTAGAGTATCTTCACTACTGAAAAGCTGTTTGATGAAGAAAACAGCGACATTACGACCACGTTACTGAGAAATGTAGTTAAAGTAGTAACGCCGCTACTTGTAATGCTGCTACTGCCCAACAGTGATAATCTTATAGACCATGATGCATTGCCGTAAATTAAACTGGCCACAATGGCCTACAAAGTAGTTAAAATGAGCTCGACCTTGAATATCTACAGCAGCAAACAGCAGTGACATTAATGCAATAATATTTAGTATAGTAATTAGTATAGTAATTAGTAATATTAAAGTTTTTTTTTTTTTTGCTTTTGTTACAGTAAAGGATCTGAATACTTTTTACACTCCTGGACACCTTGGCAGAGTAATATCATGTCCATATATTATCTGGACTGACAAACTGGTCTCCACAGAGGCTGCTGCAGGAAAGTATGCGCACACATTTGAACTCATGATCACATGGGAGGTGGTTATTTTTTCTGATCTACAGAATATAAATGCCACTGCATGTTGGAGCTCATCAAACGTGATTACTAGTTTTATTTCATTCTCACTTCTGTCAGACATTAAGTCACAGAGCAGCCCTGGATGTGTCTGTAAGCTCGACACAGACAGACAGACTGCCCAGCACGTCTAATATCAGACAGACAGAGGGAGGAGCATCAACTTAATGTTACTGTGAATGAATGATATCAAACTTGTAGAGGAGGAAACAGAAGTTTACTTGATTGCTGTTCTCCCCGTTCACTTTCGGGATGTTATTTTCTCTAGTTCTGCTTCTTCCTCTCATCAAAGTTGTAAACATCGACACCCGCTTTGACACGAGGGAGAGGCGTAGTGTGTGTATAGGGCCAACCAGCTCTGTTGCTATGGCATGCAGTGTTATGTCTTATCTTTGAAATAACGTCAGTGTTTAGCTTTTGTTTGTCAATATACTGACAGTTTCTCTACTTTTTCAAAAAAATTAACAAATTAATAAACAACATATTTGTCTATACTTGAACCTAGATACTTTTCTTGAGAATAAAGTTTGAGCAATACGTCTTTGTAACTAAATTATATTTTGTTGGCCTTTTATAACTACAGCTCCCATGAGTCTCATAGCCACAAGTGCTGTCAAATATTACCTGAACTGTATGAATGTTGTTTTAAAATGGCAAGCAGCTTTTCCTTTTTGAGTAAAGAAGAAACCCACTGACAATATGAAGAGAAAACCAGAATGATCAAAGCAACCATCCATGGGAAATTGTCTTACAGAGGCTAGTTAGTGGCTAGCATAAAATGGGGGGATGGTATTTGGCTTTCATGTTTCATCATGTAGAATAATATTTTATTTCAGGAGAGATAAAAGGCCTTCTTGATGTCGGACACAGGAAGAGTGGTCTCTCAGCAGTGCTGTCTGGGTGGGGCCGACGCACAATGTTGAATGAATTCCATTAGAGCCCAAATTACCTTTAATAATAAAACAACAGGCAATTACTGGGGCGCCATTAGCATGGTATTGAGGTGTTTGCTCGTGCGTGTGGCGCGGGCCTAACATATGGTTCGGCTCACGGCAAGCCCACCGTTATAAAGCTAACATTGTCATGACTGATGTATGGTGGTGCGGTAGTGGGCTCTGAAAGATCCATTTGTCTTCTCAATTAAAGCTGAGAGGGGGAAGAGAGGAACGGGATATGGGGGCAGGGAGGTTAGGGGGGCTACCCCCTGTGCGGTCCGCACTTAGAGACATGTGGTGGGGGCGAAGCTCTGTGTGTTTGTGTGTTTGTAAGAGAGAAATAGAGAGAGAGTGAACAAGTGTGTGTCGGACAGTTGGATGCAGGCCAGATGAAGCCTGGGAGTTGTTTTGGCAGCTCCTTTTCACCTAAATGCCCCTACCCTCCCACTTTACTCCCTTCTCCCATATCTTTTCCTCGCCATATTCCCCACCCCTCTCCATTTTGCCATGCAGCCAGGAATCTCTTCCCTGAGGCAGAGGCCACTTTAATGTGGGAAGCCTAGCAAAGGCAATCAGAGACCCAGACTCTTCTACGCCATACACACACTCACCCACGCAGACACACACACACGCACACACACGCACACACGTAAACTTGCACTTAAACATAGACACACACTCTGAGTAGTCTCTTATCTGACTTGACGACATGGCATGCATGTTCTCTATTTCCCTCCATGATCTAACACTGTCTCACCATCAAGCACTACAACCTAGATAAGACCAAAATGAGGGGGAAGGGGGAGGTTTAAAACTCCACCAATCAGTTTTAATCCATTAGGGTATAGTTTTCAACAACTAGTTAAATAATTATACTATCTACAAAGACATTCTCTGATGCTTGTCAGCTTATCCGGCATATACATGATGTTTTTCATCTTATTTTATCTGACAAATTAGCTTAAGTACAGCACCACTTAAGATGAACTATTTTCTCCTTTTGAGGATGTATTAATTGAGGTAGCTGATGAATCAGTCACTGTGGCTTTCTGTCTGAGCTGGGAAAATTGATCGTTTCACCTTCCCACAAATGTTAATAGTTACAATGGTTTGGCAAAATCAAAACCTTTAAATCAGGACTCATACAGTGAGCCAGTCTGTCTCACGATATCACCTGTAGTGAGAAATGCTGCGTAAAATGATCACAAATACAAATTTCCCCTTTGTGATAGGCACAAATATTAATGCTTTGCTTTGGCTACCAGACTGCAATGTGTTGAGTCAGTGCTGTTCATTTTTCTTACTATAAGACACATATGAGATTAATAATAAATACCGAGACAAACCATCAGACTGCTCTATATGACAAGGTTGATTGCTGCCACAAGGGACTGTACAGGCATAAGCCAAACCAAGTCTCTCTGTGTCTGTCATTCAGGGCCTGAGGTGGTCTGCACTAAACAACCACTGAGACTAAACAACTCTTTGTAATGTCTCATTTGTTATGTGAAGTAGCCTTTCATTAGAATCACAGCTCAAAAAAAAAGCACAAATGCGCTTGTTGCACTTCTGTCTTGGATGTTTTTTGCATAAAAGATATGTTTTACATATTTTAAATGCACAAACGTCAGGACTAAAACACACTTCTAATAGATGACACTCAAATTATACTATAAACAAATATGTGTCGCAGAGAGAGAAAGGGAATATATGCAAAATGACTACTTACAAAGTGTTGATTATTTTATTAGGAGTGTTTTAATGCTTAATTTTACCTAGTTTATAAAGTGAAAATCTAAACATTTTAATCTGCAAAGTAACTGTGAATGTAAATATATGTAATAAACGAATATGGAATAAACTTCTTCTTAAATGTGATATAGACGCCTAAATATAGAAACTCACTGAAAGTACAAGTACATGAAAACTTTAGAGTACTTAAGAGTACTTATATAAACACATACACACCATTAACAAAGCTATATACACACAAAAAATCCATTAAGATGAAAAAATGAACTGCCTCAGAGTCATAATCATATTTTCCCCTTTTTTATAGTTAATATAAACTCTAAAAGCAGAAGTATTTCACTGTATTCCAAAGGCTGCTTCAGCTGTGAGGACATCCACACACACACACACACACACACACACACACACAGACAGACACACACACACACTGGCTGTACTAATGCTACTGAGAAATCATAATAAAGGCAGTATTGTTCTGAAATGTCTCATCCCGTCCAACAGCTCCTAATTGGCCCTTCTCATTATCCTGCCTCAGTGGTCCACTGTTGGTGGTATGCAGTGAAATGGAATAGTACTTCTAAGGGGCACAGGGGAAGTGCACTATATGCTCAGCGTGTGATGCTTTTTAATTCAAGGTCTCATCCAATTCCCTGTAGCTGCTTGTGCTGGAACATCTGGAGCAGGCGTTAGCCCTCCATCTATGTGTCTAATAACCGCTGGCAGCCCTGAGAGTGCAGACCCAAACAGATGAGGCCATACTCCTCCTTGCAGCTTCTTTTACGGCGTGTATACCTGTTACAGTATGCAGCACCTTCATTCACCTTATTTCAACTTGTGCAGCTGCCAAAGACCAGACACTCCTCAGCTGGCTGCCAGTCTTGTGGATAAAATCAGCTAAAAAAAAAAATACTGGAACGTGCAATAAAAAAAGGACGGTGTGTGTCAAGTCGATACATGACACTGTACCAACAGGAACGCCATGTGGGTCGACGTGGCTTTCTAGCTAACCTCCTCTAACGAGACGCTGGCCGCATTTCCCTTTGTATTTATTGTGAAAATGTATAATAAGTTAAGCGAGCGGTTTACGGAGGAAATGGTTTGAGCGTGGTCCTCTCGTGTGAAACTGAATCCTCTGCTGCATTATGGAAATGTGAGGCTCGGCAGCGAGTGCAAAGCAAACTGAGGCGGCTCTAATAGTGTGGTGCGCTCTAATGAAATCAGCAACCCCAGGCCTCAGGAATGAGATCCATGCACAGCTTTTCATTCCCTACATCCTCACCCAAGCCGTCTTTTCAATTGGGCGTTCCAGCGCTGGTTTTAAGAAGAAGAAGAGGCCTCATGTCTCATCTGGCTAAAAGGACGGCAGACTATCTCGGAATCAGTAGCACTTTAGTGTTTCAGAGGCACTGTGTTTCCTGCCCGGGTCAGATTGAGAACAGAAAGGGAAGAGATGCATAATGCACTGAATCATAGGCTACTGTAGCTGTGTACTAAACACACAGACACGGCTGGAGTAACAGACAATGCCAAAAGTCGTAATTTGAACTTTATATGGATCGTCTGATGAGAAACGGGACAGAATGACAGAAAAAAAGGAGGCTGTCTCTGGTCATATGGTTTTCTCTGTCTTTCTTTTCTGTCTCACCACAGTGGCAACACTCTTTAAGTACAGGCTATCATCTTTTAGACAGCTGTGTCAAAATGCATGTTGCTTTCTCTGCACTGTAATTTAATAATTTCATGTTTATATTAACACTCTGTGTTAGTCTAAGCAAATTCTTAAGTTGGAGTGTGAAACCACTACACTTTTCAAGCCAATTTCAGAATGGAATAAAAACAAACTTAAAAAGTAGAGGTGCATAGATTTGTACCAACAACATTATCTTTATCTGTATTTGGAGATGAGGTTAAATTCTGTTTTGCATTGGGAACATGGTAACTCTATCGATAATACAAGTACACAAAAATGTCCCTTAGTTCACTAATCATGCTGCATTAAATAATTGATTGATTAAGGTAGAAAGAAACCTTTTTTTGCTATGGTGAGGTAATAACACCAATACTAACACTACTACTGCTGATAATAATAATAATATCTGTTTCCATAGCATTATTTGTGCTTTCCCAAATACCCAACTAACATATTCAGATTCAAGGGCATCTGTAACCACAGCACACAACACTGACCAGAGCTGGCAGAAATCTTGTGGATGCATCATACTGAGTTGAGATGACAGAGTTTTAGCTGGATGGCTGTTTTGGACCACAGTAAATAAATTCACTCAAGTGTTTTTTTTTTTTTTGTTTTTTTTTTTTTGTTTTTTTTTTTGACAAAACGTGTGTCATATTTCACCAACAGAACATGCCAAGATTGAGGGCACAACAAAGAGAGGTGTGGCTCTCCTTTTTTGTCATTTGTTTGATTTTAACTTGTTGACTATAAACAATTAAACAAATAATAAAATAGGACAATTAATATCAAATGAAGCAATTAGTGACTTTTACACTGTTACCCTGTTAAAAAGTTATACTGTTCTTACTGTTTGTGCAAAATGTTAGATGAAATTGACAATTGACCAAAAAAATATTGTTAAGATAAAGGACATAAAATGTTTGCATTTACATATTGTCAGATATTTGAAATAAAAGCAAGAAAAGGTTAAACCATTACTTTTTTGGCTACCTTTGACCCACTTGTGTGTTACTTCCATCCCAGTTGACTTGGTTGAAAGTAACAATGCGCAACGTACGCTAAATTATATAGAAGTTGTTTTACATAGGTGAAAAATAGCACCTTGATTGATTGAAGCATTGATTGAGCTTTCAGTTTCAATAATCAAAATCATAGGCAGAACTGGCAAGATTTTTTATTTACTCAATCCCCACTCACTTGGGCGTCCAGCACATGAAAAAAACACTTGAAATGACACAGTGTGGCTTACCAGCTGGAACATCATGCTAGATACCACAAACTATCTTCTTAAAGATGAACTTGAAAATATAAATGACAAGGCATGAAACAAATAATTAATTGATCATTATGAATCAAGACTTGGTCGTTTAACAATGGCAGACGTGTCTGTACTATTAAAAAAATCTAATCAATCGTGACCTTGAAATCAAAAGTCAGATCAAGTCATGGATTTGAAGAATCATAGATCAAAACAAAAATTAGTTTCTGTCTGTGATGTTACCTTTTAAAATGACATTTTTTTGAAAAGTGTTACTTTCGTACCAGCTACCTCCCCGTGAAAGAACTCAGCATTGCTTCCTCTCAATAATTCTTCCTCAACTCCTTTACCAAAATCTTTACCTTTAGTGACTGATTGATGTATTGAGGTTTGAGTGGCTTAAATGAGGAGTCAGACCCTTTTAGGGAGGTGAATTGGCGATGTAAGAGACACCCACGCTGCTCCACAGACGGAGGAACCCTTAGGAAGTTCTGGGTTAATTAGATTTGTCCTACAACGCAGCGCAGCCCCTTCCACTTCAAATATTTATGGATCACACGTCAGGAAAACAGACATTTGAGACCTCTCTGAGAGCTGACTAACATGAATTCTCCTTGTACTGTGTGTGCTGCTCCCCCAACCGCTCACACACACACACACACACACACACACACACACACACACACACACACACCATAGAGGCAGAGAAACATACAACACAAACAGAACACTAAAATTGAAGTACTCGAACACTCACACATACAAACATTAATCCACTTTCTGCTACCCGTAATGATTGCACAGGAATTTGGGTGAATTTTGATTTAATGGCTATGATTCATAATTTATCTTCCTCCTGAGAGCTTTTTCATGTGAAGGAAAGCGGATTTGGAAACTCTGAGATTTTATCTGTTTACCTTGATACTGAAGTGACGTGCAGCACACATTCTAGGATTGGTTGTATTTCCAACATCACTTTAACACCCCATAATTTCTGGTCATGACGTCAATGCGTGTTTGTTTGTGTGTGTACTTGTGCATGTTTGCGCCCACACGTCTCTAAAGGGAAACTGGATGAGTAATAAATAAAGGTTGGGTAGTAAAGCTTTTGTTCTAGTGCATGAAATATGTGGTGTCAGCAGCTGCTTATACAAAAATTCAGGAGAATAATCATTGTTTTGCGTGCGTGCGTGCATGTGTGTGTGAGCAGAGGTTGATTTGTGAATGACAGTGCGGTGTGATAAGAACTCCCTGTCGACCGCTCTGCTTCGTGATGGGTCACAGAAGACTCACGATTCCCTGTGACCCCATCCGACACTTCAGGGACACTCTCTGGTTACTGTTTCCCCAGACTTCTGCCTTAACCCCCACCATACACACATACACACACACACACACACACACACACACACACACACACACACACACACACACACACACACACACACACGCATACCCTTAAATAGCCCTGTCAGACCAATGCTGGATGCTTTCTACAAGGAGAGACCAAAAGAGACTTGGAGAAGTAAGGCTGAAAGAGAGTTAAGAGGACAAAAAGCAAAAAAAAAAAAAAAAAAAAAAAAACAGAGGAGAAAGAGAAACAAAGAGAAAGTGAGAAAGAGAAAGAGACCAGGACTCACAGAAAAAGAGAGTGAGGGAGTCATGTGCTGTCTTGAGGGCAGCCAGACGCCTGTTTGCAGCCTGAGAACAGGCCTGTCCGACTATCTCTCTTTGTCCTTTACAGCTCTACAAGGCCTGGGAGACGTTTTATAGTAGCAATCACTCAGATCCCTTTGGCTTTTATTCCATCTCTGGATGCCTCAGGATTGTATTCCATTACTGTTACTATATATAGATGAAGGAAAAACTTGGACACATGAGAAACACCAGCAATTAATGAATTCCTTTCTAAAAATTAAGCTGAAAAAGGGTTGCACTTTATTTTACAGTATACTAATAAGATATAACAAGCTTGTGTCCTTAATTTCCCTCTACTAAAATGTAACTGGGTGTAACAGTGGGACATAATACACTTTTTTACAGTTCAATTCTGCTATAATGTGTCCTTAATTGTCATCTTTGAAAGTCGAATCAAACTGGTAAATAATACACTTTAGTTTACAACTCAGTTATAATGTGTCCCTGATTAGCCTCTAATAAAGTGAAAAAAGGGTCCAAAAGTGGGAAATTGTGCAGCTTATTTTACAGCACAGTTATGTTGTAATGTGTCCCTATTTATCCTCTCAGAAAGACTAATAAGGGTCTAATAAAAAAAACTATTATTCCTACATTGTAGAGTATTGTAAAATAAAGTGCAACCCAAACATATATAATAATATTTATTTGTTATTTTCTTCTCAACATTCACTTTAGAATGAAACGGACAGAAAACAAAATCTACAGGGTGAGGTCCTCTCACAAGGTGAACATGTCTCCACATTGACCTTGTAAGTTGTCTAAATGCTCGTCTCTGTTTGATATTGAGTGACACAACCGTTCTTTTGTGCCGTAGTGAGATCTGATGTCGACTGGAGTGTTATGCTGCTATTTGATCCACAGACTGAATGTTGTTTCTGTCCCAGAGGGCGGCTGCCTTTCACTGAGCCTGCTGTGTCTGCTCAGGACCACACAGCCATGGAGGCCTGGGACCCTGGGACCCCAAATCATTAGATATAAGGGGTCTGTGAGACTCTGCTTCATGCACCCCACCCCATCACCCCCTCCTCTTCTCTCTTCGCAGGACTGTTTTAGCCCAATCGTGTGCTCCCAGCTGACCAACAGATGCATCAATTATGAGCATTTAGTGCACCAGATATGTGAAAATATGTGAAAGGGCAACAGGCACCCCAAAGTATCTCTGAATAATGACCCGGTCAATGTGTGTGTGTGTGTGTGTGTGCATGTGTGTGTGTGTGGGAGAGAAATGCTCTACATTCTCTAATTTGTGCAGAATTTTTTTATTTTAATTATTCTAGATTTGTCTCTTAAACATTTATTTATTTCCAAACATTTTTTTATTCTGAGTTACTGTATTTTTTCCTATTAATCATCATATTTCTTTATGCTATGCTGCACTTGTGCGCTCAAAATAACTTTTGTCAACAAGCAACTTATCAGCTGCTGCCTGTTCCAAATGCAAACACATTCTGTGCACATAACTGACACAAAAGAATGAAATAA